>NC_135962.1:58835208-59135208 GCF_053455715.1 Rhinoraja longicauda | reverse complement strand
CCAGGTTCTTCCTTTTCAGATTTCCCTCCATCCATGGACAGAACTGGAAAGGTTTCTTGCTAAGTAAGAGCCACCAGAGAGGAGATGCAAGGAGCTGCAGATGGCTAGGATCTTGAGCAAAACACAAACGTGCTGGAGTAACTCTGCATCTGTGTAGAGTTTTTACATTTCTAAAATAAACTTTATTCCGAAGAGAAAATATACAGTGCACAAACTCTTTCTACATCCCCTGTACATTCAATAGTGTCGTACTCAGTTGTGGACGCACCTGTCTTTAAACAAAACACCCCATGGCACTCACGTGGCCCTCTGGGGTGGTTTCACTTCCATCTGTGGAAGGATTGGACAGGCAATGGCTTGGGTCAGGGTTCTTCTTTATCTGACAATAGACAATAGGTGCAGGAGTAGGCCATTCGGCCCTTCGAGCCAGCACCACCATTCAATGTGATCATGGCTGATCATTCTTAATCAGTACCCCGTTCCTGCCTTCTCCCCATACCCCCTCACTCCGCTATCCTTAAGAGCTCTATCCAGCTCTCTCTTGAAAGCATCCAACGAACTGGCCTCCACTGCCTTCTGAGGCAGAGAATTCCACACCTTCACCACTCTCTGACTGAAAAAGTTCTTCCTCATCTCCGTTCTAAATGGCCTACCCCTTATTCTTAAACTGTGGCCCCTTGTTCTGGACTCCCCCAACATTGGGAACATGTTTCCTGCCTCTAATGTGTCCAATCCCCTAATTATCTTATATGTTTCAATAAGATCCCCCCTCATCCTTCTAAATTCCAGTGTATACAAGCCTAATTGCTCCAGCCTTTCAACATACGACAGTCCCGCCATTCCGGGAATTAACCTAGTGAACCTACGCTGCACGCCCTCAATAGCAAGAATATCCTTCCTCAAATTTGGAGACCAAAACTGCACACAGTACTCCAGGTGCGGTCTCACCAGGGCCCGGTACAACTGTAGAAGGACCTCTTTGCTCCTATACTCAACTCCTCTTGTTATGAAGGCCAACATTCCATTGGCTTTCTTCACTGCCTGCTGTACCTGCATGCTTCCTTTCAGTGACTGATGCACTAGGACACCCAGTTCTCGTTGAACATCCCCTCTTCCTAACTTGACACCATTCAGATAATAATCTGTCTTTCTATTCTTACTTCCAAAGTGAATAACCTCACACTTATCTACATTAAACTGCATCTGCCATGTATCCGCCCACTCACACAACCTGTCCAAGTCACCCTGCAGCCTTATTGCATCTTCCTCACAAGTCACACTACCCCCCAGCTTAGTATCATCTGCAAATTTGCTAATGGTACTTTTAATCCCTTCATCTAAGTCATTAATGTATATCGTAAATAGCTGGGGTCCCAGCACCGAACCTTGCGGTACCCCACTGGTCACTGCCTGCCATTCCGAAAGGGACCCATTTATCCCCACTCTTTGCTTTCTGTCTGTCAACCAATTTTCTATCCATGTCAGTACCCTGCCCCCAATACCATGTGCTCTAATTTTGCCCACTAATCTCCTATGTGGGACCTTGTCGAAGGCTTTCTGAAAGTCGAGGTACACCACATCCACTGATTCTCCCCTGTCAATTTTCCTAGTTACATCCTCAAAAAATTCCAGTAGATTTGTCAAGCATGATTTCCCCTTCGTAAATCCATGCTGACTCGGAATGATCCCGTTACTGCTATCCAAATGCTCAGCAATTTCGTCTTTTATAATTAACTCCAGCGATAAGATCCCCTCTCATCCTTCTAAATTCTTGTATTGCTCTTGTATTGCTGGAAGTTCTGTTCTGAAGAGATGGAAGAACTCAAGGTCCCTGCTTCAATCCTGGGTTTCACCATTGATCCCTCTGAGGATGACACAGTGGCATAGCTGGTATAGCTGCTGGCTCTCAGCGCCAGAGACCCGGGTTTGATCCTGTTGTCTGTGTGGAGTTTGCGTGTTCTCATGTGACTGTGTGGGTTTTCTCCAGGTGCTCCGGTTTCCTCCCACATCCCAAAGACGTGTGGGATTGTAGGTTAATTAGCCTCTGGAAACTTGCCCCTGGTCTGTAGGGAGTGGATGTGAAGGTGAGATACATAAAGCTGGTGTGAAAGGGTGATCAATAGTCAGTGTGGACTCGGTGGGCCAAAGGGCTTGTTTCCATGCTGTATCTCTAAAAACTCTAAACAAAATACCCTTGGCACTTGTGGCCCCCTGGGGTGGTATCCCTTCCATCTGTGGAAAGAATGGACAGGCAACATTTCGAGTTGAAATCTTTCTTTATCTACCTCTTGTATTGCTGGGATTTTTTTTATCTGAAGAGGTTATTTTGGTTGCATGTCACTTGTATTTTGATAACCAGGTTCTAGAGTGGGATTAATTCTATGTACTATGAAAAATAATTCAGTTGATGCTTTTGCAGGATTATCTCTCACTCGGTCAAAGTTAGCAGGTGCATTATGGAACAAGAGTTCTCCCAGTGAGGTTCGCAGTTGTGTAGTGGAATAAGAGTTCTCCTAATGTACTTGAAAGCCGTGTTGTCAAGTGGGCAGTTTATATTGGAAAGGAGTGATAACAGAACCTTTAAATTTTAAAGGTTATTCTAATTCTGATTTGTAGCCTATAATCCCCTGTTACATTTTTACTTTGCATTGTTTTTTGAATTTTACTTGAAGGAAGAGATTGGTATTGCTATTGAGAATATTTTGTGTGAATATGTATTTAATAATACTATTCATGCAACATTCGTCATTTGTATTTTTAATAGCAATTGACTCTCTGCTGTTAGAGGGGGGAGGGGGACATTGATCCACTAGAATTAATTGTCCAAAGTGAGTTGCAAGTCAGGAGTTCCTCATTTACTCAGACATAACAAACTGGGGATGCCACTGTGGCATAGAATTTAGTGCTGTTATCTTACAGCTCTAAGGTCCTTGGGTCAATCCTCACCTTGGATGCGATCTTTTTGTTTGTTGTTTGTGACCAGGTAAGTTTTCCCCAGATACTGTTTTGCTCCCACATCACAAATGATAATTGGCTGCTGTAAATTCCCCCTTTGTGTGTAGTAAGGTGATATGTGAAATAAAATGACTTGCAAGACCACAAAGAAAATAAGAAGGGGCAAGTGGGATTGATCGGATTGCTATGGAGGGGAGTAGGCATGGACTCAATGGGCTGAATGGTCTCTTCTATGTTGTGACAAGTTTTTAAAAAACGACAAATTCTGGCAAAACGGAAAATGTTGGAAATACTCAGCTAATCGGTGAAAATCTGTAAGGAGTGAGAGAGAGAAAAAATAGTATTTCAGTTCTTCTGTTTGAAATAACGGCCATCCGTTTGAAATGTTATTTTTCTTGCCACAGAGTCTGACTAACTTTGAGTCATAGTCAGTTCAGTCTTACAGAAACGGGTCTTTTTGGTTCACCTTGTTCTTGCAAACCAACTATACCAATTCCATTTATCAGTGCTTGGGTCCAAATCCGCCTACGCCGTGGCAATTCAAGTGGTCGTGTAGATGCTTTGTAAATATTTTAGCAGACCTTGCTTCCACCAACCTCGGCAGAGCGTTCCAAAATCTAACAATCCTACTCCCTCTGGACGAAAATTTTAATTTTTGTATCTCTGAACCACTTGCTCTTGTCATCTACATACTAAAACTCTTGTTTGTCTGTTTGTTCCTGAACTACAGCCAAAACGGTACACTATAGTGCGACAATTTTAGGCCCACCTTACTCACAGTCGTCCATTTGGTGTTAATGGAACAATTTCATTGAAATCGGTGTTATATTTTAAAAGAGGGGGAGGAAAGGGTGCTGCACCAATGCAGGAGAGGTTTGGGCTCAACGGGTCCACTTGGTCTAGTCTGATTGTAAATGCCTCTGCAGTGGAGAAAGGCTTACTGCTAGTTTAGCCCATAATTGTGTACACCTCTCTCGTGCTCTCTTCCCTCAGCCCACTTCACTCCTATCACTGTGGCAGTTCATGCCAGCCAATATCCTGCTGTATCGCCTCTGCGCTGTAAAAGAGCGATCTGATGGTTTCTATACCAAAGTTACCAAACTGCACACAATATTCCAGATGTGGCATTGCTATTATCTATATACTAAAACTCTCGTTTGTTTGTTCCTGCACTACAGCCAAAACGGTACATGATAGCGCGACAATTTTAGGCCCACCTTACTCACCGTCTTCCCTTTGGTGCTAATGGAAGAAGTTTCATTGAAATTGGTGTTATATTTTTAAAGTTATTCACATTTTAAAGTTTAAATCTATCTCCTAGGGGGGGAGGATTGAGGATAAGGGGAGTTGAGGGGGGTGGAATGGGGGGGATGGAGGGAAGGGGAGGAGAGGAGAGGGTGCTTCACCAATGCAGGAGAGGTTTGGGCCCAACGGGTCCACTTGGTCTAGTTATTTTATAAAGCTGTATGTGTATATTCCGTCCAATTTATGTATAATTTGTTTTTTGTGTGCGTCTGAGATTTTTGTTGTACCATACCTCACCGATTCCTCTGTTTCTCAAAACTCCTTTGGGCCCAACATTGTGTATGTCCTTATTTGAGCTCCCAAAATGCATCACTTCACATTTACCGAGATCAAATTCTATCTGCCATTGCTCTGCCCAGTTTGCCAGTTGATCAATATCTTTATATCAAATATATTTGATCTTATATCAATATTGACAAGCATCAAAATCTGCTTGTTGTTTTCAACATTTTCTCTTTTTTAAATGTCAGGATAATATACCCTTTACCTTAGCTTCAAATGATCACCTGATTCCTCGTATTGCAGAGTTTATTTCTGATCCCCTGAATTATAAATACTGGACTGGCACAATTGTGCAATGTATAAGAGACCAGGTTTAGTTTCCCCCTCTTTTTAACATTTTTTAAACTGATTTGATCAAGACAACTGAAATAATGTAATCAACACTTAAATCTGGAACACCAGCCATGCTCCCAGACCCGCTCACAAACCAATGCACACAGTACATATTTATTTATTGAGTATGTTAGTATTAATAAACTGAAAACGCCACACTGCTATTTTTATACCCGGATTATTTAGCCCAAAAGTTCGAAATGACTGCTACAGCCGAGTCCCAGTTCTGCTCTTGTATTTCATGCTTCACCTAATAAAGGAAAATATCTATGTCCATTCTTAACAACCTTTTCTTCCTATCCTGGTACATTCAAGGGTCTATGGACATGTGTCAGAAAAGTGGCAATTGGTATCCACCAAGAGGGACTTTAGAACTTATGTCCACAGATACCTCTGGGTGAATTCCAATTGCCATTTTTTGTGATCTTTTCGCCACACAGCACGAAAACAGGCCCTTTGGCCTAACTTGCCCATGCCAACTAAGATGCCCCATCTATGCTGGTCCCACCTGCCCACATTTGGCCCATATCCCTTTAACCTTTGCTGTACATGTATCTGTCCAAATGTCTTTTAAAATTTTAAATACCTGCCTCGTCTACCTTAGGTAGCTTGTTCCATATACTGTGTTCCATCTTCTGTGTGGAAAAAAAATTAGGTTCTTATTAAATCTTTCTACTCTTACCTTAAATCTATGTCCTCTGGTTCTTGATTACCTACTCTGGGTAAAATACTTTGTGCATTTATACGCTCATGATCTTAAACATCCCAATAAGATCATCCCTCAGTTTCCTGTGCTCCAAGGAATAAAGTGCTAGCCTGTCCAACCTCTCCTTCTGCAGTCCTGGCAACATTCTCGTAAATCTATTCTGAACTCTTTCCAGCTTAACATCTTTCCTGCAGCAGGGTAACACAATACATTCGACGAATCAGTTGATATTTCCCTAACTTCCACAAATGTCTTCTTATGAACTAATTACCATTTTTTTTTTGCAGTGAGGCAGAAATGATTTTGCAAGTGTATTATCTGCATAGTGCATTATTTTGCATAGTGCATTATTTCTCCAGGAATATAGTGACATTGCTCAAAGGTTGAGAATAGATTTCAAAGAATTTTTGTACAAAATGTTTCAGGTTCATCATGGCAGCAATGTATTTAGCCTGATGGCGACGATTTTTGGAAGTCCAGATGCACTATCCATTGGCCATCTGAATACTTAATGTTAGCACGATTAAGACACATTAATTTTGACATTTATATCACTGTAAGATCATTGTGCTTAAATTGTTTACTTATTTCAATGTAAGAAATGGACTATGTGCAAGCTAAAATCTTCTCTGGTCCTCTACTTCAAATCTGCTTTGATTCCTTGATTCCCTTTTGTGTCCAAAAAATCAATTGCAGCGTAAGGACTGAGCATCCAAACCCCTGGAATGGAGAATTTCAGTATTCACAACCTCCTGAGTAAAGAGATTTCTTCTTATCTCATTCCCAGTATGTCTCAATAACAGTGGCTATATTTAACTAGTTGACTGTGAAGCAGCTTGCCCGTTACATAAATGCAAGTTGTTTAAATCAGTCTTGTTCCATGTAAAAGAAAACAACAGGTTTCCCCACTTTATTTGATGATAAAAAAGTGTGTTAATCTGTAAGTGAAGCTTGTGTACGATTTTCTGCACAAGACTCCTTATTGCCTGAATAATTCTATTGCACAACAAATTGAATAACTCACCAATTGAATATCTGAAACATAATAATAATAATAATATAATAATAATAATATTCATTTATTGTCATTGCAACGAGTACAACGAAATTAAAAAATAGCCAATCCTGACGGTGCGTAAAAACATATATGCAATAAATGCAAAAACAAATAAATACAATTATATTAAGTACAAAAGATTTTTTAACAGTGTTGCCTAGTGCAGAAGGTAGTGTTCAGTTCTCGTATGGCCCTGGGGTAAAAACTGTTCTTAAGTCTGTTTGTTCGGGATTTGATCGACCTGAAACGTCGACCAGAGGGCAGATGAACAAACAGACGGTGGCCGGGGTGGGATAGATCTTTTATTATTTTGCCTGCTCTACTGAGGCAGCGTAGGCTGAACAGGTGCTCCAGGGAGGGCAGTGAGCAGCCGATGATCTTCTGGGCCGTCGTGATGACGCTCTGAAGGGCCTTCCTGTCCTTTTCTGAGCAGCTGGCATACCATGTGGTTATACAGTATGCCAGCACACTCTCGATGGAGCAGCGATAGAAAGACATCATGAGCTTCTCCTGCAGGTTGGTTTTCCTGAGGATCCTCAGGAAGTGGAGTCTCTGCTGTGCCTTCTTCACTGTGGTGATGGTGTTGGTAGACCAGGTAAGATCCTCTGCGATGTGCATACCCAGGAACCTGAAAGCGGGTACCCTTTCCACACAGACCCCATTGATGTAGAGTGGGTCGTATTCTACACTGGTTTTCCTAAAGTCAATTATAAGTTCCTTTGTTTTGGAGGAGTTCAGGACAAGATTGTTCACTGAACACCATGCTGCCAGCCTTTGGATTTCATCCCTGTAGGCTGTCTCATCTCCTCCTGAGATGAGTCCAACCACAGTCGTGTCATCCGCGAACTTGATGATGGTGTTGGTGGGATGGGTGGGGGCGCAGTCGTGAGTGTAGAGGGAGTAAAGGATGGGGCTCAACACACAGCCCTGTGGTGAGCCGGTGCTCAGTGTAATGGTGGAGGAGAGGTGAGGGCCTATTTTGACGGTCTGGGGGCGGTTGGTCAGGAAGTCCTTGATCCATTGGCAGATGGTTTGGGGAAATCCAAGGTCAGAAAGTTTGGTGACCAGTCTGCTCGGGATGACCGTGTTAAAGGCAGAGCTGAAGTCGAGGAAGAGCATCCTCACATAGCTCCCCTGGTGTTCAAGGTGGGTCAGTGCAGTGTGAAGAGCAGTGTCGATGGCATCCCCTGTAGACCTATTTGCTCTGTAGGCAAACTGATATGGGTCGAAGGTGGGTGGGAGGCTGGCTTTGATGTGCTGCAGGACCAGTCTCTCGAAGCACTTTGTGATGACCGGTGTGAGTGCTACCGGACGGTAGTCGTTAAGGCCGCTGATGACAGACTTTTTCGGCAGTGGGATGATTGTGGCGGACTAAATGCATACACAGAGTTCGAGTAGAAACCACCGTTTGATCCAACTGGCTTTATAAATTCGGGGAGATTTTGTACTATAGAATTGTGCATATCAAATATCAGTAGATCAATAAACGTTTCATTGGAAAGCATTTTGCCTTCATACCTGGTGAATGGGATTACAAGGGAGCATTCATTTTTATTAGTGAATTCATTTGGAGTGTTGGTTTATTGTTTACGCACTATAGCTTTGAGCCTGCATTTTGATGGAGGTGCAGCATTGCAATTAATATGACAGCAATGTTTTGTTGTGGGCATCCTTATTCATTTTTTGTCTCAAAGGTTTGCAGTTATTTGTTGCTTTATTTGTGGTTGATACCTGCCATCTAACAAACGAATGCCAGATCTGAAAAATGTTCATGCATTTTTGCTTGAGTTGTGAGAAGCATCCTGTGTTACAACTGGTAGTGTAAGAAAATAACTGCAGATGCTGGTACAAATCGAAGGTAGTTACTTCACAAAATGCTGGAGTAACTCAGCAGGTCAGGCAGCATCTCAGGAGAGAAGGAATGGGTGACGTTTCGACAGAGGAACTATCTAAAGTTGGAGAAGTAAATGTTCATATTTTCTAGACTTGTCAGGTAGAAGGTTGGTTGACAGACAGAAAGCAAAGAGTGGGGATAAATGGGTCCCTTTCAGAATGGCAGGCAGTGACTAGTGGGGTACCGCAAGGCTCGGTGTTGGGACCGCAGATATTTACAATATACATCAATGACTTGGATGAAGGGATTAAAAGTACCATTAGCAAATTTGCAGATGATACAAAGCTGGGTGGCAGTGTGAACTGTGAGGACGATGCTATGAGGTTGCAGGGTAACTTGGACAGGTTGTGTGAGTGGGCGGATGCTTGGCAGATGCAGTTTAATGTGGTAAGTGTGAGGTTATCCACTGGTGGTAAGAATAGGAAGGCAGATTATTATCTGAATGGTGTCAAGTTAGGAAAAGGGGATGTACAACGTGATCTGGGTATCCTAGTGCATCAGTCACTGAAAGGAAGCATGCAGGTACAGCAGGCATTGAAGAAAGCCAATGGAATGTTGGCCTTCATAACAAGAGGAGTTGAGTATAGGAGCAAAGAGGTCCTTCTGCAGTTGTACAGGGCCCTAGTGAGACCGCACCTGGAGTACTGTGTGCAGTTTTGGTCTCCAAATTTGAGGAAGGTTATTCTTGCTATTGAGGGCGTGCAGCGTCGGTTTACTAGGTTAATTCCCGGAATGGCGGGACTGTCATATGTTGAAAGACTGGAGCGACTAAGCTTGTATACACTGGAATTTAGAAGGATGAGAGGGGATCTTATCGAAACGTATAAGATTATTAAGGGGTTGGACACATTAGAGGCAGGAAACATGTTCCCAATGTTGGGGGAGTCCAGAACCAGGGGCCACAGTTTAAGAATAAGGGGTAGGCCATTTAGAACAGAGATGAGGAAACACTTTTTCAGTCAGAGAGTTATGAATCTGTGGAATTCTCTGCCTCAGAGGGCAGTGGAGGCCAATTCTCTGAATACATTTAAGAGAGAGCTAGATAGAGCTCTTAAGGATAGCAGAGTCAGGGGGTATGGGGAGAAAGCAGGAACGGGGTACTGATTGAGAATGATCAGCCAAGATCACATTGAATGGCGGTGCTGGCTCGAAGGGCCAAATGGCCTACTCCTGCACCTATTGTCTATTGTCTATAAAACCACCTGAGTGTATAATTCTACAATGCCACACTGATTGGAGATTTTCCAAACGGTGCATGCAGTTTGAAGTAATTAATTATGTGGCATCACAAGAAGCCTGTTGCATTACATTAATGTATATTGGCATTCCCCCTCCATCCTATCCCTTTTTGACTTTGCCTCCAGCATTTTTAAAATGTTAACGGTTAGTTGGAGACAGCATGACACTTGTGTTATGGTTTTCTCACCAAAAAGGGTCATTTTATCAGTGGAGCTCTTGGCAGTGAGAACCTATTCCTTCACAGCAGAGAATTTTTAACCAAGTTCATATCTTGGGTCGTCCGGGGAATTTCGATCAAATTTCAATGTTGGTAGTCAGTTAAACATATGTGAGACAAGTCTGATCAATTGCCTACCGTACTAGCTACACAAGCGCACAACGTTGATTCACAAGTTTATAACTTCATCTCAAAACTACAATAGTTTGTCATCTCTATGTTGACTGCTTGGACAATTGTGCATATATGTAGAGGTGAATAGTTCAATAAATTGGCTGACAAGAATTTATTTTACTGATACAAATGTTTGAGGCTATTCTATTTGAAAATTCCACTGATTGCCTTTAAATCAATTTGAATTGGTTGCTCTCTCTTATTATTATCATCATTGCCCCTTGAACCAGCTCATTGCTTTACTTTACAAATGTTAGTTCATTTATTTTGGATACCAGTAGGTAATGAACTTAATGAGTGTAGAATGTAAGAATGATTTAAATGCTGTACTTGCACCGATTAAAAGAATGCATTTGCAATTAAAACAAACACCTAGTTTTGATATTTTTTGATAATCTAATTTTCATCTGTGTAATCAAAGTTAATCACCGCCTGTAAAGGTGGTCCGATTAATCTCTGGTCTTCTAAGCGCAAAATAGGTGGCACTACCTAGTTTGTGCTCAGTTACCTGAGCTCAGCTGAGGTAGCATTCGGAATGAGGTTCAAAATGTTTTGGCTAATGTTCTTGGTACTAATTGCTATCCTGCAAACCCTGTTACATTGGCTCTAAAAGAATTTGTAAAAAGATACAAGCTAAGATTTGATTTTTTTTCTCTAATTTATTAGTTTCAATCCCAAGGTCTTCATATTACTGTAGTTTGCTCTGAGGGCCACTGTCAAAGCTAATAAAAATTATCATGAATGGAGCAGCAATCATCGTGGGAATGGTAGCAACATATCAACACGTGGTAGAGAATAGTTGGGATAATAAGCTAACCATGCCAGTGACAGCCAGGTTCTGTAAACACTTTTTTAAATAAAAGGTTAAGGGTCATGTTGATGAACATGATCCAATCCTGAGCTGCACTGCAAAGGCCTGAAATTGATTTTTGCCTCTAGTTTGGATGATTGGTCCCTGTACAAAATCAGCCCACGTAATGATTCTGAACATGATGTTAGATTGAGTGGGAAGTTTATATTATCTTTTATGTAGGGAAAAGGGAAACGAGAGATATGGATGATGATGTATCTCTCTACATCATCGTCCATATCTCTCGTTTCCCTTTTCTCGAACTAGTCTGAAGAAGGGTCTCGACCCGAAACGTCACCCATTCCTTCTCTCCCGAGATGCTGCCTGACCTGCTGAGTTACTCCAGCATTTTGTGAATAAATTAATTCTAAGCTATCCATTTGAAAGATTAATACTTCATACACCACTGGAAAATTAAATCCAACCACAAAGGTTGACATGAAAACAAATCAGTTGTAAAACTAGTGTCCAAGATGATGGTTAGCTAGCCATTGACAAGAATGGATTTCTGCAAGGATTCGTTCAACTTGCTACATTTTCCTGTTTAATGCCCAAGCCCATTTTTATTTTGAAAGACTGGTAAAGCAATTAGTCACAGTCGTATAGTATGGAATAAGGCCCTTAAGCCTGCCATCCATGCTGACAAAGATGCCCCAGTCCGTTAGTCCCATTTGCCCATGCCTGGCCATACCCTTCAAATGTTTCCCATCCATTTACCTGTTTAGATATCTTTTAAAATCATTGTACCTGCATCAACTACTTATTCTGGCAGCTTGTTCCATGTACTCTCTTTGTGAAGTTGCCCGTGGGATCCTATTGAATCTTCCCTCTCTCACCTTAAGCCTATGCCTTTAAGGTTCTTGACTCACCCACCCTGAGAAAATGATTCTGTGCATTCATTCTATCTATTCCCCTCATACAGCTCTATAAGATCACCCCATATCGTCCTGTTCTATAAGGAATAAAGTACTAGCCTTCCTATCCTTTCCCCATAGCTCAGTCCATTAAGTCCTGGCAAAATCCCCGTAAATCCTTTCAGCTTCATGCATCTTTCCTATAGCAGGGTGATCAAAACTGAACACCATACTCCCAAGTGCAGCCTCACCAACGTCGTGCACAACCGTAAGGTTATATCCTACCTTCTATATTCTGATGAACACCAGTGTGCCAAGAACTTTCTTCCCTATTCACCCTATTTACCTGTGACAACACTTTCAAGAAAAGCTGTATCTGTACTAGATCCCACTGCTCTAGAATACTCCCCAGAGCTCCACTGTCACAGTGAATGTCCTGCCTTGGTTTGACTTCCTAAAATGCAACACCTCACGCTTATCTGAATCAAACTTCAGTTAATTTGGCCTATAATTAATTACAGGGAGAGATTGGATAGGGTTGGATTGTTTTCACTAGAGTGAATGAGACTGACGAGTTACCTTTGTTGAGGTTTACAAAGTGATGAGGAGAGTAAATAGATTGGAAAGTCACTTTTTCCAAGGACAGGGTAATTTAAAAATAGACGAAATAGTTTTAAGATGAGAGGACAACGTTTTAAAGGAAATCTTGGGCATTTATTGAGCTGCCAGTGGAGGTGGTAAGAGGCAGATACCATTATTACTTTTAAAAGGCAGTTGGACAGGTGCATGGATAGAAAAAGTTTCAGATGCAGATCAAATGCGGTCTAATGGGGTTAGCTTAGATGGAAGTCCTGGTCGGCATGGACGAGTTGGGCTGATGTGCCTGTTTCCATGCTATATAACTGAAAGCACCGTTACATGAAGCATCCCCTTCGTTATTAGCAATCTTAACATGCAAATACTTTGTTCCATCGTAGTCTTAAATTATGGAATTCCCTACTTTGTTTCTCTTCCAAGCGGACTGGAGCAGATCAATCAGGCTGACTGTGCGTAATTAAATTCGTACAATGCCAATGATGTATGCATCAGATAAATTTGCTATCTCATTCTTGCCACTTGATGGACTTTGTTGCAGAATTGTGGCCTAAGTATGGAATTTCTTGAAAGTTATTTTGGACAAGATGGAGTGAAGAGTATTTAATTATCTTATGTACCACCAATGGAACAATGAAATTCTTACTTACTGTAGCTAAACAGGCCCATTAACACAGTACACAAATATATAATAATCAATAATAAATAAATTAATCAGTAATACCAGGTAACCAGACTATAGTGCAAAACCGAAGTACACAATGCAATGAAAACAAGGGCAATAGTTGTTGCTGAGGTAGTGTTGTGTGGTATTCCATAGTCTGATGGTTACCGGGAAGGGTGGGGCAGTGCTGCAGCGGTAGAGTTGCTGCCTCACAGCGCCAGAGACCCGGGTTCCACCCTGACTATGGATGCTCTCTGTATGGAGTTTGCTCTCTGTATGGGTTTTCTCCAGGTGCTCCAGTTTCCTCCCACATTCCAAACATGAACAGGTTAACTGGCTTCTGTAAATTGTCCATAGTGTATAGGGTCATTGCTGGTCAGCGTGGACTCGGTGGGCCAAAGGCCCTGTTTCCACGCTGTATCTCTAAAGTCAAAGCTGTTCTTGAACCTGGAGGTCACGGTTCTCAGGCTCCGGTACTTCAGATTGCTGTTCTTTTATTTAATGCTGCAAAACGACTATTACTAGAGGTGATATTTAATGAAAAGTGTTGATCTATATTGAACACAAAAGGTGAAAGGCATGCCACTGAGACTTTGTGTTTCAGTTTCTTTTACAATTCTAAGAAACATCCTTAATGTTTTTCGAGAATTGTAACCGATTTATGTATTTTTATATTTTGTGTATTTTTGTCAGCTGATTAGACCCTAATGTATCTTGTTGGATTGAATATTTGTAAATGGGAAAGATTCATCTTGCATGTGGAAAATAAATATAAACCGTCTACATAACATGAGTAGAACAATGATTTTTATCTAATTTGTTGGCGAGACAATTGGTATTCACAAACATGACGTAATAAAGACAAGTTTGGGCTTGTTTGAAACACTTACAGGTGAATAGCAGAATCATTCTCAGGAACTGCTGATGTCATCATGAGATATAGAAGCAATTTGATAATCAAGCCATTTGGTTAGTGGGATAATTAATGAGTAAATAATAAATTATTTGTATTTTTGCTGATCATACACTTGTGGGAATTTGCTGTTCATGCCCAGGAAATATTTTTCTTAGTTTTCCGTAGATTTGTTTGTGTGGGTGTACACTTGTAATTCTGGTTTTTTTTTGCCAACTATTTTGGTCTCCAAATTTGAGGAAGGATATTCTTGCTATTGAAGGCGTGCAGCGTAGGTTTACTAGGTTAATTCCCGGAATGGCGGGACTGTCATATGTTGAAAGACTGGAGCGACTAGGCTTGTATACGCTGGAATTTAGAAGGATGAGAGGAGATCTTATCGAAACATATAAGATTATTAAGGGGTTGGACACGTTAGAGGCAGGAAACATGTTCCCAATGTTGGGGGAGTCCAGAACAAGGGGCCACAGTTTACGAATAAGGGGTAGGCCATTTGGAACTGAGATGAGGAAAAACGTTTTCAGTCAGAGAGTTGTGAATCTGTGGAATTCTCTGCCTCAGAAGGCAGTGGGGGCCAATTCTCTGAATGCATTCAAGAGAGAGAGCTAGATAGAGCTCAGTCAGGGGGTATGGGGAGAAGGCAGTAAAGGGGTAGGGGGTCAGGGGGTATGGGGTGAAGGCAGGAACGGGGTAGTGATTGAGAATGATCAGCCATGATCACATTGAATGGCAGTGCTGGTTCGAAGAGCCGAATGGCCTCCTCCTGCACCTATTGTCTATTAAAGTTTGAATTCTTGTTATATTAACGTTGAAATGGCTCAGAGTAGCCACAATGTTTGAAAACACTATCATAATATTTAATGAAAGTCAAAAAGTTGAAGATGTTGGAAGTCTGAATTTTGGAAACTTCACATTTAATATTCCAAGCATTGAATACCAGATTTTTTTTAATGCAACATGGAAACAGGCCCTTCGGCCCAACTTGTCAAAATCGGCCAACATGTCCCAGCTACACTAGTCCCACCTGCCTGCGTTTGGCCCATATCCGTCCAAACCTGTCCTATCCATGTAACTGTTTAACTGTTTCTTAAATGTTGGGATAGTCCCTGCCTCAACTACCTCCTCTGCGGCTAGTACCATACACCCACCACCTTTTGTGTGAAAAAGTTATCCCTCAGATTCCTATTAAATCTTTTCCACCTTAAATCTATGTCCTCTGTTCCTCTGATTAGGTTAGGACTGTCGGGTACCCCGTTTCTACATTTTCTTTGGATTGATTTTGCATCATTCCTTTCTCTGGCCTGATGCCTTGTATTACTTGAAGAGCTGAGGTGTAAGAAAATAACTGCAGGTGCTGGTACAAATCGAAGGTATTTATTTCACAAAATGCTGGAGTAACTCAGCAGGTCAGGCAGCATCTCAGGAGAGAAGGAATGGGTGATGTTTCGGGTCGAGACCCTTCTTCAGACTGATGTCAGGGGGGCGGGGCAAAGAAAGGATATAGGTGGAGACAGGAAGATAGAGGGAGAACTGGCAAGGGGGAGGGGAAGAGAGGGACAGAGGAACTATCTAAAGTTGGAGAAGTCAATGTTCATACCGCTGGCTGCAAGCTGCCCAAGCGAAATATGAGGTGCTGTTCCTCCAATTTCCAGTGGGCCTCGCTATGGCGCTGGAGGAGGCCCATGACAACGGTCAGACTGGGAATGGGAGGGGGAAGTTGAAGTGCTCAGCCACCAGGAGATCAGGTTGTTTAAGGTGGACTGAGCGATGGTGTTGAGCGAAACGATCGCCGAGCCTGTGTTTGGTTTTGCCGATGTAAAGAAGTTGACATCTAGAGCAACGGATACAATAGATGAGGTTGGAGGAGGTGCAGGTGAACCTCTGCCTCTCCTGGAAAGATTGTTTGGGTCCTTGGATGGAGCTGAGGGGGGAGGTAAAGGGACAGGTGTTGCATCTCCTGTGGTTGCTGGGGAAAGTGCCCGGGGATGGGGTGGTTTGGGTAGGAAGGGACGAGTGGACCAGTGGACCAGGGAGAACGCAGAAAGGGGAGGGGATGGGAAGATGTGGCCAGTAGTGGGGTCCCGTTGTAGGTGACGGAAATGTTGGAGGATGATTTGTTGGATACGCTGGCTGATGGGGTGGAAGGTGAGAACGAGGGGGATTCTGTCCTTGTTACGAATGGGGGGAGGAGGAGCAGGAGCGGAAGTCGGCGGTGGTGGCCCCAGGGATGGGTGGACGTCAGCAGCAGCAGCTTCGATGGTCCGGGCCTGCAACCGACCGGGGAGGCGGTGAGGATCTGTGCTGCTCCTCGTGGCAGCAGTGGCGTCGCGGGACTCGGCCTCGTGGTGTGCGGGCAGGCGGCGCGGACCAGCGGTGGAGCTCCGGGCCTGCAGGCGGTCGAGTCGCTGAAGAGCTGAGGTCACCTGTTGATAGATGTGCAGGTTCCTCCGTAGACATATCATATCATATCATATCATGTATATACATTTACCCAGCCAATTAACCTACATACCCTGTACATACCCTGTACGTCTTTGGAGTGTGGGAGGAAACCGAAGATCTCGGAGAAAACCCACGCAGGTCACGGGGAGAACGTACAAACTCCTTACAGTGCAGCACCCGTAGTCAGGATCGAACCTGAGTCTCCGGCGCTGCATTCGCTGTAAAGCAGCAACTCTACCGCTGCGGATATGTTGTGGTTTTTGGCACAATAGTAAGGATTTGTGGTGAGATTACCAGCATGACATAATGTGACAGCAATTGTGGAGCAGGCATATGTGCAGGTAAATGGTGAAAACCAAACGCTCCTGCCAGTCATTCCCTGGCCATCCTGGAGTGCTGTTTTGCAGTTGCTTTTGGCATAATATGAAGGAATTAATGAAGTGCATGTTGGGGAAAAAATCCTTGAAATATTGAACAAAAGCAAAATGTTGCAAAATCTAAAATTGAGCAGTAAATACTGGAAATATTGTGCTCTACAGATGTAGATGTGGACAACATTTCTCACATGATTTTTCATCAGAGCTATATTTTGAAATCTTTTGCTTTGTTACATTTGGAACTAATGAATTAAATTATTTGAAAAGCAAAAAACTGCGGATGCTGAAAAACTAAAAATATTCAGCAGGTCGGGCTGCAGCTGTGGTGGTAGAATTTTATTTAATTTAATTTAGTTTGGAGATATATTGCGGAAACAGGCCCTTCAGCCCACTGAGTCCGCGCCGACCAGCGATCCCTGCACATTAACACTATCCTACACGCACTTGGGACAATTTACACATACACCAAGCCAATAAACCTACAAACCTGTACGTCTTTGGAGTTTGGGAGGAAACCGAAGGTCTCGAAGAAAACCACACAGGTCACGGGGAGAACGTACAAGCTCCGTAGTCAGGATCGAACCCGGGTCTCCGGCGCTGAAAGAGCTGTAAGGCAGCGACTCTACCACTGCGCCACCGGTGGCATTTTATCTTAGCACTTGAGGATCACCAGAACTGATCAGTCTTTGACCCAAAATGTTAATCAGTACACCCTTCATGGATGTGGCCTGACCAGTTAAATATTTCCAGAACTTTGTTTTTATTTATAAGGTTTTTATTTGTTTTAGCCACAATAACTGCTTAATCACCTCTGGCCTCATAACAATAGACAATAGGTGCAGGAGGAAGCCATTCGGCCCTTCGAGCCAGCACCGCCATTCAATGTGATCATGGCTGATCATTCAGGTATGTAGGTTAATTGGCTGGGTAAATGTAAAAATTGTCCCTAGTGGGTGTAGGATAGTGTTAATGTACGGGGATCACTGGGCGGCACGGACTTGGAGGGCCGAAAAGGCCTGTTTCCGGCTGTATATATATGATAGGATATGATATGATATGATATGATATGATTCTCAATCAGTACCCCGTTCCTGCCTTCTCCCCATACCCCCTGACTCCGCTATCCTTAAGAGCTCTATCTAGCTCTCTCTTGAATGTATTCAGAGAATTGGCTTCCGCTGCCTTCTGAGGCAGAGAATTCCACAGATTCACAACTGTTTATGGTTTGTCATAATTTCAGATAATGTACCTTAAAATAAGTTTTTTTTCTTTCTGGTTCTCAGATCATTCTTAAATATGAAAAATCCTTGGTCTAGTTATGTTGTCACTGTTCCTAATGCCGAGAATTAGTGGGGGATTGAAATATGCAGCAACTGATGCTCAGAAGAGGTTGTTAACAAAATATATAGATCCTGAGATCTTTGTGAGCATTTCTCTTCAAAATCAGATTAGCGACTGATTACTGGTCATTGTATTAATGTCGTTTACAATAAATTAATTCAGCTTAAATGGTTTTAGTAGCAAATAGAGAAATGTGGAATTGGGAAAATAGATGGATGATTCATGGTCAGCGTGGATTCAATAGGCTGAAAGGCCTTTTTCAACGTTGTATCTTTGCATCACTATAACATTTAATCATCTTAATTATGGCAATGCAGGAGCAGAATTAAAAGCTTTGAAACTGTCTTCAGAATCTGAAATTGGATTCCACTTTATTATTCTTAATGAACGAAATTAATGTGATGATGTGGCAGAAGCATTTAGTTTTAGAGATACAGCGCGGAAACGGGCCTGCACTGACCAGCAATCCCCACACACTTACACTATCATACACATGCTAGGGACAATTCACAAACATACCAAGTCAATTAACCCACAAACCTGCATGTCTTAGAAGTGTGGGAGGAAACCTGAGCTCCTGGAGAAAACCCACACAAGTCACCGGGAGAACGTACAAACTCCATACAGGATTGAACCTGGGTCTCTGGCGCTGTAAGGCAGCAACTCTACCGCTACGCCACTGTGCTGCCCCTGGTGCCACCCATTTACATTTCTCTCGTGTTCATCCAGTGCAGATGTGCACTCGCATTGACAATCTTGCGTGCCCTTCAACTAAATAGAGTATTACATCAAAATCTGGCAACATGGTACTTTAGTTCTGAAACTTATTTATTAATTTGGTAAGTAGAAATACCCAAGTACTGCACTAATTTACTGCTTATAATTTCCTGTTTTTACTCTCACTGTTTATAGATTTCTGGCCAGATTTTTTTTTCTTTTCAGGCTTCAGATTATCCAGTTTAAAATGTTTCTTAAGAAGTCTTCTGAAAGAGAGTTCATTTTAGCAATTCTGAAAGAGTAACGTAATCAATTCCACAGTTCTTTATTTGAATTGCTTGAATTTGCCTTCAATAACCTGCATGAAGTAAAACTGCACTTGTTTGACGATATAAATAAATTCAGGTGGTACTTCCAACTAATGAAGCTATTTTATTGGAAATGAAAACGCTAGTATCATTGCACATGTCTCCGGGTCAAGCAGTTGTCACTAATTTAGCTCTGTAAGCTGACATGATGCATTGGCCTTGGTGCTTTTTATTAAATTTCCCACCTGTACAGTCATGATTAATTCTCTTCCAAATGCTTGCCTGCCCCCTGAGATTGCAATGCAAACTCTGCCATGCATTTCCACAGATGTGTTACACTGGTAAGCAGCAATCAAATCAGCATGTGATGTATGTAGCCTCTCAAATGAATAATAGCCGGCATGTATCCTTGTACAATGAATTTATCTCATTTACTTTTGTGAAGAAAAAAATAATTTAATATTCTTTTTTGAAAGTAATGATTCAGCAACTAATGAGGGGAAAATACAGGGTAAAACTACGATTTTTTCTTAAGTAAACACAAAATGCTGGAGTAACTCAGCGGGTCAGGCAGCATCTCTGGAGAGAAGGAATAGATGACTTTTCAGGTCAAGACCCTTCTTCAGACTGAAGAAAAGTCTGGACTTGAAACACAACCATTCCTTCTCTCCAGAGATGCTGCCTGTCCTGCCAAGTTACTCCAGTATTTTATGTCTATGGTGTAAACTAGCATCTGCAGTTCTTTCCTACCATTTCTTCTTCTTGGACAGTTCTCCAAGATCAGGGGTGATTTGGTTTCACTTTTGTTTTGTGAGCTCTGAGATGGCTAATGTGGAACTCCAAACTGATGCACAGATGAGACAGGTGGTGGTCAACGGAGCAATTGGGTAGGTGACTGTGTGAGGTGGCCTGTTCCTTATTCCACCTGCATAGGGCTACTCTGTTCTGCTGATATATGGTAACAACATTCTCAATAACATGCTAGTTGCTCTTCCTCCATGTTGTGTGGTCATACGTTTGAGATTCCTAGGAATCAGTGGGAATATTGCATTTCTTAAATGAAGCTCGGAATACAGCCTTGAAGCTTTCCCTCTGTCCACTTGCTGATCTTTTCCTGTGCCCAAGTTAGTGTTAGGAGTTTCCTACTGGGGCTTACAATCAACAGGATCCTCGTTATACACAGTCTGAATCGATACCAGGGATGTTGGCCTGTAAGAAGACTTTCATATTATTTTGCTTGTCCCTTCAGTGAATTTACAGAGACAGAATTGGTAGTACTTTTTTAGTGCTGTGATTGCTCCAGCAGTCCAGTTTTCATGAGCATCAAGGAGGCCAGGCATCACTACCCAGAGTGTTTGCTTTTTGCCCTATTCTTGATCTTTAAATATATTTTTCCTCAATCAACCAAAACTTACTTTTGGTGTAGGCAAATCCTGAGACTATTTTATTATTTCCTGTCCCATCCTGAGGCACTGAAAACTATCCCCAGTTCAAAAGAGAAATTGGTGCTATAATACACTACTTTAACTGCACTTGATTTAAAATTAATAAAGCCTTATTTTTGTTCTATTCATTCTGTCTGTGTTCCAGAGCAATTTGAGTTAAACACTGTTCCGATTTTTTGTTATAAATTACTGGCGATTTCAGCGTCACGAGCTTACATCTTATATTTGTCGTGTGACTCATGATATTGAAAATCTTCTCTTAAAATAAATCTCCATAAATGAGTTCTAATTGCTTAGGTTAAAGCTAGCATTACCTGTCAATTTGCTTTTTTTTTAAAGTTTTGACAGTTTTATTAAAATAACTTTTTGTTTTAAGAATTATGTAAACTAATCCTGACCTATCAACAAGAGTCAACAATTCCATTGAATCTCTTCCCACTGTTAAATTTCTTCTTGAAATTGCAAGCCCAGAGTTAGCTGCGCTGTTAAAGATAGTTACATTAGAAAAAAAGATTTATAATTTAGTTATTTATTTTCAGCATAATCTTTAAGGTTAGACAATAGACGACTGATCGCGCCGACCAGTGATACCTGAACACTAACACTATCCTACACACCCTATGGACAATTTACAATTTTACCAAGCCAATTAGCCTACTAACCTGTACGTCTTTGGAGCGTGGGATGAAATTGGTGCAGGAGTAGGCCATTCGGCCTTTCGAGCAAGCACCACCATTCAATGTGATCATGGCTGATCATTCTCAATCAATACCCCGTTCTTGCCTTCTCCCCATACCCCCTGACTCCGCTATCCTTAAGAGCTCTATCTAGCTCTCTCTTGAATGCATTCAGAGAATTGGCCTCCACTGCCTTCTGAGGCAGTGAATTCCACAGATTTACAACTCACTGACTGAAAAAGTTTTTCCTCGTCTCCGTTCTAAATGGCCTACCCCTTATTCTTAAACTGTGTTGTACGTTCATAGATTACTAAAGCCATTTGGTCAAACAGAATTTGAATGTAAATAAGTCACAAGTGTTTCAGTCTTGCCATTGTTCCTGGTGGTCAGCGAAGAAGTGACTTGCACACCTATAGCATCTTTAGTGGGGATTAGTCTTCATCAACACACAAGAAAGGCAAGATTAATTAATCGTTTTACTTTAGTTTAGAGATACAGCACGGAAACAGGCCCTTTGGCCCACCAGGTCCTCGCCGACCAGTGATACCTGAACACTAACACTATCCTACACACCCTATGGACTACAATTTTACCAAGCCAATTAGCCTACTAACCTGTACATCTTTGGAGCTTGGGAAGAAATTGGAGCAATTTCCTCAAGAAATATTGGAAATTGGAAGAAAACCCTCATAGGTCACGGGGAGAACGTACAAATTCCAGACAGACAGCACCTGTAGTCAGGATTAAACCACATTTGGAATTTCATGAATATATATATATATATATATATAATTTTTTAAATATATATATATACACGCACACACTCCGTTGACCACACACTTTTACAACTTTTCTCAGAGGCCACAGAATGAGAGCAGAAGCAAGCCATCCTTGATTCAGAGGGACACCTAAAAACTAATAGCTGCAGCTGCCTTCAAGAATTCCAACCATAGACTTCCTCCAGTCTCAAATACCGGCAATAACCATAGATATTATGCATAGTACAGCAGAAGAACAGACCTTCTACACATTAATGACTTAGACGAAGGGATTAAAAGTACCATTAGCAAATTTGCAGATGATACTAAGTTGGGGGGTAGTGTGAATTGTGAGGAAGATGCAATAAGGCTGCAGGGTGACCTGGACAGGTTGTGTGAGTGGGCGGATACATGGCAGATGCAGTTTAATGTAGATAAGTGTGAGGTTATTCACTTTGGAAGTAAGAATAGAAAGGCAGATTATTATCTGAATGGTGTCAAGTTAGGAGGAGGGGGAGTTCAACGAGATCTGGGTGTCCTAGTGCATCAGTCAATGAAAGGAAGCATGCAGGTTCAGCAGGCAGTGAAGAAAGCCAATGGAATGTTGGCCTTCGTAACAAGAGGAGTTGAGTATAGGAGCAAAGAGGTCCTTCTACAGTTGTACCGGGCCCTGGTGAGACCGCACCTGGAGTACTGTGTGCAGTTTTGGTCTCCAAATTTGAGGAAGGATATTCTTGCTATGGAGGGCGTGCAGCGTAGGTTCACTAGATTAATTCCCGGAATGGCGGGACTGTCGTATGTTGAAAGGCTGGAGCGATTGGGCTTGTATACACTGGAATTTAGAAGGATGAGGGGGGATCTTATTGAAACATATAAGATAATTAGGGGATTGGACACATTAGAGGCAGATAACATGTTCCCAATGTTGGGGGAGTCCAGAACAAGGGGCCACAGTTTGAGAATAAGGGGTAGGCCATTTAGAACGGAGATGAGGAAGAACTTTTTCAGTCAGAGGGTGGTGAAGGTGTGGAATTCTCTGCCTCAGAAGGCAGTGGAGGCCAGTTCGTTGGATGCTTTCAAGAGAGAGCTGGATAGAGCTCTTAAGGATAGCGGAGTGAGGGGGTATGGGGAGAAGGCAGGAACGGGGTACTGATTGATAGTGATCAGCCATGATCGCATTGAATGGCGGTGCTGGCTCGAAGGGCTGAATGGCCTACTCCTGCACCTATTGTCTATTGTCTATAAGGTCTATGCCAGACATGATGCTAACATAAACCAATCCCATTTGTCTGCATATGATCCACATCCCTTTATTCCCTGTATATTCATGTGCCTATCTAAAAGCCTCTTAAACTCCACTATCCTATGGTCTGATGAGGCCAGTGTCGAGCCCTCCAAATTTGAAACAGGTGGAGCAGGTAATGCTTGAAGGGTAATTGTGTGCTACCGGTACATGAATTTGAGGTTGTGCATGGTGTCCTGAATGCTGCTAGCTCACTGAAAGTGATTATGGATAAAGGATTAATGAAGATGTCATGCTTTTCCCAGGAGGCCTTTAGAACCAACTATAAATCTATTCCTATGACCATCTAGGAATGTTGTCAAAGCTGGGAATGTTGGTTTGGGATCTGGACATTGGTTTGTTTATCCTCCCAGTGGAATTGAAGGTTTTGTTGAAATAGTATTGATGGTATCTGTCCAATGATATGTTGGTGCCTGCTACTAGTAGTCCCTTATTCGAACAAACAGGAGCAGAAATCACTGCTGCCTGGTTGGCCATAGATTTTGTGTTGTAGTTTGAGGTCTTGATCTTAATGCTTTTTCTTCTGTTTGTCCTTATGTTCTATTGTAGTGGTGTAGTGAAGCCAACGTCTATTCTAATAGGAGATGGCTCCAGACATGCATAATGGTCCAAACCATAAGGTTTAGCATTAATGCCTGAAGAAGGATCTCGACCCGAAATGTCACCCATTCCTTCTCTCCAGAGACGTTGCCTGTCCCACTGAGTTACTCCAGCATTTTGTCTCTCTCATCGGTTTAAACCAGCATCTGCAGTTCCTTCCTACATGATTCGCATTCATCTTTTAGATAACCAATAGTGGCTCATCCTGGGCAATACTTGAAAAAAGGAAATGGTTGAATGAAATTGTTATGTACATTAAGAGGGTGTGAAAATGTCGATGGAGTAGGTGAGAATGTGATAGATATACTTCAATGCAGTATATTATGTTTTTTAATGGTGAGAATGAGGAGAAGCAATAACAATAAAACAGTAATTTTAAAAACAGTGCTTGAAGAATGCATTTGTGCCAAAACCAGTTAACTAAGCTTACAGTGCCCTCCATAATGTTTGGGACAAAGACCCATCATTTATTTATTTGCCTCTGTACTCCACAATTTGAGATTTGTAATAGAAAAAAAATCACATGTGGTTAAAGTGCACATTGTCAGATTTTAATAAAGGGTGTTTTTATACATTTTGGTTTCACCATGTGGAAATTACAGCAGTGTTTATACATAGTCGCCCCCATTTCATGGCACCATAATGTTTGGGACATAGCAATGCCATTTAAATGAGAGTAGTTACGTTTAGTTTTTTTTCCATATCCTTTGCATGCAATGACTGCTTGAAGTCTGCGATTCATGGACATCACTAGTTGGGGTGTCTTCTCTGGTGATGCTCTGCCATCTTTAGCTTATGCTTGTTTTGGGGGCTAGTCCCCTTCAGTTTTCTCTTCAGCATATAAAAGGCATGCTCAATTGGGTTCAAATCGGGTGAGTGACTTGGCCGCTCAAGAATTGACTATTTTTTAGCTTTGAAAAACTCCTTTGTTGCTTTAGCAGTATGTTTGGGATCATTGTCTTGCTGTAGAATGAACTGCCAGCCAATGCGTTTTGAGGCATTTGTTTGATCTTGAGCAGATAGGATGTGTCAATACTTCAGAATTCATTATGCTACCACCATCAGCAGTTGTATCATCATTGAAGATAAGTGAGCCAGTACCTTCAGCAGCCATACATGCCTAGTCCATAACACCCCCACCATCGTGTTTATAGACAATAGGTGCAGGAGTAGGCCATTCGGCCGTTCGAGATCCCCTCTCAAATGGAATTAACCTAGTAAACCTACGCTGCACGCCCTCAATAGCAAGAATATCCTTCCTCAAATTTGGAGACCAAAACTGCACACAGTACTCCAGGTGCGGTCTCACTAGGGCCCTGTACAACTGCAGAATTACCTCTTTGCTCCTATACTCAACTCCTCTTGTTATGAAGGCCAACATTCCATTGGCTTTCTTCACTGCCTGCTGTACCTGCATGCTTCCTTTCAGTGACTGATGCACTAGGACACCCAGATCTCGTTGTACGTCCCCTTTTCCTAACTTGACACCATTCAGATAATAATCTGCCTTCCTATTCCTACCACCAAAGTGGATAACCCCACACTTATCCACATTAAACTGCATCTGCCATGCATCCGCCCACTCACACAACCTGTCCAAGTCACCCTGCAACATCATAGCATTTTCCTCACAGTTCACACTGCCACCCACCTTTGTATCATCTGCAAATTTGCTAATGGTACTTATAATCCCTTCATCCAAGTCATTGATGTATATTGTAAATAGCTGTGGTACCAGCACCAAGCCTTGCGGTACCCCACTAGTCACTGCCTGCCATTCTGAAAGGGACCCATTTATTCCCACTCTTTGCTTTCTGTCTGTCAACCAATTTTCTATTCATGTCAGTACCCTACCTTCAATACCATGCGCTTTAATTTTGCCCAACAATCTCCTACGTGGGACCTTGTCGAAGGCTTTCTGAAAGTCGAGGTACAACACATCCACCGGCTCTCCCCTGTCAATTTTCCTCGTTACATCCTCAAAAAATTCCAGAAGATTAGTCAAGCATGATTTCCCCTTCGTAAATCCATGCTGACTCGGAATGATCCTGTTACTGCTATCCAAATGCTCCGCAATTTCGTCTTTTATAATTGACTCCAGCATCTTCCCCACCACTGATGTCAGACTAACTGGTCTAAAATTTCCCGTTTTCTATCTCCCTCCTTTCTTAAAAAGTGGGATAACATTAGCTACCCTCCAATCCACAGGAACTGACCCTGAATCTATAGAACATTGGAAAATAATCACCAATGCATCCACAATTTCTAGAGCATCCTCCTTAAGTACCCTGGGGTGCAGACCATCAGGCCCTGGGGATTTACCAGCCTTCAGTCCCATCAGTCTACCCAAAACGTTTTCCTGCCTAATGCGGATTTCCTCCAGTTCCTCCGTCACCCTAGGATCTCTGGCCACTAGAACAACTGGGAGATTGTTTGTATCTTCCTTAGTGAAAACAGATCCAAAGTACCGGTTCAACTCGTCTGCCATTTCCTTGTTCCCCATAATAAATTCCCCTGCTTCTGTCGTCAAGGGACCCACATTTGCCTTGACTATTTGTTTCCTCTTCACATACCTAAAAAAGCGTTTACTATCCTCCTTTATATTATTGGCTAGCTTACCCTCGTACCTCATCTTTTCTCCCCGTATTGCCTTTTTAGTTATCTTCTGTTGCTCTTTAAAAGAGTCCCAATCCTCTGGCTTCCCACTCTTCTTTGCTATGTTATACTTCTTCTCTTTTATTTTTATGCTGTCCTTGACTTCCCTTGTCAGCCACGGGTGTCTCTTACTCCCCTTAGAATCTTTCCTCCTCTTTAGGATAAATTGATCCTGCAACTTCTGCATTGTTCCCAGGAATACCTGCCATTGTTGTTCCACCGTCTTCCCTGCTAGGGCCTCCTTCCAGTCAATTTTGGCCAGCTCATGCCTCTGTAATCCCCTTTGCTATACTGTAATAGTGACACTTCTGATTTTCCCTTCTCCCTCTCAATTTGTAGAGTAAAACTTATCATATTGTGGTCACTGCCTCCTAATGGCTCTTTTACCTCGAGTCCCCTTATCAGATCAGGTTCATTACACAACACTAAATCCAGAATTGCCTTCTCCCTGGTAGGCTCCAGTACAAGCTGTTCTAAGAGTCCATCTCGGAGGTACTCCACAAACTCTCTTTCCTGGGGTCCATTACCAACCTGATTTTCCCAGTCTACCTGCATGTTGAAATCTCCCATAACCACCGTAGCATTACATTTGCGACATGCCAATTTTAGCTCCTGATTCAACTTGCACCCTATGTCGAGGCTACTGTTTGGGGGCCTGTAGATGACTCCCATTAGGGTCTTTTTACCCTTACAATTCCTCATTTCTATCCATACTGATTCTACATCTTCTGTTTCTATGTCACCCCTTGCAAGGGAGTGAATATCATTCCTTACCAACAGAGCGACCCCGCCCCCTCTCCCCACCTGTCTGTCTTTTCTATACGTTGGGTACCCCTGAATATTCAGTTCCCAGCCCTGGTTCTCTTGTAGCCATGTCTCAGTGATTCCCACAACATCATACTTGCCAATGTCTAACTGAGCCTCAAGCTCATCCACTTTATTTCTTATACTTCGCGCATTTAAATACAACACTTTAACTTCGGTATTCACCTCCCCTCTCACACTGGTCACAATTGGCCCTGACCTTACTCTCTTACCCCCTCTAGAACTTCCCTTCCCATTCATTCGAGAATCCTTTGCAATTTCTCCTGTATTCGCTTCCCCTTTAACTCCACCTTCATATTCCCATTTTGTCAACCCTTCCCCCCCCACCCCCCACTACTTAGTTTAAAGCCACACTTGTAGCACTAGCAAACCTGCCTGCCAGAATGTTGGTCCCCCTGCTGTTAAGGTGTAACCCGTCCCTTTTGTACAGGTCACCCCCTACCCCAGAAAAGATCCCAGTGGTCTAGAAATCTAAATCCCTGTTCACTGCACCAGCCCCTCAGCCATACATTCATATCCCCGATCTCTCTGTTCCTGTCCTCACTAGCACGAGGTACAGGTAGCAGTCCAGAGACAACCACCTTCGACGTCTTACTTCTCAGTCTTCTTCCTAACTCTCTAAACTCACGTTGCAGTATCTCCTTCCTCTTCCTCCCGATGTCGTTCGTGCCCACATGCACAACTACATCCGGTTGATCACCTTCTCTCGCTAGGATATTCTGAACCCGGTCGGTGATGTCTTGAACCCTGGCACCAGGGAGGCAACAGACCATCCTCAAGTCCAGCCTGCCGCCACAGAATCTACTGTCCGTACCTCGGACAATGGAGTCACCCACTACTATGGCTCTTCCTGACTTCGGTCTCCCTGGTCGAGTTTCCTTGCCTGGGTTAGAACCGCCAACACGTCTGCCACTCGGACTGGAAACGTCTTCTGCCCCGACAGTTCCCAAGAGGGTGTACCTGTTTGCAATAGGCACAGCCACCGGGGTCTCCTGTAGTCCACGTTCGCTCCCCCCTGAAACAGTCTCCCACCTTTGCTCGACCTGGACCCTTGGCACGACAGTGTCACAGTAGGTCCTGTCCAGGAAACTCTCGCATTCCCGGATGGCCCTGAGGTCATCCAGCTGCTTTTCCAACTCCGTCACACGTCCATTCAGGAGCTGCACCTGGACACAGTTGTTGCAGGTGTAGCTCCCAGAAGCTCCAGCGGTGTCCCTACCTTCCCACATCCTGCAAGAAACACACTGTACCAACTTGTCCGCCATTACTTTAGTGTCAAAAAACAATTCAAGCTCAAAAACAAATGTAACCTCCTCACCTCAGCCTCCTCGCCAAAGACTCGCCGCCAAGCCTCGCCGCCAAAGACTCGCAGCCAAAGACTCGCACTTTTCTCACAGGGCACTTCCCTCGGCAGGGCTGCACCCCTTGTGCAAGTCTTGCTTATATCAGTCACTAAATTACTTAATTGGCCAATTTACCAAACTTCTACTTTAATTGATCAACCAATCCACGTACTCACTTCTATCCTGCCTTCCTGACGAGCTTGGAGTTATGACTTTTCTGACTGACTACTAGCGTCCCTTTTGGCTCTCTTTTTAAACTACCTTTACACACTGCAATTACCACTTACTTTGCTCTCAGCCAACGGTCGTCCTTGCTCTGCTCACGACCTTTTCACAGATGAGGTGGTATGCTTTGGATCTTGGGCAGTTCCTTCTCTCCTCCATACTTTGCTCTTGCCATCACTCTGATATAAGTTTATCTTCATCTCATCTGTCCACAAGACCTTACAGAGGGTATAGCTGTAAGGTGAGAGGGGGAAAGTTTAAAGGAGATGTGGGAAAGTTTTTTTTGTTATGGAGAGGATAGTGGGGGCCTGGAACTGAATGCCATTAACATGGTGGTGGAGGCATATGCAATAGAGATGTTTAAGAGGCTTTTAGATGGGCATATAAAAGTGCAGGGAGTAGAGGATTATGGATCATGTGCGGGCAGATGAGATCTGTTTAAATTGGCATCATATTCGGCACAGACATCGTGGGCCGAAGGGCCCATTCTTGTGCTGTGCTGTTCCACGTTCTGAGAAATTAGGATGTTTCCAGACATGTTTTACGATTGGTGAATAATCAAGTATGTATCAGTGCAAATTTAAAATGGTTGCCACAAGAATCTGATGCAATAGCACAGAAAAACATCTTTATATAACAAATAATTAAGATTTGGGTGACGATTTTGATACGGTGGAGCATACCGTACTAATATTAGCCTTTAAAAGGATATATGTCCTGGGAAGTTGGGGAGAACAATGAATGTATATGTTGGCATTTTGGAGAGATAGGATGTGATTCCAACAGACTGATGCAGCAAGAACTGGATGAGACTATGGGCCAATTACCATTTTATAAGCAGTTTTATGCAAACTTCTCAGTACTGTGCAATGTTTTGGTTTTCATGAGTATGAGTTTCTTGCATTTATTTAGCACATTTTAGGTGTAGGATCAAAAGCTTAGCAACGAGTTAAGTACCTCAGCAGGTTGGTGAATAATCTTGAGTCTGATTTGGACAGTCGTGGTCTGATTTACTTAGAAGTGCATTTATGCACACAAGGAACTGCAGAAGCTGGAAGCAAAACAAAGTGTTGGAGTAACAGCGGGCCAGGTTGACATCCGTGGCGGGAATGTATAGGTCACATTTTGGGTCTGGACCCTTCAGACTGATAATGTGAATGTATTGTTGCATCTAATGTCTCTGCAGAGCTGAAGCAAGTATTTCATTCCAATGCATGTTACAAATAAACACACTTTAACACTCGAACAATCACCAGAGAGATTAATGATCTGGAGAATAAAATTTCTGATGAATGGCAGAAGTTGGTGATATTTGGGTTCCATGTGTACTTGAAGGATATTTTTCCTTATCCATTAGAGAATAAACAGCCTCTCAGTTTGAGGTTGGTGGAAGTGCTGGTGAGGGAAAGCAAAATGTTATTGCACTCGTGATAACTGATGCTATTTCACTAGTTTGGTGCATGTAGATGAGAAATTAGAGGAACTAAAGGTAGATGTTGTGGAGAGATAATACCATGGGCAGTGGAAAGGAGTGATTATATTGCTATCGATTGAATGAATAGAACATTCATGGGGAGATGTTGGAAGAGGATGGTACATCACTTGTCAGATAGTTCAAACAGGCTGTGACAGTCGGGGGTGAATAGATTATCTTCCTCGCAATCAAAGTGTCACAGAGTGGGTTAAAAGAACTGTAATTACTTATTTAGTTATTTAAGTTCCTTCCTTGTGTTAATTACCAAATGTTTATAATTGCCAACTGTATGATTCCATACCTAACGGTATGTGCAAACTGGAGGATCAACACCTCGTATTCTGCTTGAGTAGTTTATCAGAATACAGCTGATCTTCTAGATAGATAATGGGGTGACCGATGAATGGGCATTGGCTTGAAATGTTAACTGTTTTGTCTTTTCACAGATGCTGCCTGATCTTTTCTCATGTTATATCAGATTTGTAGCATATAGTTTTTTGCTTTGTAATATAATTGTAGTAACACTTTATTTTTGCATTCAAATCTTCTTGCATAAAAGAGTATTGTATCATATTCCTTCCAAATTGCCTGTTGCATGTTAGATTTCAGGAATTTATTTTTGAGTATAAAACACACAAATCATTTTTGAACCTCAGAATTTTCCTCTGCCGTTTAAAATATACGTATTCCTTTTTTGTTTTTAAATAACCTCACATTTTTGCACATTGTTCTGCTGCTGTCATGTTGTTGTTGCCCACTCATTTTGCTTTTTTATATCCCCTTGAAGTCTCTTTGCATCTTCATCACCATCGATATTTCCATTTGGGTCTTCAGCAAACGTAGAAATTTGGCATTTCATCCCCTCAGGCAACTCATTAATATAGATTCAGTATGTATAGGAAAGAACTGCAGATGCTGGTTTAAATCAAAGGTAAACACAAAATGCTGGAGTAACTCAACGGGACAGGCAGCATCTCTGGAGAGAAGAAATGGGTGACGTTTCGAGTCGAGACCCTTCTTCAGACCTGCTGAAGAAGGGTCTCGACCCGAAACGTCGCCCATTCCTTCCCTCCAGAGATGCTGCCTGTCCTATATAGATTCAGTATATAGAAAACACAGAACCCTGCATTATCCCGCCAGTTATAGCCTGCCAACCTATGAAGCAACTGTTTACTCCAATAATCTCTCAGGCCTACTGTGTATATTGCCTTAATTTCATGTTGTTTACCAGCTTCCCATGTGAAAGCCTTTTGAAAATCCAAATGCATCATATCTTTCGCTCCCCCCCCCATTGATTCTACTTACAAGAAAGCCATTAGAAATCAAGTCTGACTAATTCAAGTCAAGTCAACTTTATTTGTCACAAACATATACAAGATGTGCAGTGAAATGAAAGTGGCAATGCCTGCGGATTGTGCTAAAACTACAAAACAGAATAGATTTTAAAAAAAATACAAAACATAAATTGATACACTAAATTAAATTTCATTTCATAAATCATGTCATGATAAAACATCAAGTTTCTCGCATGTTTCTAGTTACTGATGTCAGGCTGATAATAATTAGCTCCCTTGTTTCTCGTACCACCCTTTTCTTAAATATTGGGGTCACACATGGCACCCTCCAATCTCATTAACAACAATAGAATCTAGAGAATTTTGGAAGATACCTGGATAATTGCAATCTCCATTGCTACTCCTTCAAAACTCTTGGGATATTAGTTTCAGGCTCATTCATTTTTCTTGTAATATTTCTTTACAAATATTAATTTATTTTACTACCTCATTTGTACTGAGTCCTTGGTTCTCCAGTATTTCAGGGAGGTCTTTTCTGGCTTCTGTGAAAACTGGCAATGTATTACTTTAACTCCTCTGTCTTTCCCTTATTTTCCATTGTACGTTCTTCCCTTTCTATGGGTCTCCCATGTGCCCTTGATTATTTTCATTTTCTCGTAGCTATAGCAACCCTCCCTCGCAGGCTGTATTTATGTTTCTCGCTGGTTTATTCTTATTCTATTATCCATTTCTCAATCAATTGGTCATCTTTTGCTAACTTCTACAATTCTCCCAATTCTCAGACTTTCTGCTTTTTATGCAACATTTTTTTCTTTAGACTAAATGCTATCTTTTTGTTTCCCCTGCAGTCCAGAATAAGCTCGCTGTTCTAGGTGAGACTTCATGTTTTAAAGTAATGTTTATCAGTTACAAATCGTGTATTAGTCATTTAGCAGTGATACAGACCATTCAGTCCACTGTAGCTATGCTAACCAATGGGTACTGATCTATATGAATCCCATTTTCCAGCACTGGGAGCATAGCCTTTAAAGCCTGGGCAATTTAGGTGCTCATCAACACACTTCTTAAATAATGTTTGTGACTACTCTCCCAGGCAATACTCATCACACAGCCCTTCGGCCCAACTCGTCCATGCCAACCAAAATAGACCCATTATTTCATCTAAAATAGACCCATTGCCTACTGCCGGCCCATATCCCTCCAAAACCCTTTCCAATCCGTGTACCTGTCATAGTTTCCATTGTTAACTTGTAAATTCAATAATGTTATGGTCATTTTTCTCTCTTCACTTATGCTGCCCAAGCTGTATGTTTCCAGCATTTCCTATTTTACAATAGACAATAGACAATAGGTGCAGGAGTAGGCCATTCAGCCCTTCGAGCCAGCACCGCCATTCAATGCGATCATGGCTGATCACTCTCAATCAGTACCCCGTTCCTGCCTTCTCCCCATATCCCCTCACTCCGCTATCCTTAAGAGCTCTATCCAGCTCTCTCTTGAAAGCATCCAACGAACTGGCCTCCACTGCCTTCTGAGGCAGAGAATTCCACAACTTCACCACCCTCTGACTGAAAAAGTTCTTCCTCATCTCCGTTCTAAATGGCCTACCCCTTATTCTTAAACTGTGGCCCCTTGTTCTGGACTCCCCCAACATTGGGAACATGTTATCTGCCTCTAATGTGTCCAATCCCCTAATTATCTTATATGTTTCAATAAGATCCCCCCTCATCCTTCTAAATTCCAGTGTATACAAGCCCAATCGCTCCAGCCTTTCAACATACGACAGTCCCGCCATTCCGGGAATTAACCTAGTGAACCTACGCTGCACGCCCTCCATAGCAAGAATATCCTTCCTCAAATTTGGAGACCAAAACTGCACACAGTACTCGAGGTGCGGTCTCACCAGGGCCCGGTACAACTGTAGAAGGACCTCTTTGCTCCTATACTCAACTCCTCTTGTTACGAAGGCCAACATTCCATTGGCTTTCTTCACTGCCTGCTGTACCTGCATGCTTCCTTTCATTGACTGATGCACTAGGACACCCAGATCTCGTTGAACTCCCCCTCCTCCTAACTTGACACCATTCAGATAATAATCTGCCTTTCTATTCTTACTTCCAAAGTGAATAACCTCACACTTATCTACATTAAACTGCATCTGCCATGTATCCGCCCACTCACACAACCTGTCCAAGTCACCCTGCAGCCTTATTGCATCTTCCTCACAATTCACACTACCCCCCAACTTAGTATCATCTGCAAATTTGCTAATGGTACTTTTAATCCCTTCGTCTAAGTCATTAATGTATATCGTAAATAGCTGGGGTCCCAGCACCGAACCTTGCGGTACCCCACTGGTCACTGCCTGCCATTCCGAAAGGGACCCATTTATCCCCACTCTTTGCAGCAACATAACAAGCCTGTAAAGACCGTACTCATAGATAAAAAATTTAAAAATCGATAAATTAAAAATCCCAATATTACTGCAAAATGTCTGAAATCCGTAGTATTTCAAAGACTGTTCAATGTTAATTGTTTAGTTACAGACTACTGTTTGTAGTGTTCAAGAGACTGATGGTTGTTGGGAAGAATGTAGAAACAAGGAAGTGCAGATGCTGGTTTACAAAAAAAACAAAGCACTGGAATAACTCAGTGGGTCAGCCAGCATCTACAGAATGACATTTCAGGTCAGGATCTTCTTCATACTAATGGGAAGAAACTATTCTTGAACCTGGAGTGCAGACTCCTATACTTCCTGACGACAGGAGTGAAATGAAAGTGTGGCCAGGATGATGTGGGTCCTTGATGATGCTGGCTGTCTTTCTGAGGCAGTGCCTCCAGTAGATCCATTTGATGGTGGGAGGTCAATACCTGTGATAGACTGGGCAGTGCCCACCACTTTTTGTAATCTCCTTCATTCCTGTGCATTTGAGTTGCTTTAAATGAGTTTTCTGACTATATTACTGTTATCCTTGCTAAATCTGTGTCATCCATCTTTTCCTTCCCCATCCAAAAATTGCATTGCCATTCTTTGGCAGTCCTTTAGAACGAGGATGACTTCCTTCCTAACAGCATTGTGGGATCACAAAGCATATATAAAATTAAAAAATAATATGCAATAAAATTTGCTCTCTGAATTTGTGGGAGAGAAAAAAATAAACCCAAACTTTATTTATTTTTTTATCTCGTGGTCTTTTACTACTCTCCCAACTTGTCAGTCTCGTATTGTATAATAATGTATCCTCTTCAGAACTTGATTTCTTTCCCATCTCAGCAAATTTAATAATATCTTTACCGGCTTTATCCAAATCCATAAAAAGATAAATAGTTAAATTGGAGGAATAACACTGATCCCCATGGCACGCCACTTACTACATTTTGCCAACTGGAATAAGTTCCATTTCTGCCCTGTTAACCATTAGCCAGCCAGTCTTTTATCCATTATCAATATGTTACCTCCAAAATCGTAAGCTTTTATTTTCTGCAATATCTTTTGTAGCACCTTGTCAAATACCTTTGGAAATCTAACTGTAGAATTTCCTTTTATCCTCAGTATTTCATCAGAAAACCCACTACTGGTATAAACTGTTCTGCTGACTGGGCCTGATTATCAATTTTTCAGAATCCTCTGCTAGAATAGCTTTAATAATAGCTAACATTTTCCTTCTCAGATATCAGGAGAACTGGCCGGTAGTTTCCTGCTCCTCTTTTTGAATAAAAGAATTATATTCATTGCTTTGCAATCCAAAAGACCCTTTCTCAAATGTAGGATATTGTGAAAAAATAAAACCAATGCTTCTGACTGAAGCAAACCTGACTGACCTCTGGTTAATAGCTTCGCTAAAGATTGAACACTTTTTTTCTCTCAAACGTTTAAAAATAGGATGTTACTAATGGTTTACAGAATTTTTATACCATATTTCTAATTTTTCTTAAGTTTTGAAATTTTTGTTTCTCCCTGGTATTATTCGCATCTCCTCTCCTTGAGGGCAGCACGGTGGCGCAGCGGTAGAGTTGCTGCCTTACAGCGAATGCAGCGCCGGAGACTCGGGTTCCATCCCGACTATAGGTGCTGTCTGTACGGAGTTTGTACGTTCTCCCCGTGACCTGCGTGGGTTTTCTCCGAGATCTACGGCTTCCTCCCACATCCCAAAGACGTACAGGTTTGTAGGTAAAATTGGCTTGGTAAATGTAAAAATTGTCCCTAGTGGGTATAGGATAGCATTAATGTGCGGGGATCGCTGGTCGGCGCGGACCCAGTGGGCCGAAAGGGCCTGTTTCTGCGCTGTATCTCTAAACTAAATTAAGCTAAGACTTGATTGCTGAAGTAGTCCTTCTGGCAGCAGTGCCTTTCTCTTTTCACTGAACTGTAGGATATAATGCTACAGTTTAATAGACTCCGAAGCCAATTCTACCGAGTTAGCTCAGGCCTGTTGGAGCACAATTTGGACAATGTAGATGAGGCAGGTGAAGGGAAAAAAAGGCAGACAAATTTGCTTTTTATCTTTTCAGCCACCTTGTTGGTAAATGCAAAACCGTTATCTGGAGAACTTTGGAATAGACATGATTGACCACCTAAATTATTACCTAATTTATTTATTTTTTCTCTTTAGGTTCTCTTCTCCTCGAATCGAAAATAAGTCCTAATACAGCTTATCAAAAACAACAGGTAAGGCAAATAGATAAATGTGTGTTGTAGTTTGGCAGTCGGACTGTACTAAACTAATCTATGTTGGAGCCTATTTTGGTAGCAACCCAGTTGTGTGAAAATTATCAATGTTTTTCACATCTCTCCTACTTGGGCAGCCTTCTCTACCTTTAATTTCTTCAAGCCTTGTAAGCTTTCCGTGCTCTTTTCTGTTCTGCTTATGCAGTCTTGTTTCCTTTGTCCACTGTTGGAGGTTATTCCTTCAGGTGCCAAGGCCCTAGACATTCAAATTCGTTCACTGAACCTTGAACCTTTATAAGCCTTTCCATAAAATCCATCGTTTTGACCTGCCTCGTGGACACTTGTCTGTGCAATTGGATATTATAGTTTAAAGACAATGCGTCTTAGGACATTGCTTTTGTATAATGCAGAGGTGCTACATAATAAAAGCATATTGTTTAATTTACTTATTGGAATAAGTCTGTTGGCTTCATTAAATAAAGACATAGAGTACAAAGCAGGGCTGTGGAGTCGATACCCAAAACGCCCGACTCTGATTCCGACTCCTTGATTTCTTGTGTATCCAACTCCGACTCCAGCACCCCTAAAATTGCTCCGACTCTGACTCCACAGCCCTGAAGGCAGGATGGACAGAAAGTGCTGGAGTAATTGAGATGGTCATGCAGCATCTCTGGAGAAAAAGGATGGGTGATGTTTTGGATTGGGGCCCTTCTTCAACTGTCACCCATCCTTTTTCTCCAGCAATGCTGAGGAATGGCAAATGGAGTTTAATTCAAGTATGTGTGGTATTGCAATTTGGGAAGTCAAGCCCGTCAGAACTTTCACAGTGAATAGTAGGTGCCCTGGGGAGTGTTTTAGAACACTCTAGGAATGCAAATGCGTAGTTCTCTGAAAATGGCAATGCGAGGAACTACAGGAGCTGGACTCTTGCGTTGAACACAAAATGCTGGACTCAGCAGGTCAGGCAACATCTCTGGAGAACATGGAAAGGTAATGTTTTTGGTCAGAATCCTTCTTTATACTGATTGTGGTGTAGACAATAGACAATAGGTGCAGGAGTAGGCCATTCGGCCCTTCGAGCCAGCACCGCCATTCAATGTGATCATGGCTGATCATTCTCAATCAGTACCCCGTTCCTGCTTTCTCCCCATACCCCCTGACTCCGCTATCCTTAAGAGCTCTATCTAGCTCTCTCTTGAATGTATTCAGAGAATTGGCCTTCACTGCATTCTGAGGCAGAGAATTCCACAGATTCACAACTCTCTGAATGAAAATGTTTTTCCTCATCTCCGTTCTAAATGGCCTACCCCTTATTCTTAAACTGTGGCCCCTGGTTCTGGACTCCCGCAACATTGGGAACATGTTTCCAGCCTCTAACGTGTCCAACCCCTTAATAATCTTATACTTTTCGATATCATATCATCATATCATATATATACAGCCGGAAACAGGCCTTTTTCGGCCCTCCAAGTCCGTGCCGCCCAGTGATCCCCGTACATTAACACTATCCTACACCCACTAGGGACAATTTTTACATTTACCCAGCCAATTAACCTACATACCTGTACGTCTTTGGAGTGTGGGAGGAAACCGAAGATCTCGGAGAAAACCCACGCAGGTCACGGGGAGAATGTACAAACTCCTTACAGTGCAGCACCCGTAGTCAGGATCAAACCTGAGTCTCCGGCGCTGCATTCGCTGTAAAGCAGCAACTCTACCAGATCCCCTCTCATCCTTCTGGGAGAAAAAGCTGGAAAAGAGACGTGGGCGAGACAAAGCCTGGCAAGTGAGGGGTGGATACAGGTAAGGAGGGTTTTAGATTAAGCGAAGGATGAAAAAGGTCTAGAGATGAGAAGGGGTCTAGAGGAGACAAAAAGGGTATTAAACATAACGGTACCATTAACCTGAAAAAATGGAAGAAGATTTTGCCAGGACATGAGTCAGTGAGGTTGAGCAGGCTGAAACTTTGCTATTCCTTGGAGGACAGGAGGTTGTGGGGTGATCGTACAGAGATGTATAACATTATGAGGGGCATAGCTAGGGTGAATACACAGACTTTTGCCCAGGTTTGGGGAATCAAGAACTGGAGGTGGGAGTGGAAAAATTTAATAGGAATTTGACGGGCAAATGTTTCCACACAAAGTGGTGGGTATATGGGACAAGCTGTCAGTGGAAGTATTTGAGGTGGATACATTAACATTTAAAAGACACTTTTGACAGAAACAAGGATACATCTCCTACCTCACTCATCCTTGGTATGTGAGCTGCATTATGCAGTTGGCAGATAGGAAAGATTTATATGGATATGGCTCAAACCCTCAGTAAATGGGACAATCTTAGAAGGGTATTTTGGTTGCCATGGACGAGTTGGGCCAAAGGGCAGGTTCCCATGCTGTATGGTTTTGACTTTATCACTGGTAGGTAGGGTGGTGAAGATGGCATGCTTGCCCTTTCCATCTAAATTCCCGTCAAAATGTCTTTTAGTTATCAACACTATACCCACCTCTACAGTTTCGGGCAGCTCATTCCATATGTGCACCATTGCACGAAGAGTTTGCCCCTCCGGATGTCTTTTAAATATGTTCCTTCTCACTTTAAACCCTAATTTTAGACTCCCCTGCCTCGAGGAAAAGATGACAGCTTTTTACCTTATCTATGCTCCTCGCGATTTTGTATAAGGTCACCCTGCAGCCCCCTGTTCTCTTTGGAGTGAAAAAAAGTCCCATACAGCCTCTCCTTATCAGCTGTCGAGTCCTGGCCGCATCCTGGTGAATCTTTTGTGCACCCTCTCCAACTTAATGGGTGTCATTCCCACAGCAGGGCAACCAGCACTGCACACAATATTCTAATTGTGGTCTCACCAACACCTGTACTCGATCCTCTTACTGATGAAGGTAAACATGTCCAATGCCTTCTTGATCACCCTGTTATCTACCACTTTCAGGGAACAGTTTACCTGCTCTGCCCTACATTCTCCAGAGTTCTACGGTTCATTCTGCAAGAACTGCCCTGGTTTGACTTGCCAAAGTGCAACACATCACACTTATCAGAGTTACATTTCATCTCCTATTCTTTGCCAACTTCCCTGCTTCATCCTGATCCTTTTGTACACTCCTCCTTCACTGTCCACTATCCCATTAATTTTGGTGTCCTCTGCAAATGTATTAACCACGTTAACTATTTTGCCATCCAAATCATTAATATGGATGACACATAACAGTGGATCCAGCACAGATTCCTGAGGCACACCCCTGTTCACAGGCCTCCAATCCAAGAATCAACCCTTCACTGCCACCCTTTGACTCCTTCCACCAAGCCAATTTTCAATCCAGTTGGCTAGCTCACCGTGGATCCTTTGTGATCTAACCTTCCGGACTAGCCTGTCCCGCAAGACCTTGTCTATATGGACTTTAGTAGGGCCTTGGGCAATGTTCACTAAACTGCCCTTGTCAATGGTCTCTGTGACCTCTTCAAAAAAGCCCCTCATCAAATTGGTGGTGAATCTGTAGAATTCATTGCCACGGAAGGCTGTGGAGGCAGTCAATGGATATTTTAATGGTGAAGATTAATAGATTCTTAATTGGTACGGGTGTTAGGGGTTATGGGGATCAGGCATGAGAATAAGGTTGAGAGGGAAAGATAGATCTGCCATGATTGAATGACAGAGTAGACTTGTTGGGCCAAATGGCCTAATTCTACATCTGTCTCTCTGTCCGTCTGCATGTGTGTTTGTGCAAAGCATAACTTTTATGGTTCGCACAGCCAAAACGGTACACCATAGTGCCGCCACTTTTGCACCACCTTACTCACCTTTATCCTGGGCATAATATGTAACAACTCTCATTCAAATTGAACCTACATTTTTAAAGCTAGAAAGATTCTAAAATTTAAAAATTCACTTTCTAACCCATTTCCTGAAACTCCTCAGCGTATGACGTCACAATGCTCCACGTTCCACTTCATTTGCTCCTCACTCGCCAAAACAAGATGGCTGCCGGTAGCGCCACTGCCCGCCCGCGCTCAGTCCTTCCCTTTCCCCTCGGCCTCTTCCCCTGGCCTCAGTCGTTCCCTCTCCCCTCGCTCGGCCCCGCCCCGGTGGAGACTCGCACGTCAGCATTGAATGCACGGGCATTGGTAAGTGCTTTTCGCAGCCAACGGCTCCATGGAGGGGAGTGGGCGTGGTGGCCGAGTGAGTGGAGGGGAGCGTGGGGATAGGAAGGGGAGAGTGGGGTTGGGGGGAGGAGGGGGAGAGTGGGGGAGGGGGGTAAGGGGGACAGTGGGGGGGCAGGAGAGAGTGGGGGTGGGGAGGAGGGGAAAGTGGGGGTGGGGAGGAGGGGAAAGTGGGGGTGGGGAGGAGGGGAAAGTGGGGGTGGGGGGAGGGAGGGGAGAGTGGGGGAGGGGGGAATAGGGCTCACTCAGTGACAACACCCTCTCCCCTTCCCTGTCCCCCACTACGAGGAATGGGCCCAACGGGTCCACTTGGTCTAGTAACTTATAAACGTATCAAATTTGCGAGACTTGTTTTTCCCTTTCACAAAGCCAGGCTGACTCTCTCCAATCACACCCTGCTTATCCAAATGTTGGAAGATCCTGTTCCTCAGAGTCCCCTCCAAAAATAACTTGCCCACTACTAATGACAGACTTACTGGCCTGTAGTTTTCTGGATTTTCCGCAGTCGTTTTTAAATAAAGGCACAACATTAACCATCTCCGCTCTTCGGTACCCTCCCCTGTGGTGAAAAATTATGTAAATAACTACCTGGGTCTCAGCAGTTTCTTCCTTTGCTTCCCAGATTTTATGCGTAGATAACTATCATGTTTAAAGTTGGCGTCATCGGTTAACTATGAAATCCGCAATTTGTTTTTTTCGGCATGTACTTATGGTGTGGCATGTATGGTATGTATGGTATGTGTGGCATGTGTGGTATGGTATGGTATGGCATGTATTTATGGTGATAAACCAGAGTACAAGATCAAATACTAGTATGGCAAATTTTGAAAATAAATTCAGTAAATATGGTTGTGTGTGTGTGTTCTGGCATGATGAAATTAACCATTCGTGTTGTTAGTTGTTGAAATCTAGTTGACGAACTGAAGCTCTGCAGACAAATGCATGGTAGATCCTTAGTTTTCTGGTGGAGGAGCCTAGCAACTTAAATTTCTTTTCATTATAAAGCATTTTCTATTGAAGCACCTCGAGGCAATGTAAAAAAAACAGAGCTGTGTTTGTTTTTCCTTCATTCATCTCTACAGTACCTTTGAACCCACCCTAGCAAAAATAAGATCTTGGTCTGTAAATTTGATTGCTGAATGTCATGATGCTAGATTTTTTTGTGGCATATCAGATCTTGGTCAGGGGACTTGATTTTAATTTGGCTGCTGATTTTGAGCTGTAATCAGCTGTGAAGTAGCAGTGAATATTTTTCTGTCTGCTGAGAGGGTAGTGTAATGAGGGAGTTGCTATGGATACAGTCATGCACTTAGTATGAGTGCACAGCTGTTTTGATGTATTTTTAAACAACTGGTGGCTAGCTGGAAGCAGTTTTGGTCAGATTGCCATCTCCTTTACACAGAGCAAATTACACATGCTATTCAAGATAACAGGCCCATATATTATCAAGGATGCTGAAACAAGGAACTGCACTTGCTAGTTAACACAAAAAAAAGACACAAAATGCTGGAGTACTCAGTGGGTCAGGCAGCATCTCTGAAGAACATGGATAGGTAACGTTTCGGGTCGGAGTCCATTGAGCTGAGAATCTATTGAGTTACTCCAGCACTTTGACTTTTATTTTAATCATAGATGCTGTTCTGGACCTGCTCTGTTGAGGTTGTGTGCTCTTGATCCAGTGCGTCACTGGTAGTGGTGATCTTTAAGATGGATCCGAAGTTCCAAGTAAATAGTCACATATTTAAACATTTAAAATTTGACACTAAATAAAATTAAAATTGGATATCAGATTTAAAATTGCAGACTGAAAGGTGTGGGCAAAACACCACTACTGTAGGCACTCAGCAGGCCGTGCAGCATCTGTGAAGAGAAATGGACGGATGACGTTTCCGATCAGGACCCCTGCAAGGTTTTGCAGGAACCTGAATGATGTAATAAAATAACTATTACGACTTCCTGGACACTTGCTGCAAATCTTTATCTTGGCTTGTAGTTGACCAATTCATTTTACTTGGGTAATTGAACACATTCATGTATGCATTTGTCATTAAGATGCAGTGACATAATGGTTGTAACACTCATATTTTAGTGTGGTTTTTCAGCAGGGTATTGATTTATACGTAAATATTAGAACATTATTAATCATCCCACCATTTATGAACATGGCTTCAGCTACCTAACACTTAAGGGGTGGTACAGTGGCACAGCAGTAGTTGCTGCTTCACAGCACCAGAGGTCCAGTTTTGATCCTGACTACGGTGAGCTAGCAAGGATGTCCTCCTCAAATTAGGAGACCAAAACTGTACACAATTCTCCAAATGTGGTCTTACCAGGGCCCTATAACTGCAGAAGAACCTCTTTACTCCTATACTGAAATCCTCTTGTTTTGAAGGTCAACATTCCATTAGCTTTCTTCACTGCCAGCTGTACCTGCATGCCAACTTTCAGTGACTGGTGTACAAGGATACCCAGGTCTCGCTGCACCTCTCCCTTACCTAACCTAACTCCATTGAGATAATAATCTACCTCCCTGTTTCTGCTGCCAAAGTGGATAACCTTACATTTATCTATATTATACTGCATCTGCCACGCATCTGCCCACTCACTCAACCTGTCCAGGTCACCCTGCAACCTCCTAACATCCTCTTCACAGTTTACACTGCCACCCAGCTTTGTGTCATCCACAAAGTTGCTAGTGTGCTTCTAATTCCTTCTTCCAAATCATTAATATATATGGTAAAAAGTTGTGGCCCCAACACTGAGCCTTGCGGCACTCCACTCGCCACTGCCTGCCATTCTGAAAATGACCTGTTTACTCCTACTCTTTGCTTCCTGTCTGCCAACCAATTTTCTATCCATGTCAACACCATATCCCCAATACCATGTGCTCTAATTTTGGTCACCAATCTCCCGTGTGGGACCTTATCAAAGTCTTTCTGGAAGTCTAGATACACTACATCCACTGGCTCCCCTTCATCCATTTTACTTGTCACGTCCTCAAAAAATTCCAGAAGATTAGTCAAGCATGATTTCCCTTTCATAAATCCATGCTGACTTGGACTTATCCTTTTACTGCTATCCAAATGCACCGTTATTACCTCTTTAATAATTGACTCCAACATCTTTCCCACCACCGAAGTCAGGCTAACTGGTCTGTAATCCCTCGTTTTCTCTCACTCCTTTCTTAAAAAGTGGGATAACATTAGCTATCCTCCAATCCACAGGAACTGCTCCTGAATCTATTGAACATTGGAAAATGATCACCAATGCGTCCACTATTTCTCGCGCTACCTCCCTGAGGACCCTGGGATGAAGACCATCAAGCCCAGGGGATTTATCATCCTTCAGTCCCATTAGTCTACCCAATACTATTTCTCACCTAATGAAAAAAAAAATCAGTTCCTCTACCCCCCTAGATCCTCTGTCCTCCAGTACATCTGGGAGATTGTTTGTGTCTTCCTTAGTGAGGACAGATCCGAAGTACCTGTTCAACTCTTCTGCCATTTATATTCTTTATATTCTTGGCCAGCTTTCCCTCATACTTCATCTTTTCAGCCCGTATTGCCCGTTACCTTCTGTTGTCCTATGAAAGTTTCCCAATCCTCTGGCTTCCGGCTACTCTTTGCTGTGTTATACATCTTTTCTTTTCATTTTATTCCATCCCTAACTTCCCTTGTCAGCCACGGTTGCCTCCTACTCCCCTTAGAATCTTTCTTCCTTTTTGGAATGAAATGATCCTGCGTCTTCCGGATTATGCTCAGAAATTCCTGCCATTGCTGTTCCACCGTCAATCCTGCTCGGATCCCTTTCCAGTCTACCATGGCCAGCTTCTCTCTCATGCCTTCATAGTCCCCTTTGTTCAACTGCAACACTGACACTTCTGATTTAACCTTCTTCTTCTCAAATTGCAGATTAAAACTAATCATATTATGATCACGACCTCCAAGCGGTTCCTTTACCTTAAGTTCTCTTTATCAAATCTGGTTCATTGGACAACACTAAATCCAGAATTGCCTTTTCTCTGGTAGGCTCCATTACAAGCTGCTCTAAGAATCCATCTTGGAGGCACTCTACAAACTCTCTTTCTTGGGGTCCAGAACCAACCTGATTTTCCTAGTCTACCTGTATATTGAAATCGCCCATCACCACAGTGGCATTACCTGTCTTACATGCCAGTTTTAACTCCTGCTGCATCTTACTCCCTACATCTGGGCTGCTATTTGGGGGTCTGTAGATAACACCAATTAGTGTCTTCTTGCCTTTACAATTCATCAACTCAATCCACAGTGACCCTACCGTGTCAGTCCCTATGTCTTCCCTCGCAGGGGACTGAATTTCATCCCTCACCAGCAGAGCTACCCCACCGCCTCTGCCCACCTGCCTGTCCTTTCTATAGGATGTATAACCCTGAATATTAAGTTCCCAGGCCCGATCCTCCTGCAGCCACGTCTCTGTAATCCCCACAATGTCATGTCTACCAACCTCTAACTGAGCCTCAAGCTCATCTACTTTACTTCTTGTACTTCGCGCATTCATATACAGTACTTTTAATTCCTTACTCATCTCACCCTTCACATCAATCCCTATTACACTTGGCCATACTCTATCCCTTTGTGAGCTTTCTTTCCCGTTAATTCTGGGGTCATTAACTATCCCTTTACTCTCTTTCCCTTTAACTCCATCCTTGACTATTCGCATTTGACAACACCCCCCCCCCCCCTCCCTTATTTAGTTTAAAACCACCCGTGTAGCAGTGGCAAACCTGCCCGCCAGAATGCTGGTCCCCCACCTGTTAAGGTGCAATCCGTCCCTTTTGTACAATTCCCCCTTACCCCAAAACAGATCCCAGTGATCTGCCACCTGCACCATTTCCTCAGCCACACATTCAGGTTTGGTGTGGCGTCCTCCCTCAGCCTCCTCGCCGAAGACTCGCAGTAAAAGACTTGCACTTTACTCACAGGGACTCGCAGCCAAAGACTTGCACTTTACTCACAGGGACTCGCAGCCAAAGACTCGCACTTTACTCACAGGAACTCGCAGCCAAAGACTCGCACTTTACTCACAGGGACTCGCAGCCAAAGACTCGCACTTAACTCACAGGGCTGCACCCCTTCAGCAAGCCTTGCTTATATCAGATGCTAAATTGACTAATTGTCCAATTTACTAATCTTCCAATCTAATTGTTCATCCAATCCCCACACTCACTCCTGACCTTCATTTCTCTGATGAGCTTGAATATGGCAGGAAAAAATATGGGGTAAATTATAGCACTAAAGTAATCCTGGTTATGAGGTTTAAAAATACTCCTGCCATCACCTCCTTCACCCACACCAGTGAGATTATTAGAATAATAATAAATGATTATAATGTTGCTTCCAACACTGATGCTGCAAAATTGGGGAAGCTATAGAGTATGTTGTTTCTTTATACATTTCAATGCAAAATGTATTTCGCAAAATAATTGATTTTTGTGTATCTGTTGGTAAATATTTATTTTAACCCTTTGCCTACATTATTAATCTACATTAAACAAATTGGCAAACACACACATCTTGTTTAGCAAAGAAAAGCAGGTGCTTATCCAATTTCTCAAACTATTCTCTCATTCTTGGAATCTACGCCAAGCACAACTCCAATATCATCCATAAATTCGCCAATGACACTGCTGTGGTTGGCTGAATCACTGAATTAAGAGAGAGTTTAGGGGAGAGGTGGAACATCTGGTTGAGTGGTGCTGTAACAAGAGCCTCTTGCTCAACAAGACCAAGGAACTGATCGTTGACTTTAGAAAAGGGAAGCCAGAATACTATGCGGCAGTTTTTAAGGGCGGGTCAATGGTGGAGAGAGTGGCAGCTTTAAATTGCTGGGCGTTTGCATCTTAGATAACCTGTTCAGGACGCACGACAATCTCGAAGACGGTCATGTCAATGTTACTACTTTAATTCAAATTGAAAGGAATTTAACGTCGCTGAAATCTCTAATCAACCTCTACAGATGTACTGTAGAAACTATCATGACTGGTTGTATTATAGAGTCATAGAGTCCTACAGCACAGAAAGAGGCCCTTCGGCCCATCGTGTCCGTGCCGCCCGTTACCAAACACAGTCTAATTTTAATCCCATTTTCCCGCATTTGGACCGTAGCCCTGAATGTTGTAGCATTTCAAGTGCCCATCCAAATGCCTCTTAAACGTTGTGAGTGTTCCCGCCTCCACCACCACCCCAGGCAGTGAGTTCCAGACTCCAACCACCCTCTGGGTGAAAAAGTTATTTCTCACATCCCCCCGAAACCTCCATCCCCTTACCCTGTATCTATGTCCCCTCGTTGTTGAACCTTCCACCAGTGGAAGAAGTTCCCCGCCATCTACCTTATCTATGCCCCTCATGATCTTGTACACCTCGATCATGTCCCCTCTCAGCCTTCTCTGCTCCAGGGAAAACAACCCCAGTCTGCTCAGTCTCTCCTCATCGCCCGGTGCGGCCGCGGGACGTTTCGGTGCCAGGGGCGGCTCTGCCGCGGGGCCTTCCATCCCCTTGCGGGGGCTGTGCGTGTCGTTTGCCTCGGTAGGGGTCGAGCTGCCTGTCCGTGGGTGCGGGGGGAAGAGAGGGGAAGTTTTGTTGCCTCCATCACAGTGAGGGGGTGTTTGGAGTCACTGTGATGGATGTTTGTGTTGGGGTCGGGTGTCCTGTGTTCTTTTCTTTTTTGCTGTGTCTTGTGGCTGCTGAAATTTTGTTCGGTGTTTGTGCCGAGTGACAATAAAGTGTTGTTATGTTATGTTATGTTATGTTATGTTATGTTATGTTATGTTATAGCCGAGGCCCTTCATCCCTGGCAGCATCCTGGTGAATCTCCTCTGCATCCTCTCCAAAGCTATCACATCCTTTCTATAATGTGGTGACCAGAACTGTACACAATACTCCAGCTGCGGCCTCACCAGTGTTCTGTACAATTCCATCATTACCCCCCTACTTTTATATTCGATGCCCCGGCTAATGAAGGCCAGTAACCCATATGCCATTTTGACCACCCTGTCCACCTGTCCTGCTGCCTCCAAGGACTTGTGTACCTGTACTCCAAGGTCCCTCTGTACCCCTGTCTTCCCTAGGGTCCTTCCATTCATGGTGTACTCCCTCTCCAAGTTATTCCTGCCAAAGTGCATCACCTCGCACTTTTCAGGATTAAATTCCATCTGCCACTGCTCCGCCCATCTGACCATCTCATCTATATCTTCCTGCAGCTTGCAGATCCCTTCCTCGCTATTCACCACTCCCCCTAACTTTGTGTCATCTGCAAACTTGCTGATCATGCCCTGTACGTTGACATCCAGATCATTAATGTAGATTACAAACAGTAAGGGACCCAACACCGATCCCTGTGGCACCCCACTGGACACCGGCCTCCAGTCACAGAAGCAACCTTCTACCATCACCCTCTGCCTTCTGTCACTAAGCCAGTTTTTTATCCATTTTGCCAAGGTGCCCTGGATCCCATGGGCTCTTACCTTTTTGACTAGTCTCCTGTGTGGGACCTTGTCAAAAGCCTTACTGAAATCCATGTATACCACATCCACTGCACTACCCCCATCTACCTCCTTGGTCACCCCTTCAAAAAATGCAATCAAGTTAGTCAGACACGACCTTCCATTAACAAAGCCATGTTGACTATCCTTAATTAACCCTCGATCCTCCAAGTGAAGACTGATTCTGTCCCTCAGAATCCTTTCTAGCAGCTTCCCCACCACCGATGTCAGACTCACCGGTCTGTAGTTCCCAGGTTTATCCCTACTGCCCTTTTTAAATAATGGCACCACATTAGTTATCCTCCAGTCCTCCGGTACATCCCCTGTTGCAAGAGAGGCTCTGAAAATTTGTGCCAGAGCCCCCGCAATCTCCTCCCTTGCCTCTCTCAGCATCCTGGGATACATCTCGTCAGGGCCCGGAGACTTATCCACTTTTAAACCTGCCAGAGCCTCCAGCACCGCCTCCCTGTCAATAGCAATATGCTCAAGAACATCACAACCCTCCTGCTCCATTTCTAAGTCCGCATCGCCCTCCTCCCTCGTAAAAACAGATGCAAAAAAATCATTTAAAACATCTCCTACATCCTCTGGCTCCACACACAGCTTTCCACTATGGTCCCTGATGGGCCCCACTCTTTCCCTCGTTATCCTCTTACCCTTGATATACTTATAGAACACTTTGGGATTTTCTTTTATTTTGCCCGCTAGTGCTATCTCATGGCCCCTTTTTGCTCTCCTAATTTCTTTTTTAAGAACCGCCCTACACCTTCTGTATTCCTCTAATGATGCCTGTGCCTTAAGTTCTTTATGCCTTCCAAAAGCCCCCCTTTTTTTTCGAATCAATCCTACTATATCGTTCGACATCCAAGGTTCTTTGGACTTGTTTGTCCCACCCTTAAACTTTAGGGGAACATGCTTCCTCTGTACTTTTTCAATTATTCCTTTGAATGACTCACACTGGAGTCATTATTATATTATTATTATCATTATTATTACTGGAGTCACTAATTATATGGCAATTCCAACGCAAGAGGCTGCAGAGAGTAATGGACTTGGTCCCGTCCATCGTGGGCAAGGCCCGGTCCATCGTGGGCAAAGCCCTCTCCACCATCCAAACCACCTACATGAGAGGCTGCCTAAAGAAGACAACATCCATCATCAAGTATCCCCACCATCCGGGCAATGCCCTCTTCTCACTGCTCACTATCATTGGGAAGGAGGTACTAAGGCTTGAAGTCCCACAACACTAGGTCATGAACAGCTACTTTCCTACAACCATCAGGTTCTTGAACCGACCTACAGAACCCAAATACCACCTCGACAACGGAACAATGTAGTGCACTATTGCACTATTATGGACTTGTTTTCTGTGTTTCTAATCTTTGTGCACTAATGGCTTTTTGCACAACTTTATTAGCGATTTATGTGTAATTTAAGTGTAATTTTTAAAATTGTGTTTTGTTTGAGTGTATGTGCCAGTAATGCTGCAAGTAAGAATTTTTCATTGTCGCTCACCGTAATCATGCATTTGACAATAAACTTGAACTTGATGGCTAATGTAATGGCAGTCACCACAACACGTTTCAGTTGGCGTGCTTTTTTTAACATGAAGAATATTTGGTGGATGAGAATAGTGGAGAAAAAATGTATTTTAAAATGGGCCACTACTTTCATGCTCCTGATGGTGATCGGATCTGTAAATCACACTGTTGTCTGTTGTTTTCCCTGGTATCTACTATTAATTAATTTACCAAGGCTTGTACATGAGTGTTCAGATAATGACTTGCTTCCAGAGTGCTACTGATGTGTGTAAAATGAGCAAAATTGTAGAGCATGGGAAGATTGACATCCGAGAGAAAGAAAGCCAACATGTTGACGAGCTGGGGGATGAAAAGGTTAAAAATAAATAGAAATATAATTTTATTCCTAAGATGACTGATGATTTTATTGCTTGCTGAACTGTTTCATTTATATATGTAGGAGTTTCCACAATGTACTTTAACTCTTCTGATAATTATTATTGCTGTAATTTAAAATATGCCTGTTTTGGAAACTGGTGGCATAATTGTACTGATGTTGATATTTGTGCATTTAATTTCATTGATTTTCTTCATTATAATACACTTCAGGATACATTGATTGTGTGGTCAGAAGCAGAAAACTATGACTTGGCCCTCAGCTTTCAAGAAAAGGCAGGTTGTGATGAAATATGGGAAAAGATATGCCAGGTGAGTATTTTTACTCAAATGCAGTGAATTTTTTGAATTAAATGTGTCACTGATTATATTCAAGAAAACAGTTTTTATATTTTAAAGGACTCGAGAAATGAAGTTGGAGCCCATGAGACTGAGGGGTAATCTTATAGAGGTGTGTCAGATCATGTGGAGAATAGATAGGGTAAATACACAGAGTATTTTACCCAGAGTAGGGGAATCAAGATCCAGAGGACATAGGTTTAAGGTGAGGGTGGAAAGATTTAATGGGAACCTTAGGAGGTAATGTTTTTTTACACAAAGGGTGGTGGGGTATATGGAACAAACTGCAAGAGGAGGGAGTTGAGGCAGGCATTATTATAATGTTTAAAAGACATTTGGACAGGTACATGGATAGGTTAAGTTTAGAACAGCATGGGAAAAATGCAGGTGGTTGAGACTAGTGTAGATGGGCCATGTTAGTCGGTGTGGGCAAGTTAGGCCAGAGGGCTTGTTTCCACGCTGTAGTATTCAAGTGCTGCAAAATGACAGAGTGGTTAGAATATCAGCTATAGTATAGTATCCGCTTATTTATATCGGCGAAACCAAGCGCAGGCTCGGCGATCGCTTCGCTGAACACCTGCGCTCGGTCCGCATTAACGCAACTGATCTCCCGGTGGCCCAGCACTTTAACTCCCCCTCCCATTCCCAGTCTGACCTCTCTGTCATGGGCCTCCTCCAGTGCCATAGTGAGGCCTGCCGGAAATTGGAGGAGCAGCACCTCATATTTCGCCTGGGCAGTTTGCAGCCCGGTGGTATGAACGTCGACTTCTCCAACTTCAGATAGCTCCTCTGTCCCTCCCTTCCCCTCCTCCTTCCCAGTGAATAGTGAATCAGTTACACGGGGCAAATAGTCTACTCCCACTACTTATGTTCTGAAAAGTTCTGTTTCTAACTTATTCACAACTCACAATTTTAGCCTTTAAAAGGCGTTAAAAGTACAAATTTTATCAAATGCGTTGTATGTCTTGTTAATATAAGAAAATAACTGCAGATGCTGGTACAAATCGATTTATTCACAAAATGCTGGAGTAACTCAGCAGGTCAGGCAGCATCTCGGGAGAGAAGGAATGGGTGACGTTTCGGGTCGAGACCCTTCTTCAGACTGATGTCGGGGGTGGGACAAAGGAAGGATATAGGTGGAGACAGGAAGATAGAGGGAGATCTGGGAAGGAGGAGGGGAAGGGAGGGACAGAGGAGCTATCTGAAGTTGGAGAAGTCGACGTTCATACCACCGGGCTGCAAACTGCCCAGGCGAAATATGAGGTGCTGCTCCTCCAATTTCCGGCAGGCCTCACTATGGCACTGGAGGAGGCCCATGACAGAGAGGTCAGACTGGGAATGGGAGGGGGAGTTAAAGTGCTGGGCCACCGGGAGATCAGTTGCGTTAATGCGGACCGAGCGCAGGTGTTCAGCGAAGCGATCGCCGAGCCTGCGCTTGGTTTCGCCGATATAAATAAGTTGACATCTAGAGCAGCGGATGCAATAGATGAGGTTGGAGGAGGTGCAGGTGAACCTCTGTCTCACCTGGAAAGACTGTTTGGGTCCTAATTGTGCTGACATCCTAACTTCAAAGACCAACTTTTTTCTGAATACATTATTGCTTTTCATTTAGCTTCCACCTTAGTTTAACTTTTGAGAAATATGTTTGTAAATTCCAAATTGAGGTTTAATTTGCAAATCTTATTAGATTTCTGTACACAATACATTAGTTGGTGTTCGTGGATTTTTGTTAATTCTCAATGGCCTGGGTAACTCTTGCAGCAAGCAGCCTGTTTTCTTTGACCCAACTCATACAGAGTCTGCCCTGCGAAGTGGTGACATTTATAAAGGCCATGGGTGTCAATTACTGCTGAAAATAAAATTTTAGTTTTCAATATTAATACCCCAGTTACTGCTTAATTACACATTTATTTTCCTTTCTGTGGGAAGTATTTTTAAAAACCACATCCAATGAAGAGATTCAGAAATGTTATTTAAACAGTGAACTACAGATTTTAAAATGTGGCCACCAATCTTTATTCTGAAGGTGTGGTTCTACTTTGTATATTTAGAATCTGATTGTTACAGCTTAATCCACTTGGTCCATTACACCTGCAATACGTCCTTGTATACGTTCATCCTCCCTATTTTATAAAAGTTATTCTAGAAATGGCTTCATTGTATTTTTCTGTGTGTAGTGTATTTTCATGACTCTAAAAATCCCGTGCATATAAAAATACTTCACCCCCGGGTTATGAGCACCCATCTTAACGACACACGCACAAACAAACAAGTTCCCACAATAATATTAAATTAAAAATCCACATGCATACATTCATAACTGCAAGCGGCAGAACGACTTTCCTCTCTTTATCTCTCCACTTTTAGTAATTCTTCCAAAACAATCTGTTGATGCCATTAGTTACAACATGGCATGTACGAGTTGGGCCGAAGGGCCTGCCTGATACCAAGCTCTGTGACAGTTAGGTGGTTCAGCAACATGCTGTAGTGTGGGTGAGCATGGCAAGGCACCAGATTCTTCCTGCCTATGGAACAAAGGTTCTTTGGCCAGTGGAGAAGAAACTGTCCTTGTGCAGTGGTTTTCCTACTCAAAGATTTTCCCCACGTTCTCATTAGCAAATCGCAGTCATTCACTTATTTGGTAACCCAAACCCCCTGGCACTGCAGTGCAGTGAAGCAACGTGAACATGACCACTATTTAGACACTTAAGTAGGCCTGAGATTACTGGTGAAACTTTGGGGTGCTATTCCAGGCAGCTGATCAATCTTTTTAAGATAACACTGATCATAATGGGTTTGAAAAAATATTCTAAGTAATGCCTGTGCAAAAATAAGAATATATGTTCAATTTAAAATAGCTGACAAATTACTTTTCTAATGGTGGAAAAACAAATTCATTCTAATAACTTAAAACACCCTCATTCAGTATCAAAGCAAGAAGGCCTGGGGAATTATTTTTTTTCCCTTTGTCAATGGAGAACCCTCCTTTGCAATATTTTTACGACAATAAAGTGAAACTCAACTGGCCAGAGAGTTAGGAGGTGACCACATTGGTAAGGAAGAGGATTAAGGTAGGATCCCAGGAGCAGAATTTTCCATTGGAGAATCTCAATAATCAGGTAGTGATTAGAAAAACACTATCACAACGTTTAAATGACATTTGGACAGGTACATGGATAGGATAAGTCTAGAAGGATATGGGCCAAATGCAGGCAGGTGGGATAAGTGTAGCTCAGGCATGTAGGTTGGCATGGGCAAGTTAGGTTGCAGGGCCTGTTTCCTTAGTCTAGTTATTTTTAGTTTAGTTTAGAGATACAGCGTGGAAACAGGCCCTTCGGCCCGCCGAGTCCGCTCCGACTAGCAATCCCCTCACACTAGCACTATCCTACACGCACTAGGGACAATTTACATTTATACCATGCCAATTAACCTACAAACCTGCACGTCTTTGGAGTGTGGGAGGAAAACGAAGATCTCGGAGAAACCCCACGCAGATCACGGGGAGAATGTACACACTCCGTACAGACAGCACCCGTAGTCAGGATTGAACCCGGGTCTCCAGCGCTGTGAGGCAGTAGCTCTACTGCTATGCCACTGTGCCGCTTAAATTATTTCCTAAAATTAGAATTGATCCCAAAGATTTCCAGACAAAAACACTGGTGCTGTTTGTTGTGAAACTCAGCAAAGCTCTGGTTACAACATTTTGCCCTATTCTTTTTAAAAACTCACGTAAACAGGGGAGGGAGTTGGTTGGGGTGGGAAATGTAATTGATCACATGGGTTTAAAATAGAACAGGAATAAGATTAATTACAGTTTTTTTAAAATCTGAAATAACAAAATGGTGTTGTTTGTGTGGAATGATGTAATGGCTATTTTCAGCAATTGTTTTTTCAGTTTTCACCAAGAATGCCCCAGTGCTTTTGTCTTCCTGAGTAATTGATGCATGTTACTTGTATTAAATGCTGTTAAAGTAGTGTGCTGCTATATTTATTGCATTTGCTAATTTAAAGTAAATATTATTTATTTGCTAAATATGTTATTCTGTGTGGTTGTATTGGGTGAACTGTAACTGATGTGAAGGTTCCAATGATGTTGTTTGGTTAGAAATAAAATAAGAGTAAATTATGTTCAGAATGGTTTAATTTTTCATTAATAGTCAAAATCCCAAGCTTTCCATTGTATGCATAAGCTTCCCAACAGCATGTATAAATAAATATATTTTTATCGAGACTCTTTCAAAAGCTAGTACAAAACAAAAAGTGAATTTAGGTGCAGGAGTCAACTGATTAACCTGTGAATAATACCTCCCAATGTGAATGTGGTAGGAAACTTCCCCATACAGGAAATAATTCCAGTCAGTGGTGTGATACAGCGTTGCAGATCTATGATAAGTATGCAGTGGAGGAGGATGTGGTCTGAATTTATATTAATCTTGTATTCAAAATATTGAAGTCCTGTGTTGGGCTATCATTGCAGTGGCTTGTTTAACTTAGGATACAGGATTTGCAGTTTGGCATTAGAAGATGAATATTTTAACACTCGTCAAGATGATTAAGGGTGATTAGTTAAAGTTGACTATTTTAATTTTCCTCTTTCCGTTAATTATGAATATAACTGCCCTTCTCTCACCTCCTTTGCAGTCTTCCTTCAATATTTTTGGAATGCGATAAACCAATTGAGCCCATTACGTTAGTCCTTTTATAATTCAGAACCGCCTTTACCAACCTCATCAATCTCTTCACTCTGCTTATCAATCACGCTCACTTTGATAGTTACGATGGAAGATGTTTTCCCCATCGACATGATTTTAGCTTCTGTTCCGTTATTTGAACTTTGAAGTACGAGCCCATCTTGCAGAATTGTTCTAGCGAGATTGCGGTTGCTTCTCTGGTGACTTTGCTTCTCAAGCCCTATGTGTTTTTGCTCTAATCTTGTTAAACAAAATATAGCTTCAGCTTTTTAGTGTCCTTGTCGGCATTCCAACCTCAGCCAGTAATGCCGAATGTCATGGTTTGTGAAATCTTGCTCGATGCGAATTTAGCTACTGCCTTGCAGTTCCAAAACCAACGTTTTTCTCTTTGCTTTTCTTTGATTTAATAATTTAATATAATAATTTAACGATAAATTCTTGCACATAGTTTTAATTTTTTAACGTTTTTCACTTTGGTGAAATCCAAGCATATATTGTCAGCTGCACTGAGGCATTTCCTTGGTGCGAAGCCTTCAATACTTTGTCACTAAGTCACCTAATTGAATGTATCTGCTGTCAGTGGCATACAGCACAAAAACAGGCCCTTCGGCCCAACTATTCCATGCTGAACAAGGTGCCCATCAACGTTAGTTCCAGTTTTTCTGTGTTTGACCCATATCCCTTCAAACCTTTCCTTTCCATATATCTGTCCAAATGTATTATAAATACTAATATAGTTCCTGCCCCAACCACTTCCTCTGGCTATGGAGATTAGCATATTGGTTACACTATTCGACTAACACCCAGAGGCCTAGACTCTGAATGTTTGTCCAGAAGAATGTGGAGAATTCTTAAATCTCATCAATTCCAATACACAAGGAAATTGGGAATTCAAAGGCAAATATCAATGAACATAAAGCTTATTGATTGTCGAGAAAACAATATTACAAAGTAAATGTGTTGCCCTGATGAAATGTAGCCCTAGCAAAGGCTGAACTGAACTGACCTTCTGAAATGGGATAACAGCAAACTAGACTGAATGGGTGAACTCAGTGGGCCAAAGAGTCTGTTTCCATGCTGTATCACTCAACTAAGAGTCCATAAATAATTAACTCAATTCGTATGACTAACCTTATTGCACATAAATTAATTGCTAAGTTTGTTAATGTCACATTAGTCGCTATCTTTCAAAAGTATTTCATTAACTGGAAGCTGGTTAGAAATGTCCTGAGGTCAATTTATTGACATATGTTCACAATTATAGTAGTGTGGTAGGAAATATCCTGAGCAGTTGCTTTGGATAAAATAAATGGACTAAAATGTAAAATTTCTACCTCTAATTCTACCTTGATGGAACTATCTGCTGAGGAAAAGGTTCAAACAACTGGATTGTTTTTCTCCTATGTGGTTCTGTAATATAAATCTGTATTAGATTTTGGAAGAGATTCATTTGTTGAAATTTGTGTGATTCTGATAAAATATCACATTGCCTTGAGTCTGCTCATTAAACTAGTTCTTGCTATAATTAGTCTTCTGCGGTACATGTACGATGAGTAACACTTAGCAGAAATCCAGGAAACACTAGCACTTCATGCCTGCCAACCAGGAAAAAATCCATGCAATGGAACCAAATGCAACCATCTCACAATCACGATCAAAACAAAAGTCTTCAGTCATGTCACATCTAAATGTGAAGGGTGATGAGCAAAGAGCAAACATCAAGAATGCTCCATGGAACATAAAACAATTTGGTTTAGAAATGCTTTATGGTTTCAGGAATGTTTTGACCCACCAAGTCCATGCCGACCAATCACCCCAGTGTTATCCCTCTTTCTCCTCCACTCCATGCATACAGAGGCCATTTAAGCTAGAAGCCCACATGTCTCTGGGATGTGGGGGGAAACTGGAGCATCCATACGGTCACAGGAAGAACGTTGAAACTGCACACGGACAGGCCCGAGGTCAGCATCGAACCCAGGTCTCCGGTGCAATGAGGCAGCTGCTCTCGCATCTATGCCACTGTGCTGCATCAGTACAGCACAGGAACAAGCTCGTTAGCCCAAAATGTCCATGTCGAACATGATTCTCTGCCACAGAAGGTAGTTGAGGCCAGTTCATTGGCTATATTTAAGAGGGAGTTAGATGTGGCCCTTGTGGCTAAAGGGATCAGGGGGTATGGAGAGAAGGCAGGTACGGGATACTGAGTTGGATGATCAGCAATGATCATATTGAATGGCGGTGCAGGCTCGAAGGGCCGAATGGCCTACTCCTGCACCTATTTTCTATGTTTCTATGATGCCAGGTTAAATACATTTTCTCTGCCTGCAAGTGATCCATATCCCTCCATTTCGTGCATATCCATTGCTTATGTAAAAGTCTCTTAAATGCCACGATCATATGTGCCTCCACCATCATCCCTAGCAGTGCGTTGCAGGTACCCACCTCTTTGTGTTTTTTGAAATTTGCCCCTGCACATATCCTTTAAACATGGTCTTTCTCCTGTTAAAGCTATGCCCTCTAGTCTTTGTCATTTTCACCCTGGGCAAAAAGGTTCTGACTGTCTACCCTATCTATGCCCCATCCAGATCAATTTTGAAGCCCCATGAGCAAGTAATAGAAAGGAGGCCAAAGCATTCACAGCCACGTTCAGTTAGGAGTGCCGAGTGATTAATCCATCCCGGCATCTCCCTGAGATCTTCACCATTGCGGAAGCCAACTTTAAGGTTGACACTAACATACCAAAGAATGAGTGAAAGCATTGAACATGGCAAAGGCTATGAGAACAGACAAGTGCTGAGTTATAATACCAAAGACCTTGCAACGCTCCAGCAAGCTGTTTCAGTGCAATACTGGCATCTACCTGCCAAAATGGAAGATTGTCCAGGTACATCTCGTTCATGGAGAGCAGAACCCCCTCTTGCCTTAGAGGGAGTACAGAGAAGGTTCACCAGATTGATTCCTGGGATGGCAGGACTTTCATATGAAGAAAGACTGGATAGACTTGGCTTGTACTCGCTGGAATTTAGAAGATTGAGGGGGGATCTTATAGAAACATAAAATTCTTAAGGGGTTGGACAGGCTAGATGCAGGAAGATTGTTCCCGATGTTGGGGAAGTCCAGAACAAGGGGGTCACGGTTTAAGGATAAGGGTCTTTTAGGACCGAGATGAGAAAGTTTTTTTTCACACAGAGAGTGGTGAATCTGTGGAATTCTCTGCCACAGAAGGTAGTTGAGGCCAGTTCATTGGCTATATTTAAGAGGGAGTTCGATGTGGCCCTTGTGGCTAAAGGGATCAGGGGATATGGAGAGAAGGCAGGTACGGGATACTGAGTTGGATGATCAGCCATGATCATAATGAATGGCGGTGCAGGCTCGAAGGGCCGAATGGCCTACTTCTGCACCTATTTTCTATGTTTCTATGTTCTAAATCCAAGCCAGTTAATTACCTGCCAGTCAGTCCAACCTATCATTAGCAAAAGTGATGGAAGATGTTTTTTGGCAGGTGCTATCAGGCAGCACTTACTAATTAATAACCTGCATGCCAGTGGGCAATTTGAGTTTCACTGAGACCACTTGACTCATGGCCTTGTCACATCATTAGCCGAAATAAAAACGGGGTGATTATTTTGCTGGAGAAGACGACAGGCCTCTTTGCAGCCAAAGTTAGGTACGGGAGTAAATTAGAGAGATGTGAGTAATGAGGTTATAAAGGGGTTTTAAATTTCCAGATATCAACTGGACTGGGTTATTGTGAGGGATTCGGAGAAGGAAGGCTTGTTAAAGTTTATCCAGGGGCACTTTTTAAACTAGCACGTAATCTGGCCGGAAAAGGCCCAGTGCTCGAGGACCTGATCTTGGATATTGAGTGAGCCGTCAAGTGGGTTGGAGTATCAATGGGAGAGGATTTCACAGTTAGTGAACCATAACTCAAAGGTTCAAGGTGTTTGTGGAAAGGGATGTAGATGGTATGGAAATTGAAGGATTGAAGGTAATTGGTGTTGAAGGATTTTCAGTATCATAAGACGGGGCCTACCAAGATTAGACTAGGAGCAGCTACTCGCAGGTAAAAAAGACACAAAAGTATTATGATGAGAGGGGAAAGATTTAATTCCAATGGTTGGAATCGTACTTGGCACAAAGGAAAAAGGATGACTTTGGTCAAAGGGAGAAATCTAGTTATCTACGCCATGTTCTTCGTCAGTCGGCCGCTTCCTCAATGAACTGTCTTTAACCAGGAGGTCAGAAATGGAGATGTTTGCATATTGCTCTTTGAATTTTGCTTCTATTTGCAACTCAACAAATGAAGAAATCTGTGTTTGCATGCAGCAAGGCCCAGACAACATTCAGACATGCAGCTACAATAGACAATAGGTGCAGGAGGAGGCCATTCGGCCCTTTGAGCCAGCACCGCCATTCAATGTGATCATGGCTGATCATTCTCAATCAGTACCCCGTTCCTGCCTTCTCCCCATACCTCCTGACTCCGCTATCCTTAAGAGCTCTATCTAGCTCTCTCTTGAATGCATTCAGAGAATTGGCCTCCACTGCCTTCTGAGCCAGAGAATTCCACAGATTCACGACTCTCTGACTGAAAAGGTTTTTCCTCATCTCAGTTCTAAATGGCCTACCCCTTATTCTTAAACTGTGGCCCCTTGTTCTGGACTCCCCCAACATTGGGAACATGTTTCCTGCCTCTAATGTGTCCAACCCCTTAATAATCTTATACGTTTCGATAAGATCTCCTCTCATCCTTCTAAATTCCAGTGTATACAAGCCTACAAGTGGTGTATATGATATATTCTAGTTGTATCGTATGTACTGGGCAATGATCGTTCTAACAGTAGAGTCAAATCAATTATCCATGTTCGTACTATCATGTGAAACAGCCACTAATACTGTGCTCACTGATGGCCAGTTTGAGCTTTGCAGGGAGTATTGACTTCTTCACAACCATGGTCCATACATGGACCAAAGTGCTAAAGGCCATCAAAGTAGCATTTGACAAGTGTGATATTAAGTAGTGTCAATAAAATTAAAGCTAGCGGGCATCAAGAAGAAAGCACTCCAGTAGTTGGATTAAGCACAAAAGATTTGATGGGCTGCCCAAAAATGAGTCATCTCCTGCCAACATCCTTGAACACCATTGATCAGAAATTCAACATGAAATCAGTTGCCACAAGAACAAGTTGTAGGTGAGTACGATGTGGCAGGTGACTCACCTTGTGGCACCATAAAGGCTTTCTACCCAGTCGTAGGGCCCAAGGGAGGAATTTCTGGATGGTGTAGTTGCAGAAGCTCACTATCCACAAGATGCGAGTCCATGTGATTGGGTTCCTATCCACTACTGAATCATTCATTCCCTCCTTCACGGGTGCACTGTGCCTGCCGTGTGAACCATCTACAAAATGAACTGCAGTTTTTCACCATGGCTACTCCCAACAGCTCCACCTCAGACCAACTCTCACACACACACGATTTATTCACAAAATGCTGGAGTAACTCAGCAGGTCGGGCAGCATCTCGGGAGAGAAGGAATGGGTGACGTTTCGGGTCGAGACCCTTCTTCAGACTGAGGCTGTTACCATCAAGAACAAAGGCAGGAGGCACAGGGCACATCAGGAACCCCTCCCAAGTTGCAGGCCAGCCTGATTTGAGAATTGATGGCCATTTCTTCATCATCGTGGTGAAAATCATGGAACTCCCTCCTTATCAGCACTGTGGGGACACCTTCACCAGGAAGAGTGTGGTTGTACAAGGAGACCATTAACAATGAAAAATGAATAAAGAAAAGAAAATGCTTTTAAAGACTGGGTACTATCCAAAATGAATTTCTGGCAGTTTTATAGGATTTTATTGATTTGCAAACTCTTTAATAAGGTTGAAAGCTTTAAGATTGGTAATGCTCAGCTTAAAGATGATGTCATATGTACACATGGTTTGTTTTATGTGCTGCTTTAAGTCTGCTGATAAGGTTCAAGTTCTAAATTTCATGCTAATGCAAATATATTTTCGTATGAAATCAGCTGGTTTCTTAGCTAAAGCTTGAACTTGCTGTGTAATTAAAACTTGTAGTTAATTAAATTTTTTAATATGCAGTGGATGTGATTAAAATGCTTGGTGTACACCATCTAATGCACGCAGAACATGTGTTCCAGGGATGCATTTCAGCCGATGCATAACGTGATTCATGCATGCAAGTAGATGACCTAACCAGAATGTGCAGATTTCTTTTAACATGGGGAACCCCTAACTATGACTATTATTTTGTTTAGTTTATTGTCACTTGTTCCAAGGAGCAATGAAAAGCTTTTTGTTTAATATTTTCTGTTGGAAAAGCATATTATCTAATGATTTCTATCTGCATCATTTCCAGTTTTGATCTTTGGTGATTCCCCCTTAGAATCACTTGCAAAAATATCTACATACGAAGGAGGATTTCTCAGGCGACAGAATCACCCATGGCAATTGTTTTCTTACGCTACTTATTGAATCACCCATGGCAATTAATTGTATCTTTAGTTGAGATTATATCACAAATGCTCTAACTCGTGCATGGTTACTTTAAATGGTTACTTTATGAATTTAAAAGAGAGTTAGATAGAGCTCTAGGGGCTAGCGGAATCAAGGGATATGGGGAGAAGGCAGGCACAGGTTACTGATTGTGGACGATCAGCCATGATCACAATGAATGGCGGTGCTGGCTCGAAGGGCCAAGTGGCCTCCTCCTGCACCTATTTTCTATGTTTCTAAATTAAAGACGTTTCACTCCAAACTAATTCTACCTGTTCCTTCCTGGCAGGTCCAAGGCAAGGACCCCTCAGTGGACATCACGCAGGACCTCGTGGACGAGTCCGAGGAGGAGCGTTTTGATGACATGTCATCTCCAGGTTTGGAGCTTCCACCTTGTGAGCTGAGCAGACTGGAAGAGCTGGCGGAACTGGTTGCTGCATCGCTACCCTCGCCCCTGCGGCGGGAGAAGCTCGCACTTGCACTGGAAAACGAGGGCTACATCAAGAAACTCTTGGAACTCTTTCACGTGTGTGAGGACTTGGAAAACGTCGAAGGACTGCACCACTTGTATGAAATAATCAAGGGGATTTTCCTTTTGAACAGAACTGCACTTTTTGAAGTCATGTTTTCAGAAGAATGTATAATGGACGTAATAGGATGCCTAGAATATGACCCTACTTTATCCCTGCCAAGAAAACACAGAGAATTCCTGACAAAGACAGCTAAGTTTAAAGAGGTTATTCCCATATCTGATCCAGAACTTAAACAGAAAATTCATCAGACGTACAGAGTGCAGTACATTCAGGATATGGTTCTACCTACACCCTCCGTATTTGAGGAGAACATGTTATCAACACTTCACTCCTTCATCTTTTTTAATAAAGTTGAAATAGTTGGTATGCTTCAGGTAAGCAGATTGCATCTTTCATCACCTGATGGAAAAGTTCATTCAGATCAGTTTATTGTCAAATACATCTGGGTGCTATGAAATCCTTTGTTTTCATGAAGCTCAATATACATGCAGTTAATTTCGATACGGCAATAAATGCAACCACTGTTGAGAAACGGAAGAATGATGCAAAGATTGTAATGCGATTTAAAACAGTACAATGACTGAATGAGGTAGTGTAAATGGATGTGGCAGCACCTCCAGGAAGGGAGTGTGCAACGGGTGATTGGTTCAGGAGTTGATAGCAATGGAGAACAAACCATTCTTAAGTCTGGACATCTGAGCTTTCAAGCTCTTCATCTTCTCCCAGAAGGTAGAGGGAATGGCCTGGGTAATACTTGGACCTTAACAATACTTCCAGCGCTTTGAAGCCTGCGATGGATATCATTGGGATGTGTTCAGGCAGTCAAGAACAGAAAGCTGAGTTGCATCCAGGCTGAAATGCATCCTGTCAGAATAATTTTTGTTGTGACACAGTTGGTACAGTTGCTGCTTTACAGTGCCAGGGACCCGGGTTCAATCTTAACCTTGGGTGCTGTCTGTGTGGAGTTTCCTCCAGGTGCCAAGGTTTCCTCCCACATCGAAAAGACATGCGAGTTTGTAGGTTAATTGGCCTCCTTAAAATTGCCCCAAATTGTGCAGGGAGTGGATGCAAAAGTGGAATGATCTAGAATTAGTGTGAACGTGTGATAGATGGTCAGTTAGATGTTCTTTATTGTCAATGTGATCCAGAACTAAATGAGTTGCAAGGGAGATGGTATCCTCCACAGTCCTATTTTTCCTGCACGCAAGTTGCAAACAGTCGGGAATGTCCGGACGGCTGGCACGGATGCGGGATATTACCAGTCTGTCAGAGCACCTCATCATGGTCGATGTTGGAGCGACTGGGTGATTGTCAGTAAAGTCACCTTACATTTGGGGACTCAAGGCTTCCTTGAGGCAGATGGGGACAGTAGACAGATGAAATGAGAGGTTTAATACAGTGATACTAAATAGACATGCAATTAAGTTTTGATATAAGTTTCCTTATGGGTGTTTCAGTGTGCTTTAATATGAGCTTTGTGAAGCTTTTGAATTGTTTCAAAAGTATTCGGCAGTGTAAATGTGGATCTTTGTCCTTGTAAAAACTTGACGCGTTTTAATGTTGGAATGAGGTAATAGTCTTCACTAATATTTCAAGACTTTTGATGGCATTGAGCCCAATTTGTGGTGTTAAAAGCAGCACACCAGAAGCATTTATTAATAGTGCAAACTGTTTTCATGAGTAGCGATGATATATGCTAACTTGGCAAGATCGCAATGCTTAACACTTATTATATTGTGAATATTGCTTCTGAATTTAGAAGCCACTTCAAACTTATCTCTGTTTATACTTCTCGCTGTGCAATCCATCTTAAACGGGAATGTTCTTGTATTTGGTTTTATGAAAAGCTGTTTAGTTTAGAGATACAGGGTGGAAACTGGCCCTTTGGGCCACGTCCGCGCCGACCAACAATCACCCGTACACCAGTTCTATCGTACACACGAGGAACAAATTACAGAGGGCTGATTAACCTACATACATACCTGCACATCTGTGGGGGGGGGGGACCAGAGCAGCCGGAGAAAACCCACGCGGTCACAGGGAGAACGTACAAACACCGTACAGACAACACCCATGGTCAGGAGCGAACCCGTTAGGCAGCAACTCTACCACTGAGCCACCCTGATTTCTTGGTTCACCATCAGTGTAGAAGTAAAATTATTTTGTGACTGGAAAAACACCAAAGTAATTTTTTACTTTGAATGGATTTTCCATGTTTCACTGCCGGAGGTAGTTTACGTGTTTGATTTAATTGAAGATTGGCATCCTCCTGTCGTATCTCACGTGTGATACATTGTAGATTTTAACTTCTGAGACTTTGCTTATCTCCTTCCACCTCACCCACAGGGGAAGGTTACAGACGCTAGGAGGTTGGGAGGATTACGGTTGTGAAAGGATAAGGCTACCAAGGTATTACTTTTTAAAAATTTACACAACAATAGACAATAGGTGCAGGAGGAGGCCATTCGGCCCTTCGAGCCATTCAATGTGATCATGGCTGATCATTCTCAATCAGTACCCCGTTCCTGCCTTCTCCCCATACCCCCTGACTCCGCTATCCTTAAGAGCTCTATCTAGCTCTCTCTTGAATACATTCAGAGAATTGGCCTCCACTGCCTTCTGAGGCAGAGAATTCCACAGATTCACAACTCACTGACTGAAAAAGTTTTTCCTCATCTCAGTTCTAAATGGCCTACCCCTTATTCTTAAATTGTGGCCCCTTATTCTGGACTCCCCCAACATTGGGAACATGTTTCCTGCCTCTAACGTGTCCAACCCCTTAATAATCTTCTACATTTCGATAAGATCTCCTCTCATCCTTTCAAATTCCAGTGTATACAAGCCTAGTCGCTCCAGTCTTTCAACAGTCAATCCCGCCATTCCGGGAATTAACCTAGTAAACCTACGCTGCACGCCCTCAATAGCAAGAACAACCTTAAATAAATGGTGGAAGGTGGAGGAAGGATGTGAGTTTTGATGTTCTTTCAATTGAAGGTAAGGAGGGATAGAACTAAAAGCAATTATAGATCAGTGATGACGCTCTGAAACTTGATAGGGGAAAGTGTATCAAATTTTGGCTGAAGTGGATGTTACATAAGCAGAAGAATTTGAGGGATGATGAGAAGAAAGTGGATTCGTATTCTTGGTACAAATCTTTATGTCCTGAGTAGGTTAGTGTGGAGTGGAGGAGATTATTTCTCAATACAAAATATCAGTACTTTGTTGGTCGTTCAGTAGTTTGTAAAGATAAATAGAAAATTCATGACAGGGTATAAAGTCGAGCAGTTTGAATTACACAAATGGCCTCCTCCTGGTGCCTTACAACGCTTAGAGTTTCTGACCCACAGAAATCAGAAATCAGATCTCCTGTTTGCACAAACTTGTTGAACAAAAATAATGTCAGGTTATGTAAATTCTTTATTTACTCATTGACTATCCTTTAGAGTAGAGGATGTGTTAAATGGTTAATTAGGATGTACTGCAATTTGAACATACACCTCAAGTCAAGTCAAGTTTATTTGTTACATACATATACAAGATGTGCAGTGAAATGAAAGTGGCGACGCCTGCGGATTGTGCTAAACTACAAAACAGACTAGAAAAAAACATGTTAACACAAAAAATAAATTAATACAGTAAATTAATTAGTCCCTGGTGATATGAGAGTTAACAGTCCTGATGGCCTGTGGGAAGAAACCCCGTCTCATCGTCTCTGTTTTCACAGCGTGACAGCGGAGGCGTTTGCCTGACCGTAGCATCTGGAACAGTCCGTTGCTGGGGTGGTAGGGGTCCCCCATAATGTTGCTGGCTCTGGATCTGCATCTCCTGATGTACAGGTCCTGCAAGGGGGGCGAGTGTAGTTCCCATGGTGCGTTCAGCCGAACGCACTACTCTCCGCAGAGCCTTCCTGTCGTGGGCAGAGCTATTCCTAAACCAGATTGTGATGTTCCCGCACAAGGTGCTTTCTACAGCCCCAGAGTAGAAGCACTGAAGGATCCTCAGAGAGACTCTGAATTTCATCAACTGTCTGAGGTGGTAGTGGAACTGGCAGGTCTGGGTTAAACATAGAAAATAGGTGCAGGAGGAGGCCATTTGGCCCTTCGAGCCAGCACCGCCATTCATTGTGATCATTGCTGATCATCCACAATCAGTAACCTGTGCCTGCCTTCTCCCCATATCCCTTGATTCCGCTAGCCCCTAGAGCTCTATCTAACTTTCTTTTAAATTCATCCAGTGAATTGGCCTCTGCTGCCTTCTGCGGCAGAGAATTCAACAAATTCACAACTCTGGGTGAAAAAGTTTTTTCTCATCTCAGTTTTATATGGCCTCCCCTTTATTCTTAGAATGTGGCCCCTGGTTCTGGATTCCCCCAACATTGGGAACGTTTTTCCTGCATCTCGCTTGTCCAGTCCTTTTATAATTTTATACGTTTCTATAAGATCCCCACTCACCCTTCTAAATTTCAGTGAATACAAACCCAGTCTTTCCAATCTTTCCTCATATGACAGTCCCGCCATCCCGTTGTTTACTGACCGCTTCCACAACAGTTGCACAAGACGTTGCTGAGTCCACATTTGGAATATTGTCTGCAAATCTGCTTACCCTGCTGTACAAATGATCTTATTAAGCTGGACAGGGTGCAGAAAAGGTTTAAGGTAAAGGGGAAAAGATTTAATAGGAATCTGAGGGATAACTTTTGCACTTTTCCACACAGAGTGGTGGGTGTATGGAATGAACTGCCAGAGGAGGTAGTTGAGTCAGGGACTATCACAACATTTTAAGAAATAGTTAGACAGATACATGGATAGGAAAAAAACCCTGCAGATGCTGGTTTAAATCGAAGGTAGACACAAAATGCTGGAGTAACTCAGCGAGTCAGGCAGCATCTCGAGAGAGAGAGAAAGAATCGGTGAAGTTTTGGGTCGAGGCCCTTCTTCAGACAGGTACATGGATAGGACAGGTTTGGAGGGATATGGGCCAAATGCAGGCTGGTGGGACTAGTGCAGCTGGGACATGTAGGGTGGAATGTCCTGTTTTTATGCTGTAAGACTCTAGGACTCTAAAAGGTTCACAAGGATATTGCCGGGACTGGACAGCTTGAGTTATAAGGAAAATCTGGGTTTGATTGTGTCTGATTTCCCCGAAACAACGGAGACTGAAGGGTGACTTGATGGAGGGTTGTGAAGTCACGAAGGGCATATATGAGGTAAATGGTCAGACTTTTCCTCTACGAGGGCAGCCTAAAACAGGGCATATGGAATGACTTGGCAGAGGCAGTGGTGGAGGTGGATACAATTATTACGTTTAAAATGCATTTTTTATAGGTATGTGGTTAGTTTATAGGGATATGGACCAAAAACTGATAAATAGTACAGCTCATGTAGGCACCTTGGTCTGCAGTGTCTGGCTGAATGATCTACTTCATGCTGTACTCTTCCTATTGTCATTATGTGAGGCAGACCTGGGCGATAATCTTTCGCAAGTTGGTGTAGATATTCCAGTCTTTCATATTTACCTTGAACGTTAATATAATTTTGCTCTCCCCGATGTGTTGTGGCTGAGCTCAGAGAAAAGCCTGCTTCCAGAACCTGGAGCTTTGGCTTTCCAGTGAAGTTGATAATAGATCACTGCTTTGATTCTTTGTTGCAGTGGAGAAGAAGCTAATGTTGTATATTAATGTGAGTGTTTGTGCAGAATCTAACACAGACAACTCTGCTGATACTCCAGTGCCGTGAGAATCACTCAAAACCAATTTTAAAGTTTGAAAGTGTAATTCCTGCACTTGCCTTTATTAACCTATCTTTTACCTAGCGTGGGTTTTCTCCGAGATTTTCGATTTCCTCCCACATTCCAAAGATGTACAGGTTGGTCGGTTAATTGGCTTGGTACAAATGTAAAATTGTCCCTAATGTGTGTAGGATAGTGTTAATGTGTGGGGATTGTGTGGACTCTAGGCTGCAGGGCCTTTTTCTGTATTGTATCTCTAAACTAAACTAATCAACTAACCAATCTTGAACCTTCGACATTACAGCATTCAATGCGCAAAGCATTACAGCAGCAGCGACTAGAATTTGAGTGACCACATTGTACATCAAGAGCACAAAATTAGCCACATTTGCAGCATTGCCTTTGGTCTGTACATATTCAGCTGAGATCTAAACTGAGGCATGCTGGCACCTGGCCATAATTTTGTTATATCTTTATATCTTTATATTATATATATATATATATATATATATAATATATCATATATATATATGTATTAAAACATTATATCTTTGTCCCCACATTTGGATGAAAATTATTTCCCCCTTTTCAGTTGCTTTTAAGAAACACTTATTAAGTTTTATATCCAAGCCCTGTTACAACATTTGAACATGTTATTCTCAATTATTTCAGTGCTGTAATTCTTTCACTGCCAAAGATCCTGCCATTTGCATCGATGTTGATAGTTCATACATATTTAAGTGGCATATAAAGGTTTGGGAATTAAAAAGTGTTCTTCCAGATTACAAGATAATAAGTTTGGCCTGACGATTTAGGCGAGGAATGAGGGAAAAGGTGGATCGTTAACCTTTTTGCTTCACATCAATAGTTGGGGAATTGCTGGAATTGTAATGGGATTAAATTTTTTAGATTTTAGATTTAGAGATAAAGCGCAGAAACAGGCCCTTCGGCCCACCGGGTCCGCGCCGCCCAGCGATCCCCGCACACTAACACTATCCTACACCTACTGGGGACAATTTTTTTTACATTTGCCCAGCCAATTAACCTATATACCTGTACGTCTTTGGATTCTGGGTCAACAAGGTCAGATCTCACTGTATTTGGGTAATATACTGACACAGATTGATAATTGGTTAAGGTGCAGAAAGCAAAGAGAAGGTACATGCTGGTCTTTCTCAAGTTGGCAACCTGTGGCCTGTAGAATACCTCCGAATGGTGTTTGAGCCCCAGCTATTCACAAAAAGCAGGACAAATTAACCCCGGTCAGTTACTGCTCACTTAATCTCGTCTGGATCATCAGCAAGGTGATGGAAAGGGTGATCAATAGTGTTATCAAGCGGCACTTGCTTAGCAACATATTGTTTGCAGCAGCTTGGTTTGGATTCTGCTAAAGTCACTCTGCTCCTGACTTTATCGCAGCCTCTGATTAAACATGGACAAAAGAGGGGAAGCAAGAGTAATTGCCCTTGACATCAAGGCAGCGTTTGGTTGAATATGGTATCTAGGACACATTGTTCGGCAATGGTTTGAGGAACATGATGAAGTGTTCACGGTGTTGCCCTGGCCTCCAAATTCTCCAGATCTCAATCCGTTTGAGCGATAAATCTGAAATCATCATCATTGGACCAAAAACCCTCACCAAATCCACCCACAACTTCACCCTCAATATTGATGGTTTCCAGTATCCACCTCCCCTCACATCCGGAATCTTGGAATCATCTTTGATCAAACCCTCTCCTTTGACAAACACATCAAACACATCACCAAGACAGCCTTCTTCCACCTCAAAAACATCGCCCGTCTCCGTCCATCCCTCCCCTCCACAGCTGCAGAAACCCTCATCCACGCCTTCATCACCTCCCGTCTGGACTACTGCAACAGCCTCCTCTATGGTTCACCCTCAAAAATCATCAACAAACTCCAACACATCCAGAACTCCGCTGCCCGTCTACTCACCCACTCCCCGATCCGTGACCATATCACCCCCGTCCTTTACAAGCTCCACTGGCTCCCCATCCCCCAGAGAATCCAGTACAAAATCCTCCTCATGACCTACAAAGCCCTCCATAACCTGGCCCCATCCTACCTGACTGACCTCCTCCACAGACACACTCCAACCCGTAACCTCCGCTCTGCTTCTGCTAAGCTCCTGTCCCCCCCCCATCCGGACCAAACTCAGATCCTGGGGGGACAGAGCTTTCTCCATCGCTGCTCCCACACTCTGGAACTCACTACCCCAAACCGTCAGGGACTCCTCCTCACTCACCACATTCAAAACATCACTGAAGTCTCATCTGTTCAGCACTGCCTTCAATCACTGACCGTCACCTCACCTTCTTTTTCCTTTTCTGTTCGTTTACTTATTTATCTATTTATTTTCTTTTATGTTTTAGTAAACCTTATAAAGCGTCTTTGAGTGTTTAGAAAAGCGCTATATAAATGTAATGCATTATTATTATTATTATTATCTGTGGGATGTGCCGGATCGACAAGTCCGATCCACGGTGGCTCCACCTCGCAACTTACAGGACTTGAAGGATCTGCTGCTAATGTTTTGGTGCCAAATACCACAGGACACCTTCAGGGGTTACAAGACCCCTGCCCATGCCTCGGCGGGTCAACGCTGTTTTGGCGGCACATGGAGGACCAACAACATATTAGGCCGGTGGTCAATGTTTTGGCTCATCAGTGTATTACGTGCACCATTGAAATTGATTATCTACCATTCACACTTCATAAAAAAAACTTCATTGGATGAGAAGTGTTTCAAGTCAACTTGAAAACAATGCTTTTAGAATAATGATGGATCAGTTTAATTTTGTATAGATTGGATTGCTATGCATTTAAATATGAAAACTGGCGTCAGACCTCTGAATTGGATTGGATTTTATCAACAGTTGAACAGACTTGCCAGAAATTTCATTTTTCTTGTGAACGGTTTCATGTGGCTGGATGTAATAGCGTGTTGAAATACAAATTGGAGGGGAAAAAATGTTAGAAGGATGAGAGGAGATCTTATCGAAACGTATAAGATTATTAAGGGGTTGGACACGTTAGAGGCAGGAAACAGGTTCCCAATGTTGGGGGAGTCCAGAACAAGGGGCCACAGTTTAAGAATAAGGGGTAGGCCATTTAGAACTGAGAGGAGGAAAAACTTTTTCAGTCAGAGAGTTGTGAATCTGTGGAATTCTCTGCCTCAGAAGGCAGTGGAGGTCAATTCTCTGAATGCATTCAAGAGAGAGCTAGATAGAGCTCTTAAGGATAGCGGAGTCAGGGGGTATGGGGAGAAGGCAGGAACGGGGTACTGATTGAGAATGATCAGCCATGATCACATTGAATGGCGGTGCTGGCTCGAAGGGTCGAATGGCCACCTCCTGCACCTATTGTCTATTGTGTCTTCGGCTGGTTTCAGTAATTTTAAAATTTCAGCCAAATTCAGGAAGGTTATGACATTAATTTATTAGCCAGGTAGGCAGGTGCTTTGGTGAATTCTATTCTTCAGCTCGATCCTAAACTTTCGAAGATGCTTCTCTACCAGTATTCCAAATTTGTTACAGAACCAAAGAAATATTAGCTGTTTGTATTAATTTCTGTTGAAATATATATATAATTTGAGAAATGCATCAAACACATCATCCTTTGCGCATACACTTTGGAAATATTATTGTTCCTATGGTTTGGGAGACGTTAATATATTCAATGGGCATCTAGCGTAAATAAGAATTCAGCTATTCCAATATTATTTTGTAAATTATTTTCCTCAGTGGGTTATGGTGCATTTATGTTTAAGATCAGTTGGTTTTGAAGGGGACGGCACGGTGGCGCAGCGGTAGAGTTGCTGCCGTACAGCGAATGCAGCGCCGGAGACTCAGGTTCGATCCTGACTACTGGCGCCGTCTGTACGGAGTTTGTACGTTCTCCCCGTGACCTGCGTGGGTTTTCTCCGAGATCTTCGGTTTCCTCCCACACTCCAAAGACGTACAGGTATGTAGGTTAATTGGCTGGGCAAATGTAAAAATTGTCCCTAGTGGGTGTAGGATAGTGTTAATGTGCGGAGATCGCTGGACAGCGCGGACTCGTTGGGCCGAAGGGCCTGTTTCTGCACTGTATCTCTAAATCTAAAAAAAAATCTGAATGCTACGGAATTGGGAGGAGAAATGGACTTGAGGCTAGGATGTAACTGAGCGGTTGGAGCAGGCTTGTGTGACCTATCCCTGCCTATATTTTTTCAATGCAAGTTCACGCTTTTGTAAAAATTGAATTCAATCCCCCAACCACGGCTTAAATTTCTTTCATAATTACCTATTAGAACTTTACCCTGGTGTCAGAAAGTGATCTGTAGTAGCAGGAAATGAAATCAACAATCATGTTGCTGTGTGTTTTACATGCCATAGAGGGACATAATATGAATATTTTATACTCCATTTAACTTTATTAAAATCATAATGACAGTACTGTGTGACATGGTTAATTACTTTCAAAATTTAAGTGCTGTACACTTTTCAAGTCTGGTTGTTCCAATTTTTAATGAATATTTAAAACCATTAGCAAGTACAGTTGCTAATCATAATTGGTTGCTCTTGAAACATTTAATAGCTTTGTAACATGACCATAATCCCATCTACTTGTGTGTCTATATCAGTTCGCGATGTTGGTTGTCTCAAACAAACTTTACGTTCATGTATAAACAAACCAGGTGAGGGCGAGGAGTTTTTTCCCAAAAAAAAAGCATGAGTGAATATTTTATGGTAATTTGACTGCTTGTGTGGTTATTTTGTGATTTGGTTTTAATGTTGTTTTCCCAAAATCACCAGATTTGTTTGTCGATTCATTTCAAGCTTGTAACTTCAAAGTTGTTGGTCTATTGCCATAACTACTTCAATATATTTCTTTAGGAATCTAATTGAAAATCAATATAACTGACGATACATCTACAGCCAAATGTATTTAGTGCCATTGAGTGATAGAATCTCTATTGCCGCAATGATTATATATTAGAAGTATAAATCTATTTCTCACCATTGTATTGGTCATGGGTATGTGGGTTTACTGCGTGCTAAAAAAGGATTTCTCCTGCAGTGTAAACAGCTCGGTTCTGTTGGTTAGATGTAGATTTCTGTCTAACTTATTAGTATATCTTGCATTTGTTTTTAACAACTTCCAGGAAGATGAGAAGTTCTTGACGGAACTTTTTGCACAGTTAACGGATGATAGCACAGACGATGACAAACGACAGGAACTGGTAAGTGTACGCGTTGCTTAGTGTATGTAAGAGGCATTGGGGTTACTCCACACAGTTCAAGCATAACACTGTAGCTGCATTTGTGGGTGGCACTTATCTCTTGGGCCAGAAATATAAATTAATATTACAGTGGTAAATAACCATCCAACACAGAAGCAGACCCTTTGTGACCATGCCCCTATCTACCATTAAGTACCCATCTGTACTAATCCCATTTGCCAACACTGGGCCCATATCTTTTCTGTGGCAATTTAAAGGCTCATCCAGATGCTGCTTCAGTGTGGTGAGAGTATCTGACTCTTCCTCAAATCCCCAAATTATATTTGGGAGCATAATGATATAGACAATAGACAATAGGTGCAGGAGGAGGCCATTCGGCTGATCATTCTCAATCAGTACCCCGTTCCTGCCTTCTCCCCATACCCCCTGACTCCGCTATCCTTAAGAGCTCTATCCAGCTCTCTCTTGAATGCATTCAGAGAATTGGCCTCCACTGCCTTCTGAGGCAGAGAATTCCACAGATTCACAACTCTCTGACTGAAAAACTCTCTGACTGATGTTCCTATGTATATGTATTCTGTGGAAGTATCTGTATTCGATGACTGCACAGTGGCACAGCTGGTAGAGTTGCAGCCTCATAGGGCCGGAGACCCGGGTTTGATCCTGACCTCGGGTGCTATCTATGCGGAGTTTGCACGTTCTCCCTGTGACCGCGTGAGTTTCCTCCGGGTGCTCCGGTTTCCTCCCACATCCCAAATATGTGCAGGTTTGCAGCTTAATTGGCCTCCATAAATGCCCCTAGATGTGGGAAGTGGATGAGAAAGTAGGATAACATAAAACTAGTGTGAATGAGTGATTAATGAACAGCATGGACTCGTTGGGCCAAAGGGCCCCGTTTCCATGCTTCATCACTAAACTAAACTGATACCATCTGCAAACCAAGATTAAATACACTTGCCTCCCATTTCTCTGAATATTTATCAAGCCTTTTTTTTCTCCCTATGGCTACAAAAAGTGGGAATTGAGCTTTAAGGGCTCTGATGCAATCATTTCCACTCAAACATATACACGCCCCAAAATTCTATCTAACAAAACAAACTTCCCATATTTTACTGTTTTTTATTCACACTGCCCGGAGCATTTGCAGGCAGTGAAGATCTCTCATAACATTTCATATTCCTAACCTGCCTTGTTCAAGCACATCTATGTCAGCATGCATCGGGTTTTGAGTGCATAACACTGAAGATGCTGTTTACTGTTTGAGTTCATTCATCAAAATTGCCACGTGTTGCCTCGAGCTATGCTTCAGTGAAGTGGAAAAAGGTTACAGTGCAGATAAATCTTTTTAGACCGTTGAAAGGTTTAATTTGAACATTTGTGCTGGTTTATTTTGCTGTTGCATCAAGACCCTTGATAATGAATACTGACGGATGCTTGAGCTCATTGCTTAAACATTGGCAAGTCAAGCCTACAGCACTGCTTCAGTAAAATGGGAAAATGGCCACATGTCAGATGGGCCTTTTAAAAAATATTTGTAATGTTTAGTTTATGCTGCTTTATTTTGCTGTTGTTTGCCTTTATGAATCAAGCCACTTTAAATTATTTTTTTAATCTCTTGCTCGCAAGCTCTTGTCCTGAAAGTTTCTATCTTGTACAAGTGCGAAAGTCTACAGCAAGTGAAAACATTATCAGGCCTTTTCCAATTAATTTATTTTGGCAAGAAGTAAAGGTGGCTGGTGCCACTTTTAATTAAGGACTGCCGCTGTGTCTGTAGAGAGCTGAGCAGATTTGACGTGTGTAGGAAGGAACTGCAGATGCTGGTTTACACCGAAGATAGACACAAAATGCAAGGAGTAACTCAGTGGGACAGGCAGCATCTCTGGATAGAAGAAATGGGTGACGTTTCGGGTCGAGACACTTCTTCAGACTCTGTATCTACAATATCTTCAGTATCTACAACACTCTGTGTTGTGGATGAGCAGAATGAGTGTTGCTGTTTGAATTAATTGATCACCAAAACATAATATGCTTTTGTTTCAGGTGAATTTTCTGAAAGAATTTTGTGCATTTTCTCAAACATTGCAACCTCAAAACAGAGATTCGTTCTTCAAGACGTTATCAAATATGGGCATTTTGCCAGCCCTTGAGGTTATTTTGGTGAGTTTTTAATCAAAGAACGTACATTTCTACGAGTACATTTCCACAGTTAACAGTAGGCATTCAGTGTTTTATCAGGCTAAACTTTCTCAAGGAGTTAAACGATGACTATGGGACTATCAACCGAGGGAAGGGCATTTTTGCTCTCACCTGACCCACAGACTTGAACACGTCTCATGGAGGAGTTAAAGGATGGCAAAATATTGTTCTCAACCCTTTTCACTCGTCCTTGTCAAATTACTTCTGGAATCCAAATTCACTACATTTACAAGTTTCCCTTACTGCATGTTCAAAGAATTGTAGCAAATTTGCTAAACACTATTTACATTTTCGAAACATTTTGGTTCCACCTTTTGATTGTTGTTATTTTTCTAAATGTGCTATTATATGCGGCATAATAATAATTGCAGGTCTTCCTGTTCTACAACAACCTCCAGGGCTCTACCATAGACACACTGTGCATGTCTTGCCCTGGTTTAACTTACAGACAAATGTCAGAATTAAATTCTATCTGCCTTTCCTTTACCCACTTTTTTTCAGATTTCCAGCACCTACAGTTTCTTGATTTTTATTTACTTATTTTTCCATTTTATATGCCTCTACTTTGCTGTCAGTTTATGTATTTTCATATTCTACCTTCTCTAATATATTTTTTTGTCATTTTTTGGGGGGTTTCTATATGTTTCCTAATGATAATCACAACATTGCATTACTTCAAGAAACCGTCTGAGTAGATTCTTTACATTTATCCTCGATGCAACCCCTGCCAATTTGATTTATCCAATCCCTATGATGATTAAAATCCTCAGGATTAGTGCAACGCCTTTCTTGCAAGTAGTCATTATTGTCAAATGAAGGAAAGCAGCAGGTCAGGCAGCATCTGTGGAGGAAAATGGGATATTGACATTTCTGGTCGAGACACTTCATCTCGACTGACCTTCAAGACCTCAATCACTATTTCATCTGCTGTGTCTTCCTACTTTTGCAACTACTAGCATGTGGCTAAAGTGGTAATCTGGAGATTACTGCCTTTTGTGGGGCATCCCAGTTACTCTAAAATACTCTCAAAGGGGGTGAAATATCAAGGACAGTTAAAAGATAAAGAAACCTCCAGATGCTGAAAACAGAACGGAAAATGCTGGAAAAACTGCAGGTTAGGCATCATCTGTGCTGAAACCAGAATGAACATTTCTGGTCAATGGCCTTTCATCAGATCTAATGGAGTTTGATCTGTTGAATGATACCAGCATTGTTTGGTTTTGTTTTTTATTAAAACTGAATGATGCTGGCTGTTGTTTTCAAGTTGAATTCAGGGTTTTCTTATGGGTTCATAAACCCGCTTTCCAATCCACTGTCCCGGATGTTCTCAGTATTCTGGGTGTTTCGTATGTGTCACTAAAGTTACGTAGCTATGCTCAAAGCTTTCAAGACTCTATTGTTGATCCGATGTCTAGTATTGTTTCCTGTTCCCTGAAACAACTAATACAACAGTATCCACAAATATACTAAGAATACTCCCACCAGGAAAATAATACAAATGCGTAACTGTAGACTAAACATTTTCTATGTTCCAAAATATTTAAGATGCAAAAAACTATTTTTAAATTTTGCAAATTTTGATGGATCACTTAAGCTGATTCTTGCTGGCGGACAAAAGAGAATAACATTTTAAACTGTAGCCAAGATGACAGGGGCCATCTGTAGCCAAGATGACCCTCTCTTAAGATGGTGCAACGGTAGAGTTGCTGCCATACAGCGCCAGAGACCTGGGTTCGAGCCTGACTATGGGTGCTGTCTGTACAGAGTTTGCACGTTCTCCCCCTGACTTGCGTTGGTTTTCTCCGGATGCTCCAGTTTCCTCCCACACTGCAAAGACGTACAGGTTTGTAGGCTAATTGGCTTGGTAAAATTGTAAATTGTTCCTAGTGTGCAGGACAGTGTTCGCGTGTGGGGTTTGCTGGTCGGCGTGGACTCAGTGGGCCGAAAGGTTAGGTTCTTGGTCCTCCAAAATATTCCAAATGGAATTTAAACTGGAGGGTTGTTTCCACGTTGTATCTCCACACAAACTAAACTAAAAAGATGCTGTTGATATAATGTCCTGGCAGAGTACTATCTGGAGTACTGTACGATTTTGGTCTCCATATTTGTGGTGAGGTGCTGCCTGAAGGTAGAGTGATGAAAAGCTTGGACAGCTATAGCAAGGATTTAGATTTTAGATTTAGATTTAGAGATACAGCGCAGAAACAGGCCCTTCAGCCCACTGAGTCTGCGCCGCCCAGCGATCCCCGCACACTAACACTATCCTACACCCACTAGGGACAATTTTAAAAAAAACATTTTGCCCAGCCAATTAACCTACATACCTGTACGTCTTTGGAGTGTGGGAGGAAACGGAAGACCTCGGAGAAAACCCACGCAGGTCACAGGGAGAACGTACAAACTCTGTACAGACGGCGCTGGTAGTCAGGATCGAACCTGAGTCTCCGGCGCTGCATTCGCTGTAAGGCAGCAACTCTACCGCTGCGCCACCGTGCCCATGGGGAGGATGGAACATGGCAGTGTGTAGAAGGTGACTGGAAGAATCCTCTCGGGAAATTGAGATAAAGGATAGAAGCACAAGGAACTGCAGATGGTGGAATCCAGCATGGAAGACACTAGATGCTAGAGTAAAGTGCTGGAGTAACTCAGCAGGTCAGGCAGCATCTCTTGAGGGCTGTAATAGGCTAAATAAGATAAAGGATAGCATGTTTCCCAAAGACGATACAGAAACCAGATTGGGGATCTGGCCTGCTCTTCCACTCCTCCACTAATCTTTATCTCCACTCCACTATATTGCACTACTTAACTGCACTAGGAGTGCTGAAGGCTGATGTTGGCATCTTGGTCAAAGTACTGTTTTCTTTCCAAACTTTAATATTACATGGTAGCTGTGTACCTTAATAACTTTGCAAATATTTGCAGGGTATGGATGACGTTCAGGTGCGAAGTGCAGCCACTGATATTTTTTCCTATTTGGTTGAGTACAATCCCTCCATGGTACGAGAATTTGTCATGCAGGAAGCTCAACAAAATGATGATGTGAGTATTTGGAAGCTGTGTTTAAATGTTTAGAGTTAATTGAGACAGCCTGGGTTGCATTACACAGAACAAATGGGTCAATGTTTAAATCATTACTGATTTACTGCATATTTTAGATTAGGATATCGATGAATTGAATGTATTAAGATGTAGCAATCTATTATTAAAAGAATTTGGCTCTAATCCCACTTTGGAGAATTGTGCAGATAATCCAGGCCATCAGAGTAGATGTACTCCCTTTCAAACAAGACATTAATCAAAGAAAAACCCTTTCCTCCTGGGTACCCATTAAATAAATCTTGCAAGGTGAATTTTTGTTTGGGCTTTTATTTTATTTTGAAGAACTTGTGTTGACCAAGGCAACAAAAGCTCTCTGGTCCATTTCAAATAGTGCCTTCGAACTTTTAATGGCCAGGGCCTTAGTTTGACATTCCACGTGAAGATATACAGTATATGACAGTAAATCATCAGGTGCACTTTATCAATGTGGTACAAATTCTCATATTTTAGCATATGAATGCAAATCCATTATATGGTTTATTGTATTGGACCATCAGTATAGATTTTTTAAATTGGGAAAGTGCATAGTATCTTATTTTCCTTTTCAGCTTCTCTCCCCCTCTCCCCTCCCTCCTTCCCCCCCTCTCTCCACTCCCACTCTTTTTCTCCCTCTCCTTTTCTCCCTCTCCTTTTCTCCCTCTCTATTTCTCCCTCTCTATTTCTCCCTCTCTATTTCTCCCTCTCTATTTCTCTCCCTCTCTATTTCTCTCACTCTCTATTTCTCCTTTATTTCTCTCGATTTCTCCCTCTCTCGATTTCTCCCTCTCTCTCTTTTTCTCTCTATCTCTCTCTCTCTTTTTCTCTCTCTCTCTTTTTTTTCTCTCTCTCTCTTTCTCTCCCTTTTTCTCTCCCTTTCTCTCTTTCTCTCTAGAGTTCTCTCTCTCTCTCGATTTTCTCCCTCTCTCTCTTTCTCTCTCTCTCTCTCTCTCTCTCTCTCGATTTCTCTCTTTCTCGATTTCTCTCTGGGAAATCCTGGGAGATTGGTGCTGAGGACCTCAGCTGCCTCAACATAGATTATCTTGTAGAGAAATAAAAAACTGAATGTAAACATCAGTTATGCCTTCTCCTTAGTTTCTTCATCTGACGGTATAAATAAATATGTCTACAGTTGGGGTTGGACACAAAAAAATTAATAGGGGAAACCATTTTGCTACTTGAACAATGCATACTCAGAACGGCCCTCTTAACTATTTGGCTCAGTGCCAATATTTCTATTACACTTGGCATAAGACCCAGTCTTGCAGCTCCATAAAGGAAATGCTTTGGCTAGCAGCAGAAAGGCTGGATTGCTACACCCTGCCACCTATTTGTCGGCTTCTCCTCGGATTAGAAATAATGTTGACCTGGGATAGGGGAACTAAAGGTCGCTCCCTAAAACGTTACAGGTTAATACGATTACCTTTTTTTCCGCTTCTAAATCCTACTGTGCTTACCACAGGCAGTTGTTGATGTAAAAAGATTAATTGCATTTAAGGAGAAATTAGAAAAGCACAGGTTAAAAAGAACCACAAGGTTTTGTGGATAGCATCAGATGAAGAATATAATTCCGACTTTTGGACAGATATATGGATATGAAGGGTTTATAGGGCTATGAGCAGAACATGGGCAAATCAGATTATCCCAGTACACTATCTTGGCTGGTATGGACAAGATGAGCAGAAAGGTGTGTTTCCGTGCTGTACAGCAGTAGAGGACTCGTGGTTCAGCTACGGACTGCATCTGGAACACCATATACTTTTATGAGTTTCCTTATTTTAAGGAAAGATTTTAACGTGTTGAAAGCAATTCGGAGCTTTGTTGGACTGAAATCTGGAATGCGTCATTTGTTTTAAGAGGAAAGGTTAACCATCTCGTACCCACTCAAGTTTAGAAGAGCGAGAAGGGGCTTGAAATATGAGATTCATAGTGAACTTGACTGGGTGGTACGGAGGAGAGGCTATTTCCTGTTGTGGGAGAATCTAGAGGTAGGAGGCCACACATTTAACACAGCTGTATCATTTTTTTCTCTCTCAGAGTCTTCAGCACACTCACCCTGAAGGGGTGGTGGATGCAGTGTATCCAAATATCTTTACGGGCAAACTAGATAAAGCAAGAGGATTAAAAAGTAGACAGGGATGTGTAATTGAGGTTATAATCAGATTAGCCCTAATCTTATTAAATGGCAAGCATTGTCTAGGCCCCAATTATCCTACTGCTGCTCCTTGTTTGTAGATGCAATCTCAAAATGATGTGTAGTGGAGATAGATTCCGTCATGTTTAACCACTTTATTGTACAATCATCCTGACATCTATGGGAATAGTGTGAGACGGCACTGTGGCGCAGCGGTAGAGTTGCTGCCTCACAGCACCAGAGACCCGGGCTCGATCCTGACTACGGGTGCTGTCTGTACGGACTTTGTGCAATTTGAGGAAAAACCTTTTTACCCAGAGAGTTGTGAATCTGTGGAATTCTCTGCCACAGAAGGCAGTGGCGTCCAATTCAGTGGATGCTTTCAAGAGAGAATTAGATTTAACTCTTTGGGCTAAAGGAATCAAGGGATATGGGGAAAAAGCACGAACGGGGTACTGATTTTAGATGATCAGCCATGATCATATTCAATGGCGGTGTTAGCCCAAAGGGTCAAATGGCCTACTCCTGCACCTATTATTCTATGTTTCTATTCTCCATGTGACAGCAATGGTTTTTCTCCGGATGCTCCAATTTCCTCCCTCATTTCAAAGATGTACTGGTTTGTAAATTAATTAACTTAGGTAAAATTGTAAATTGTCCCTAATGTGTGGGATAGTGTTGGTGTATGGGGTGATCACACGGACTCGGTGGGCCGAAGGGCCTGGTTCTGCGCTGTATCTCTATAAAGTCCAAATAGTAGAAATGTTGGTATATTCCCAACAAAAAAACACTTGATCGTTGAGTCGTTACAGCTGTCTGTAATGCTTCTTTGCAGTTTCAAAGGCGTGCAATAAAAGGTGATTTTGACTCACAGTAAAGCAATATCCTTGCAGAACCATGCACCTTGAATAGTTCAAAGCATCACTGGAAACAAATAAGCAAGATAATAACTTAATCAGCCACACTTGAATGTCAGCAGAAAACAAGAATGGGTTCACGTGTACCATTTTTAAATTCAGTTTAGTACCTAGTTTTAACAAAATGTACATGCAGGTATGTATAGGAAAAAAACTGCAGATGCTGGTCTAAATCGAAGGTAGACACAAAATGCTGGAGTAACTCAGCGGGTCAGGCAGCATCTCGGGAGAGAAGGAATGGGTGACGTTTCGGGTCGAAACGTCACCCATTCCTTCTCTCCCAAGATGCTGCCTGACTCGCTGAGTTGCTCCAGCATTTTGTGTCTACCGTGCGGGTATGTATGTGTGTCCAAAGAAAGGGAACGTATCTTCTGCTACTATCAGTGCAGCTTTGCACCCTTTTGCACCTTGGTTTAGAGCTGAAACTCATAGTTATTGGTGTTCTTTCTTTTAGGATATCCTCCTCATTAATCTCATCATTGAACATATGATTTGTGATCCAGATCCTGAGCTCGGCGGTGCAGTCCAACTTATGGGACTACTCCGCACACTGGTCGACCCTGAGAACATGTTGGCCACAGCCAACGTAAGTATTTTTATGTCTCGTTCTGTTTTCCACCCGTGTGTTCGTCACATTAGTTTTTCTATTTTATCTGTTTATTTTTACCTGTTAAAAAAAGTATCAGTTTTTGTCTCATTCCCCGAAACCTCCAGTTTCAAATATTGCGGTCACGGTGGCGCAGCGGTAGAGTTGCTGTCTTACAGCGAATGCAGCGCCGAAGACCCGGGTTCCATCCCGACTACGGGCGCTGTCTGTACGGAGTTTGTACGTTCTCCCTGTGATCTGCGTGGGTTTTCTCTGAGATCTTCGGTTTCCTCCCACACTCCAAAGGTTTGTAGGTTAATTGGCTTGATAAATGTAAAAATTGTCCCTAGTGGGTGTAGGATGGTGTTAATGTGCGGGGATCGCTGGTCGGCGCGGACCCGGTGGGCCGAAGGGCCTGTTTCCGCGCTGTATCTCTAAACTAAGGCCATGTTTTTGCTACCCAGACATTTTCTAAGATATGGAATCTTGCTGCTTTGCTTAATCTTTTTCATTGTAGTTATTCTTTGTTTTCCTTGATCTCTGTGTATCTGCCATGAAGGCTGAAATTCTAAATTTAACTCCCAAAGATGAATATCCCGCCCATTCCACTTCATCCAAGATGGTCAACCCTGTCTGATCACCCCCACTTCACGCGTGCACAAACATTATTCACTCGTTATTGTCACAGTACATCCACAGTGACAAAGGATCCTTATCTTCCCATTGATATTGTTCCTTGGATTTCCACAATCTTACATCCACAATGTCTCTTGAAAACCTTTCGCAGTGGAACAGTCAAAATGTGGAAAACGAGGATGCTGGTTTACAAAACAGAGACACATAGAAACATAGAAAATAGGTGCAGGAGTAGGCCATTCGGCCCTTCGAGCCTGCACCGCCATTCAATATGATCATGGCTGATCATCCAGCTCAGTAGCCTGTACCTGCCTTCTCTCCATACCCCCTGATCCCTTTAGCAAAAAGGGCCACATCTAACTCCCTCTTAAATATAGCCAATGAACTGGCCTCAACTACTTTCTGTGGCAGAGAATTCCACAGACTCACCACTCTCTGTGTGAAGAAATGTTTTCTCATCTCGGTCCTAAAAGACTTCCCCCTTATCCTTAAGCTGTGACCCCTGGTTCTGGACTCCCCCAACATCGGGAACAATCTTCCCGCATCTAGCCTCTCCAACCCCTTAAGAAATTTTATATGTTTCTATAAGATCCCCCCTCAGTCTTCTAAATTCCAGCGAGTACAAGCCCAGTCTATCCAGTCTTTCCTCATATGAAAGTCCCGCCATCCCAGGGATCAATCTGGTGAACCTTCTCTGTACTTCCTCTAATGTGGACACAATGTGCTAGAATAACTCACTGGGTTAGGCAGCATTCTTGGAGAACAAGGAGAGGTGACGTTTCTGCTCAGGCCATCTGAAGAAGGTTCGCAACCTGAAATGTCTCCTATCCATGTTCTCCAGAGATGCTGCGTGATCTTCTGAGTTACTCCAGCATTTTGTGTCTTTTTTTGTAAACCAGCAACTGCAGTTTCTCCTGGTTAGACAACTTGATCGACTTGAATGAGTTGAGCTAAGGGGCCTGTTTCTATGCTGTACAGTTCTATTACTCTAAACCTAGCAACAATAAAGGTATGTATAACTTTGGTTTGCGCGTATAGTTCATTTAGTGTAAGCCACACAGTTTTGCCATGTTGAGATGGTGGTGGAGCAGGTGGATGTTCAGGCAATGAGTAGCTTTCCCCTGGATAGCGTTGTCAAACTTGCACCCTTTAAGGCAAGTGTGCATTAATAACAAATGGTGCAGTGGAAAATGAAAATCTTTTGTGGCAAAGGAATTGAACACGGAATAAGTTTTGATAACACGAGGGAGCGCAGTATTAATAGGCTGGATTGTGTTGGAGCATTTGGTGTCAGATCGCACAGCCTCTAACCACCTACCCAGCCACACTTTTTCTGGATGTGGAAGCTCAAATGAGATAGAAACATAGAAAATTGGTGCAGGAGGAGGCCATTTGGCCCTTCGAGCCAGCGCCGCCATTCATTGTGATCATGGCTGATCATCCACAATCAGTAACCCGTGCCTACCTTCTCCCCATATCCCTTGATTCCACTAGCCCCTAGAGCTCTATCTAACAGCTCTATCTAACTATCTAACAGATGATCCTGCATATCCTGCAAGGCAGAGGATGGATTCCACTTGTCCTCCTTCACTTAACATATTATCCCTGGCGCTACTACTGAGTTAGCATTCCTTCCTAGTAATGGTGCTCCAGACAGAGCCATTTCCAACTGCGATCTAGCCAAACATTGTTAAAAGTAGAGTAAAAAGAATGTACTGGCTTGCTGTTTTAATGTTAGGTGTATCCGCTAAATGTTGTCAACAGCAATTTTGTCAAATAAATTATCTCTCTATTTAACAAGCCTTTAGGCCCTTTTATTAGATGGATTTATGGAAACTGAGTAGTGTCGTTTTATATGAACTCAAAGCGTATATATATATCTATAAAACACAATAGTTCCCTCTGCTGGATAACTGAGAAACAAAAAAGGCAGCTGCATGGGTGAGCAAAACAGCAAACTGCTGGAAGAACTCAACAGGTCAGGCAGCATCACTGAATGGAAATGGGCAGGTGCCGTTTATGATTGGGGCCCCTTCCTACACCATTTGTGGAATTTCATGGGTGGTAATGTCCTAGAACCAACGGCACTTGCCAATTTAATTGCGTGGCGGCGCAGCGGTAGAGTTGCCGCCTTACAGCGAATGCAGCGCCGGAGACCCGGGTTCCATCCCGACTACGGGCGCCGTCTGTACGGAGTTTGCACGTTCTCCCCGTGACCTGCGTGGGTTTTCTCCGAGATCTTCGGTTTCCTCCCACGCTCTAAAGACGTGCAGGTTTGTAGGTTAATTGGCTTGGTGTAAGTGTAAATTGTCTCTAGTGCATGTCGGAGAGTGTTAATGTGCGGCGATCGCTGGTCGGTGGGCCTGTTTCTGCGCTGTATCTCTAAACTAAAAGAAAAACTGAACTAAATGGCCAGTAAAATATTGACATGAAATCTCTCATTCTCAACAATATGTCCCTTGGTTGTCACAAGAAATATTATTCGTATGTTGAATGTTGTTAGTCAGTGGCCACTTGAATCAAAGGTATTAAGACTTGTGTTTCGTTTATTGTCAATTGCAAGGTATAGTGAAAAGCTTTTTGTTGCGTGCTATCTAGTCAGCGGAAAGACTGATCATGATTGCATTTGAGCCGTCCACAGTGTACAGGATACAGGAATAAAGTACAGTGCAGGATAAAGTCTGGTTAAAGATAGTCCGAGGATCTCCAATGTAGATACCTCCCTGAGGGAGATAGAAGCTCAGGACCACCTGCTCTTGAGTTATTGATAGGATTTGCCACATTGTCCGATCTTAACGTTTAATAGTCAGGCACGCCATACCCATGTCTGAAGAATTCATTTTTTGATGTGTTCCCTGGTCTGTGCCTTTGTTTCTGTATTCCAGATGATATATATTTTTAACATCAGTACCGTTTCCATTTAAAAGATTGCTACAAATGAGTGCCTAATTTCCTTCCACAGAAAACTGAGAAGACTGAGTTCCTGAGTTTCTTTTATAAACACTGCATGCATGTCCTGACTGCCCCCTTGCTGGCGAATACCACTGAGGAGAAGCCCAGCAAAGGCGAGGCAGCTCCATATAACGGTCAGTACCACCCATCTTCTTAATTTCAGCCTGTGGCATGCAAATACACTTTTGTAGAAATGTTGAGTGGTGACAAAGGAACTTGTTCTGCTCCTCCAGTCCTAGCATGGCCTGTTTCTAAACTCCAGCAGCAGTGACTGTGGGGAGTTCTTCTTGCCCATTCCAAGGCAGAACAGCTCCGCCGAGGAAAGGGAACTGGCAATGCAACCATCCCAAATATATTGTCAATGAATCACAAATCTACTTGTTTCAAATCCAGGTCAAAATGTCATTTTCTAATTATTTGGACCTGCTGGGGGTGGTGGTGGAAGCAGGGTGGCATTAAAGGGGCTTTGTAGAAGCGTAGATATGCAGGGGAAGGAGGGATGTGGGTCACGTGCAGGCAGAGGAGATTAGTTTAACCTGGCATTATGTTCAGCACTGACGTTGCAGGCCGAAGAGCCTGTTCCTGTGCTAAATTCTCAGTTCCATGTTTATTCAAGGAGTGTTTCCCCCAGTTTTTACTTTATCTTTCAGACTTCACCTGATCTTCAAAACTATAAGAAAACTATAGGCCACCAATAAGCGGCTGTTTGTAAACGCCATAAAGGCCACATAGCACCCAAGGAAAAGAGATTAACCTTTAGTGATAGGATGTGCTGGGGAGGGGGGTGGACCATTCACATTGACTGGCGGTGCTGGCTCGAAGGGCCGAATGGCCTCCTCTTGCACCTATTGTCTATTGCTTACTATCTGTATGTGTCCAAACGTTTATTTATTTTGAATGCTGTGGTGCAGTTTAAACTTAAAGTAAGCATGATGCGGAGAACTAGACGGCAGAGTTAATTCTGTTGCAGAGGATTAGGCAAGATGTATTCAATGGTTTTGGTGTAAGTCTGCATGCATTTTGAATGTTAAATTCTCTGCATAATTTGCTTGGTTTTGCAAAGGCAAACCTCTTGAGACAAAAGCCACTAAATTGACACCAACCATCTGCAGAGATTTTAACCAAGTGCTCTGAATAAGGTTCATAGCAAGTGCTGAACTTTGGTAATTAAAAGACCTTCATCGCTTTCTAAACTACATCTATGTTCTTTTTGGGTGCAAGACATTCTCCCCCACTAGATTCCCATCTCCTTGCCTCACACCTCACCCCCTAGCCATTGGGTTACCCACATATCATTGCACATTAGATGCAATATACTATTACACGAATCATTATACTATTAGATGCAGCAACTGTTGCTGATTGTAACCCCGTAGCGCTAAATGTTTTGGTATACTGGATTGGCTTACAATCTTCTGACTGGTTCAATAGTTTTGGATCAGTTGAGAAAATGATTCCAGTTGAGCAGAGCTGCTGTTGTCAGAACTGTTGGAGAAACCCTGTTCAGGATTTTCAGAACCATGGCAGGAGACAATGTCATTAGCTTTCCTCTTTAACATATTGCTGTCACCTTCATGTGGCTGTGTTCCAGTTACATCTTTCTCAGGGCTACCTGCCCCACTCTAAAAACCACAGATATTCCATGCAGTCATTCATAAAAGTCAATTTCAATGATACCAAACCCTTTAGGTTTTTATCTGGCTTCTCCTAGAAGTGCTTCCAAAACTAGACCAGAAAGTGAAGGACTTTACCTGAAAACACCTGCACTATGCTGCACCAAAGAAGAAACCAAAGATGTTACCCTTGGCCTTAAAGAACCATAGATACAGTGCCCTCCATAATGTTTGGGACAAAGACCCATCATTTATTTATTTGCCTCTGTACTCCACAATTTGAGATTTGTAATAGAAAAAAATCATGTGGTTAAAGTGCACTGTCAGATTTTATTAAAGGGCATTTTTATGCATTTTGGTTTCACCATGTAGAAATTACAGCTGTGTTTATACATAGTCCCCCCCCCATTTCAGGGCACCATAATATTTGGGACACATGGCTTCACAGGTGTTTGTAATTGCTCAGGTGTGTTTAAATGCCTCCTTAATGCAGGTATAAGAGAGCTCTCAGCACCTAGTCTTTCCTCCAGTCTTTCCATCACCGTTGGAAACTTTTATTGCTGTTTACCAACATGAGGACCAAAATTGTGCCAATGAAAGTCAAAGAAGCCGTTATGAGACTGAGAAACAAGAATAAAACTGTTAAAGACATCAGCCAAACCTTAGGCTTACCATAATCAACTTTTTGGAATATCATTAAAAAGAAAGAGAGCACTGGTGAGCTTACTAATCGCAAAGGGACTGGCAGACCAAGGAAGACCTCCACAGCTGATGACAGAAGAATTCTCTCTACAATAAAGAAAAATCCCCAAACACCTGTCCGACAGATCAGAAACACTCTTCAGGAGGCAGGTGTGGATTTGTCAATGACCACTGTCTGCAGAAGATTTCATGAACAGAAATACAGAGGCTACACTGCAAGATGCAAACCACTGGTTAGCTGCAAAAATAGGATGGCCAGGTTACAGTTTGCCAAGAAGTACTTAAAACAGCAACCACAGTTCTGGAAAAAGGTCTTGTGGACCGATGAGACGAAGATTAACTTGTATCAGAGTGATGGCAGGAGCAAAGTATGGAGGAGAGAAGGAACTGCCCAAGATCCAAAGCATACCACCTCATCTGTGAAACACGGTGGTGGGGTGTTATGGCTTGGGCATGTATGGCTGCTGAAGGTACTGGCTCACTTATCTTCATTGATGATACAACTGCTGATGGTAGTAGCATAATGAATTCTGAAGTGTGTAAACACATCCTATCTGCTCATGTTCAAACAATTGCCTCAAAACTCATTGGCCTTTGGTTCATTCTACAGCAATGATCCCAAACATACTGCCAAACAACAAAGCAAAAAAAGAGTCAATTCTTGAGTGGCCAAGTCAATCACCCGATCTGAACCCAATTGAGCATGCCTTTGATATGCTGAAGGGAAAACTGAAGGGGACTAGCTCCCAAAACAAGCATGAGCTAAATATGGCTGCAATACAGGCCTGGCAGAGCATCACCAGAGAAGACACCCAGCAACTGGTGATGTCCATGAATCGCAGACTTCAAGCAGTCATTGCATGCAAAGGATATGCAACAAAACACTAAACATGACTACTTTCATTTACATGACATTGCTGTGTCCCAAACATTATGGTGCCCTGAAATTGGGGGACTATGTATAAACACTGCTGTAATTTCTACATGGTGAAACCAAAATGCATAAAAATGGCCTTTATTAAAATCTGACAATGTGCACTTTAACCACATGTGATTTTTTTCTATTACAAATCTTAAATTGTGGAGTACAGAGGCAAATAAATAAATGATGGGTCTTTGTCCCAAACATTATGGAGGGCACTATATGTAAAAGTCTGACGTCAGCTGTTTTGCTTGGCAACAGTAAGACATGAGCTCACTTTTCCTCCTTTACAACCGAGCCACTCATTACCATTTCGGGAAGGAAGGATATCAACAAAATCTTTTTGTTTAGTTGCCTGGTAACAGTGAATGTCATCCATCAGCTTGGGTGTGCATTTGGCTGCTACCGAGTTCCCATAGGCCCTCGTATCCTCAATCCTAACTAGTTTGGATTGAGATTGGAAGTGGAGTTTCTCCTGAGCCAAACGAAGCTCTTTGCTGGAGTCAGTGTCTGGTTCATTTTCAGTTCTTGCCTGTGACATCAGCTGGACTTAGCTTGTAATATTTATGCGAGCCCTTTTACATATTCAGAAATTTGATATTTACCTTCCTGTATTAATTTTAAATGTCTATTCCCTTAAAATAAAAACAGTGTTAGAAGGCAAGGTCGCCCCTTGATCAACTGTATGAAGATTACAACCCTTGACAGCAAACATCTGTCGTAACTATATTTTGGTGGCCTATCTGGAACATCTACTTAAATAGAAGATAAATGTAGTTTATGTTGGAAACCAAATGGTGCACTTCCTATTTGAGGAAGCAAAACAGGTAGTTACACAGAATCTTAACTATTGCTTGCTGATCCCTATGTTCAACCATTCCTTCTCTCCGGAGCCACTACCTGTCCCAATGCTGAGTTACTCCAGCATTTTTTGTCCATCTTCCTACTGAAAACTAATGTTTTTTTTGCATTTCTAATTCTGACAAAGGGTCCAGTACCTGAAATGTTAACTGTTTCTTTTTCCACAGCTGCTGCCTGATCTGCTGTGTGTTTCCAGCTTTTTTCTATTTTTATTTTAAATTTTCAGCATCTGTTTTAGCTGTGTTTGTCTTTTACTATTAACTGGTGATTCCTCGTGTTGCTATTCATGGAATTCCATGCATAAAATATTACTTACATTTTCTAATAATAGCCACTGCACTACAGAATTTAATTATAAGAGTGCTGGGTTTTTTGAATTGTACGGTAGTTATGAAGAGCAAAACCAGATTAATTACATCCAGACTGTCGTATCACTGAAAAACTTGATAATTTTGGTAGATTGAATGTGTGATAAAGTTCTGTTTAAATTATTTAGAGATTGCAACAGTTTAAATGTTTAACATTTATTTTGAAGGTACAACACTTTAAAGGACAATAATGATTACAATGGACCAATATGTCAGCACTGTTTGGTTGGCGTTGAGAATTTTTTTTTGGTTAAAAACATGGGGAAATATTTTAATCGGCAGAGTTGGTAGTTCCTTTCTCAAAGCAGTAGTGCGGTGAAATGTCAGCCTCACTCTGCTGAGGTCCTGGTACATGGAGAATGACTCTTCAATCTTGCAGCAAAAAAGACTGAAAATCTGACACAAAGTGCCACCTTTTGTTATTCGTTATGAGGACAATCAGTAGGAAGGCGTAAGATAGACACAGTGCTGGAGCAACTCAGCGGGTCAGGCAGCTCTTAGACAATAGGTGCAGGAGTAGGCCATTCGGCCCTTCGAGCTAGCACCGCCATTCAATGTGATCATGGCTGATCATTCTCAATCAGTACCCCGTTCCTGCTTTCTCCCCATACCCCCTGACTCCGCTATCCCTAAGAGCTCTATCTAGCTCTCTCTTGAATGTATTCAGAGAATTGGCCTCCACTGCCCTCTGAGGCAGAGAATTCCACAGATTCACAACTCTCTGACTGAAAAGGTTTTTCCTCATCTCTGTTCTAAATGGCCTACCCCTTATTCTTAAACTGTGGCCCCTGGTTCTGGACTCCCCCAACATTGGGAACATGTTTCCTGCCTCTAATGTGTCCAACCCCTTAATAATCTTAATAATCTTAATCTGGAGAAAAGGAATAGGTGACGTTTCAGGTCAGGACCTGTCCTCAGACTGGAACTCACAGGCTGACTTGCGGTCTTAAGTCAGCCCGCCGACCCAAAATGTTGCCTATTCCTTTTCTCCAGAGATGCTGCCTGACCCGCTGAGTTACTTCAGCACTTTGTGTCTATCTTCGGTATAAACCAGCATCTGCAGTGCCTTCCTACACTGAAAATCTGACATCTTTTAATGGATCTTTATTGAGAAATATAGCCCCATATACGATATAAATTTCAGCTTGTCAGAAGAATAACTATGTACCAGTTATCAATGTGTCTTTCGGCCTGCTAGGAAGTAAAACAAAACATAATGTGCCATTTAAAATTCCCTTGCTATCACAACCTGTATTCTCAGCTACAGTATCTTACACCACATGTCAAATTATACCAAATGCTTCACAAAAAAAACATTATTAAATGAAGATCACCAGTCATCAAATAATGCAAATCTATTAAGACAGATGACCAAAAGTATGTTTGAAGAGGAGGCAGGTAGACACAAAATGCTGGAGAAACTCAGGAGGCAGCATCTCTGGAGAGAAGGAATGGGTGACGTTTCAGGTCGAGACCCTTCTTCAGACTGATCAAGGCATCAAGAAGGAAGGAAAAGATTCAGAATCCTGTTGCTCAGAGTATTAGCCGCTAAAGCCATGGTGTCCAAGGACCACGTGATTAAACTTTGAATGAGAGGCACATTTGATGATTCTGTTAGTGGTGCACTAATCCCTGTTTCTATTGCACTCGGTGTCTGAAGCATCATGTGGCACTTCACATTGGCAAAATGATTTTTAATAGTTACTGTTGATTACTGTTGGGCAATGATTACTGTTGGGCAATCATTTTAAACAATGGGAGGATTGCATATATTGTCATAAATGACCAACTGGTTTGTCTTTGAGAGGGAATGGCATAAAGCCTAAATGTTCCTATCTGTGATTCTTGAAAAATTAAATGGTGACCAGAGACCCGGGTTCGATCCTGACTACGGGTGCTGTCTGTATGAAGTTTGTATGTTCTCCCTGTGATGGCCTCTGTTTTCTCTGGGTTCTCCGGTTTCATCCCACATTCCAAAGACGTACAGGTTTGTAGGTCAATTGACTTCAGTTTTAAACAATTGTAAATTGTCCCTAGTGTAGGATAGTGCTAGTGTACAGGGTGATTGGCACAGACTCGGTGGGCCGATGGACCTGGTTCCATTCTGTATGTCTGTAAGTAAAGGAGGGATATGGATGCTTTGAAGATGGCGTGAAAACGTTCACCTGCATGTTGACCAGATTGGACTGTATCAGCTATAGGGAGAGATTTGTTTTCTCTGAATGGCAGAGGCTGAGAGACTACCTCATAGAAGTGTACTTAATTATGACAGGGTGGAGATGTCCGATTCTAGAGGGCATGAGTTCAAGCTGAGAGGAGGAAAATGTTTAAAGAATTGCAAAGCATGTTTTTATACATGAGTGGTAAATTCCTGGAACATGCTGACAAGGGTGATGGTAGAAACAGACACAATAGCAACGTTTAAGTGACATTTAGACAGGCAGCTGAACAGACAGGAGGTACAGGGTACAAACCATGTGTCGGCAGATGGGAACAGTTTAGCTTCGCAACATGGTGAACTGAAGGTAGACACAAAATGCTGGAGTAACTCAACGGGTCAGGCAACATCTTTGGAGGACATGGAAAGGTGACATTTCAGGTCGGAACCAGCATCTGCAGTCCCTTCCTACACACGGTGAACTGAAGGGCCTGTTCCTGTGCTGTCCTGTCCAATGAGAAAGCTTGCACTGTTACAATCTCCATTTACTAATCTTTGGTTTGTTGCTTTGGAAACTAGTGACTGCTGTTAAATTGTGTTGTATTTTGCCACTTTGTGTATTTTGACTTTAGTCCATCTGCTATTCTGATCTCTTTCACAGCAGGGTCAATAATATAAAAACCAGAGCTTGAGGCAAGCTGGTCATTGTCTATTTGTGCTGCTTATTTACGTGGCGGCGCCTAACGGCAGCGGCTGACTAGCAGTCTGTCCGTCTTTTTTTTGTTGAGTGTCGGTGTTGGGATGATTTTTATATATATTTTTTTGGTTGTGTATGTGTGGGAGGGGGTGGTGGTGTGTGGGGGGTGGGGGTGGGTGTGGGGAACTTTTCTCTTCCTCACGGCGCGGAGTGCGGCTCGGCTGCGGGGCCTAACATCCCCCGGTGCGGCTTGGCCGCTGGACTTTACATCCCGGTGCGGCTTGGCCGCTGGACTTTACATCCCGGTGCGGCTTGGCCGCTGGACTTTACATCCCGGTGCGGCTTGGCCGCTGGACTTACATCGCCCGGTGCAGCTCGGCTGCGGGGCTTAACACCGCCCGGTGCAACTCGGCTGCGGGACTTAACACCGCCCGGTGCGGCTCGGCTGCGGGACTTTTCACCGCTGGTGCGGCTCGGCTGCGGGACTTAACACCGCCCGGTGCGGCTCGGATGCAGGACTTTTCACCGCTGGTGCGGCTCGGCTGCGGGACTTAGCTGCGCAAGGCTTGGTCGCGGGCCTTTCATCGCCCGGTTCGGCCGCGAGACGTTTCAGCGCCCGGTGCGGGGACTGTGCGGGTCGGTCGGGGACGAGCTGTCTGTCCGTGGGTGTGGGGAAGAGAGGGGAAGTTTTGTTGCCTCCATCACAGTGAGGGGGTGTTTGGAGTCACTGTGATGGACGTTTGTGTTGGGGTTATGTGTCTTGTGTTCTTTTTTTTTTTTCTATGACTGCTATGTAGTTTCGTTCGGTACTTCGGTACCGAGCGACAAATAAAGCTCTGTTATACTGTTATACTGTTATTGTAAAGAGAAACACCTGAGTAACTTCACCGTTCTTCACATCACGTTCTTCTTTTGTTCTTCAGATGATTTCCAGACAGCTCAGCTTCTAGCCTTAATTTTGGAATTGCTCACCTTCTGCGTGGAGCATCACACCTATCACATTAAGAACTACATTATAAACAAGGACATCTTGCGGAGAGTGCTCGTACTCATGGGCTCAAAGCATGCCTTTGTGGCCTTGTGTAAGTCGAAGGTTGCTGGCTTTTAACCCATTTGCTGCTGACCTTTCTCAGATTGGCTGACACTTGTTGTGATACTTTACATGTGCTGCAACTTTCAGGTGCGCTTCGCTTCATGAGGAAAATAATTGGTTTGAAAGACGAGTTCTACAATCGCTACATTATGAAAGCTTTTCTGTTTGAGGCTGTGGTGAAGGCATTTCTGAACAACGGGTCCCGCTACAACTTGCTAAATTCAGCAATCATTGAAATGTTTGAGTTCATCAGAGTGGTAAGATTCGCTTGCTGACAGAGATGTAGCTAGTATAAGAAAATAACTGCAGATGCTGGTACAAATTGAAGGTATTTATTTCACAAAATGCTGGAGTAACTCAGCAGGTCAGGCAGCATCTCAGGAGAGAAGGAATGAATGGGTGATGTTTCGGATCTAGACCCTCCTTCAGACTGAAGAAGGGTCTCAACCCGAAACGTCACCCATTCCTTCTCTCCTGAGATGCTGCCTGACCTGCTGAGTTACTCCAGCATTTTGTGAATAAATACCTTCGAGGTGTAGCTAGTAATCTGCTAACAAGGGCAGAATGAGTATCATCAATACATTATGCTGCCACTTGGATTTATATCCGTGTTCTGTGCCCAACTTTAACCACAATATTGCCCCAGGAGAAGTTCTCATAACTGTTCCACGGCCTGTCTAACCACACTCAGGCACAGGAAACAACCTGTCAATGTGGCATTTAAGATGGTTTTAGAGAGGCGCGTGGATACGCTGGGAACAGAGGGAAATGGATCAGGTGCAGGCTGAGGCTAGTTTAACGTGGCATCATGTTCAGCATGGGCAATGTGGGCCAAAGGGCCTGTTATACTGTGCCGTACTGTTCTATGTCAAGGTGGTTCAGTCCATGTTCTGGAGAGTGCCAGGAAACACCAACGTCATTTTCAACTCTGTACTGAAAGAGCAGGTTCAGTCTAGCATCCTGCTGAACACCTTGCCCAGAGCAGGTTGCCGAAGACTGCTATCCAGAAGGCAATTGGTGGTTGCATCCTGCTCTCGTGTACGGGTGTAACAACAACAGCAGCAAAGTACACAGTAGGTCCTCTACCAAGGCAGATGCTTTCACATATTCTGTGTGTGGATGTCTACATGTTCTGTTGTGCTGCTTACAAGTAAGAGGTTCTGTCTGGGACAATAAAGTACCTTTGCACCCTTCATAATCTTGGAATTTTATGTGTGTAGTCCTTTCATTCGGAAGATGAAGTAGATTTTTTTTTTCACAACCCATCTTAACTTTAAATTATTTAAGTTCCGCTTAAAGCTGCTGTGGAGACCTGAAAAATCGAGGTCAATGAGTTAGTCATATGGCATAGAAACAGGCCCTTCAGCCCAATTCACCCATACCGTTAAAGATGCCCCAATTACACTAGTCCCACTTGCTAGTGTTTGACATATACCCCACGGATTTCCTGTCCGTGTGCAATGTCTTCTGAATGTTATGGTATCAGAGTTTGTAAAAAAAAAAAAAAAATTTACTTAATTCTGTTATTCTGGAAAGTGAATTTTGAATATTTCCATGAATGGTTAAAGCAATCTATTTTTCTCTCAACAGGAAGACATCAAATCCCTAACAGCTCATGTCATAGAAAATTACTGGAAAGCACTTGAAGATGTGGATTATGTGCAGACTTTCAAAGGACTGAAACTGCGATATGAGCAACAAAGGGAAAGACAGGATAATCCAAAACTTGACAGGTGAAGCTTATTTTTTACATGTGTTCTTTATTTTCCTCAAGGTGGAACTGTATAAAAGTCAGGAAGTATTGGTCAGGATATAATCAAAACCAAATAAAGGGAACGGGAGATAAATCATAGTTGAGTTGGGTGATATCAAACATGGAAATATAGTCTAAGGTAGACACAAAATGCTGGAGTAACTCAGCGGGTCAGGCAGCATCTCGGGAGAGAAGGGATAGGTGACGTTTCGGGTCGAGACTCTTCTTCAGATCACAAGATTAGAGATCGAAGGTATTTATTCACAAAATGCTGGAGTAACTCAGCAGGTCAGGCAGCATCTCAGGAGAGAAGGAATGGGCGACCCGAAACATCGCCCATTCCTTCTCTCCTGAGATGCTGCCTGACCTGCTGAGTTACTCCAGCATTTTGTGAATAAATACCTTCGATTTGTACCAGCATCTGCAGTTATTTTCTTACACAAGATTAGTGATTGTTCAGCCAGAGCTGAACACACTTCTCAGCATCTGCATACAATGGTGTTTTGCGCTTCATGTGCTTTAATTTAGTTTAGTTTAGTTTAGTTTAGAGATGCAGTGCGGAAACAGGCCCTTCGGCCCACCGGGTCCGCGCCGACCAGCGATCCCCGCACATTAACACTATCCTACACACACTTCTTGTGCGTAGTAGTCGAAAGATTGGTGGAAACAGGGCCGCGACGTGAACGCTCTTTCCTTGACCACATGAAATATAGTAGGAAAAGTCTACTTTCTAATCAAGGCATGGATGTAAGATCATGAGATAGGAGTAGAATTAAGCCATTCAACCCATCAAGTCTACTCCGCATTCAATCATGGCTGATCTATCTCTCTCTGCCTTCTCCCCATAACCTCTGACATCCGTACTAACTAAGAATCTATCTCTGCCTTAAATATATCCACTGATTTTGCCTCCACAGCCTACTGTGCCAAAGAATTCCACAGATTCACCACCCTCTGACGAAAGAAATTCCTCCCCATCTCCTTCCTAAAAGAACATCAGCATATCCTTCCTTAGATACGGTGCCCAAAATTGCTCATAATATTCCAAAAGTGGCCTGACCAGTGCTTTGTAGAGTCTCAGCATTACATCCCTGTTTTGTTTATAAGCCCTCTCAAAATAAATGTTAGCATTGCGCTCTTTACTACTGATTCGACAATTAACATTTTGGGAATCATGCACCAGCACTCCCAAGTCCCTTTGCACCTCCGATTTCTGGATTCTCTTCTCATTTAGAAAATAATCTATGCCTTTATTCTTACTACCAAAATGCATGACACCACACTTTGCTAAACTATATTCCATCTGCCACTTGTCTGCACACTCTTACAAACCTACCCAAGTCCTTCTGCAGAGTCCCTGCATTCTCTACACTACCTGCCCCTCCACCTACTTTCCTATCATCCACAAAGCCTTCAATCCTTGTATGCCGAGAATCTGGGAAATTGTGTGTTAAAATACAACCAAAATCACCAAGAAGCATTTAAGAGAGTCATCCATGAGCTATATTAGGGTGGACCAGACCAGGGAAACATAAGGCCAATGTCCAAAGCAATATCATCAAAGACCTGCACCACCCTGGCCATTCTCTCATTCTGCTTCTCCCATCGGGAGGATAGTATATGTGCCACCAGTTTCAAGAATAGCTTCTTCCCGGCGCCCGCCAGGCTTTTGAACACGGCACAACACGAACCTCAGCAACTATGATCTTTTGTAGGCCGAGTCTTTAGTTGCACTCCGGAGTTTAGGGGTTTTTTTGCACTTTGTATTAGTCATTAAGTGAATTTTTCTGTATGTATTGTGTTACAGTCCTGTTAAGCTGCTGCACGAAAGATTTTCATTATTTCAGTTTGGATTACTTTATTATTGTCACGTGTACCAAGGTACAGTGAAAAGCTTGTTTGTTGAATGCTATCTCGTCAGTGGAAAGATTATATATGATTACAATCAAGCAGTCCACAGTGTACTGATGCAGGATAAAGGGTATAGCATTTAGTACAAGGTAAAGTCGGATTAAAGTTAGTCCGAGGGTCTCCAGTGAGGTAGATGGTAAGTCAGGACCGCTCTCTTGTCACATGTACCAATTAAGGTACAGTGAAAGGAAAAAAACTTCAGCTGCTGGTTTAAATGGAATGTAGACACAAAATGCTGGAGTAACTCAGCGGGTCAGGCAGCATCTCAGGAGAGAAGGAATGGGTGACGTTTTGGGTCGAGACCCTTCTTCAGATGTCAGGGGTCCCGCCCCCTCCCCTGACATCAGTCGAAAGAAGGGTCTCGACCCGAAACGTCACCCATTCCTTCGCTCCAGTGATGCTGCCTGACCCACTGAGTTACTCCAGCATGTTGTGTCTTACTTCGATTTAAACCCGTATCTGCATTTTTTTGTTCCTACCCTCTAAACCTTTCCTATCCATGTATCCTTCCCAAGTGTCTTTCAACGGTCACAATTGTACCAGCCTCAATATTTCCTCTGCCAGCTCGTTCCAAATACCAACCATCAGTCTGAAGAAGGGTCTCGACCCGAAACGTCACCCATTCCTTCTCTCCTGAGATGCTGCCTGACCTGCTGAGTTACTCCAGCATTTTGTGATTTGTACCAGCACCTGCAGTTATTTTCTTACATCTTTTGTATGAAAATATCTACAATTAAATTGAGGTTCTTGTTGATGTAGTGGGTTTTGAACCTCTGTTCTTAGTTGATTTTTTTATCACATGCTTTAACCAGGTCTTTAAAAAAAATTGTAGCTCCCACAATGTGAGAGTAAGAGTGTCCTAATGCCGTTATTTCCCCCTTTGGAATTTAGTATGCGTTCCATCTTGCGAAATAACAGGTACCGAAGAGATGCCCGGACTCTGGAGGAAGAGGAGGAGATGTGGTTCAACACTGAAGAGGATGAAATGGAAGATGGAGAGCCAGTACTATTACCAACTGACAAGTCCAAGAATGATGACGAAATCATGGATCATTTCGGCAAATTCATGGAGAGGAAAAAATGTATGAAATCTGGCATTTTAAGTATGAACTGTGGTAATGACTTGACTGAGGGAACATCAAAAGACACGTGTCTTATTAATTTGAGCAATACATTGCTTCATGGCCAGTTCATTCATGGTCATAGAAACATAGAAAATAGGTGCAGGAGGAGGCCATTTGGCCCTTCAAGCCATTCATTGTGATCATAGCTGATCATCCACAATCAGTACTCCGTACCTGCCTTCTCCCCATATTCCTTGATCCCATTAGCCCTAACACCTACATCTAACTTTGATGTATTCTCTTGACTAGCAGTATTTGGATAGCAGTAACAGGATCATTCCGAGTCAGCATGGATTTACGAAGGGGAAATCATGCTTGACAAATCTACTGGAATTTTTTGAGGATGTAACTAGGAAAATTGACAGGGGAGAGTCAGTGGATGTGGTGTACCTCGACTTTCAGAAAGCCTTCGACAAGGTCCCACATAGGAGATTAGTGGGCAAAATTAGAGCACATGGTATTGTGGGTAGGGTACTGACATGGATAGAAAATTGGTTGACAGACAGAAAGCAAAGAGTGGGGATAAATGGGTCCCTTTCGGAATGGCAGGCAGTGACCAGTGGGGTACCGCAAGGTTCGGTGCTGGGACCCCAGCTATTTACGATATACATTAATGACTTAGATGAAGGGATTAAAAGTACCATTAGCAAATTTGCAGATGATACTAAGCTGGGGGGTAGTGTGAATTGTGAGGAAGATGCAATAAGGCTGCAGGGTGACTTGGACAGGTTGTGTGAGTGGGCGGATACATGGCAGATGCAGTTTAATGTAGATAAGTGTGAGGTTATTCACTTTGGAAGTAAGAATAGAAAGGCAGATTATTATCTGAATGGTGTCAAGTTAGGAAGAGGGGATGTTCAACGAGATCTGGGTGTCCTAGTGCATCAGTCACTGAAAGGAAGCATGCAGGTACAGCAGGCAGTGAAGAAAGCCAATGGAATGTTGGCCTTCATAACAAGAGGAGTTGAGTATAGGAGCAAAGAGGTCCTTCTACAGTTGTACCGGGCCCTGGTGAGACCTCACCTGGAGTACTGTGTGCAGTTTTGGTCTCCAAATTTGAGGAAGGATATTCTTGCTATTGAGGGCGTGCAGCGTAGGTTCACTAGGTTAATTCCCGGAATGGCGGGACTGTCGTATGTTGAAAGGCTGGAGCAATTAGGCTTGTATACACTGGAATTTAGAAGGATGAGGGGGGGTCTTATTGAAACATATAAGATAATTAGGGGATTGGACACATTAGAGGCAGGAAACATGTTCCCAATGTTGGGGGAGTCCAGAACAAGGGGCCACAGTTTAAGAATAAGGGGTAGGCCATTTAGAACGGAGATGAGGAAGAACTTTTTCAGTCAGAGAGTGGTGAAGGTGTGGAATTCTCTGCCTCAGAAGGCAGTGGAGGCCAATTCTCTGAATACATTCAAGAGAGAGCTAGATAGAGTTCTTAAGGATAGCGGAGTGAGGGGGTATGGGGAGAAGGCAGGAACGGGGTACTGATTGAGAGTGATCAGCCATGATCGCATTGAATGGCGGTGCTGGCTCGAAGGGCTGAATGGCCTACTCCTGCACCTATTGTCTATTGTCTATTGACTACATCAAAGCTAGGTCTGTATTGATATTATGGACTGAAGGCACCATTCTAGATTGTCTAGATTGTGCGAAATCTCACTTTGCATCTCGAATGATACTTCATTTGTTGAACCAAAACTAAGGTCACTTCAGCACAAAATGTTGAAATTAACTAATGAGGTGGCGGGAGGTGGGGTTTCTGATTCTTACTTTGATTTAGGTTAAATCCGCTTGATTGGTTGTATTGATTTCTAGAATGCTGGAAATCTCATCACAACAGGTGCTTTTGCATCCTCTTTTGCCAATTACCCTCAATCTTATTTCCTTGCTATCTCCATAGCGTACAGAACCAGATTTCCCGCACCTCGACCTAAATTGTATTCTACTTAATTCATGATTTTTCTGCCGTGTACATCGTGTAATTCTCCTTAATGGGGAGAAATAGGTGCAAGATTGCTTCAAAACCCTTTTCTTAGTTTTGCAATGGACAAAAGCTTACTTTAGAGATTTAGATACACAGCGCGGAAACTGTCCCTTCAGCTCACGGACTCCACACCAACCTGTACGCTAGCAATATCCGACACACTAGGGACATTTTACAATTTTTTTTTACCGAAGCCACTTAATCTGCAAACCTATACGTCTTTGGAGTGCGGGTGGAAACCTGAGCACCCAGAGAAAACCCACTCAGTCACAGGGAGAACGTACAAACTCTACAGACAGTACCTCTACAGGATTGAACCCGGATCTCTAGTTTTGTGAGGCAGCAACTTTACCGCTGCACCACTGTGCCACACTTTTCAAAATGTCAATGGCAAATGACACCCATTAAATGACCAATCTCTTCCAAAGAGCTTTTTTTTTCTTTTAACACCAGTCAATTTGAAACCATGAAACTATATTAGGCTTAATTGCTACAATCTGAGTCCTTGGTCAGAATTGAAGGTGGGGTTGACTTATTCGTTAATGGTTGAGTTCCAAAGTTAAATTAGCCTCTGTTCTGTTTTGAAGTGATATCATGGTATAAATTGAAAATAAGTGTCGTTATATATTAAACTAGTGATTCTGTAAGATGCCCGTCTAAATTTATTCCATCCTAAATTTTGAACGTACCTTGCAGTGAAAGACGGGGATGAGAAGGAGGTCCTAACAAAGAGCACTCTGACAGGAAGACAAAGCCCCACTTTCAAGCTTTCCTTCTCCAGCACCAGCAGTGGAAGCAGCAAGCCCAGCCTCACCAGCCAGTCAGCCTCAAGCAATTCACCTGGATCTCCAGGATCCCCGGGATCTCCAGAGCCACCCGGACCAATAGCCAAAAGCACACCTCACATGGCAGCTATTACAACCAAGGTATCATGTTGGACTTTACCCAATTCCTCAAATCACGTGACCGTTTAAAATGTGCGGGTTCCTACAGGCAGACTATTCATTGCAGGCTTAACTCTTGATCTGTGTTGATGCTGGGTTTGACTCAGCAAAGTAAAGCTGTTGGTTTGGTCTCAAATCTTGAAACCCCAAGCACTCAGTGCTCACTCAGCTGGCTTCACTGAAGCACAGCTGATGTGCAACTGTACAGGGTTGCCTCTGAATCTGTAACCAGTGCATCATGATAACTGGTGAATGATCTGTGCTTTATTGTTGAGTTCATTGGTGTTTCTTCTGCACATCCCGTGCCCACGTGAGATTGAACAGTGCCAACCAGCTCTGCATCTACTGGGTTGAGAAACAGTTGCTCTGGTGACTGGACTTCAGTGTTATCCGGAGTACAGGATTGATGATGGGCTGAATGGCCAATCTCATCCATAATTATGGAGGCACAAGGATTTTCAGATGACACCCATTTCAGTGTGGCTTGGGACACAGAGTGCTGGAGTAACTCAGCGGGTCAGGCAGCATCTCTGGAGAGAAGGAATGGGTGACGTTTCGGGTCGGGGCCTTTTTGCAGACTTCCCATCCCAAAACGTGACCGGTCCTTTTTTCCAGAGATGCTGCCTGACCCGCTGAGCTACTCCAGCACTTTGTGTCTATCTCTGGTATAAAACAGCATCTACAGTTCATTGTTTCTACGTTTTGCAACTGGAATTGCTGGACAAAGGTCCAGTCACCAGATCCCTCATTTTTCACCTTCCAACTGAAATGGGCTAATCTAACAATCTTTCTGTGTCATACAATCATAATCATAGAGCACAGAAACTAACCCTTCAGCCCACCAGGTCCATCCCAGCTGACGTCCATGCCCACACTAATTCCATTTGCCTTCACTCCGTATCCTCCTCTGCCTTGCCTGTTCAACTGTGTTTTAATCCCTCTTCATGTATTGATTGAATTTGATTCCACCAGCTCCTCTGGCAGTGTTCAACTGCTCCCTGTGCATAAAAAAACTTTCCCCCTCATCTATATATATTATTAAAAGTCTTATCTTTTATATTCGTTTGTGTGTTCCCGAAATACAGCCAAAACAGTACACGATAGCGCAACAATTTTAGGCCCATCCTACTCACCATTCCCCTGCGGTCTCGATTGATCAAGTTTTGTTACATTTTAAAAGCAATGAACTTAATAAACTTTAATAAATGCGGTTTCCCCCCCCCCTGCCGGGAGGACCGCCCGTCCCGCACCTGACCTTCCTCCCATGGTGCAGCGCGGCGTCAGAGGGTCAAACAACATGGCCGTCGCCGCCGAGCTGCCGCTGCAGGAGAGGTTTCCACCCAACAGGTCCACGGCTCACGATGGCCGCCTGGGGCTGGGGTGAGTGGCTCCCTCTCCCCTTTCCTCTCCCCCTTTGCCCACCCCCGGTCCCGGGAGAGACTGCCCGGCTGGCAACGGGTCCACGGGTCGTCAGTTGGGGGAGGGTTGCCGGGCCCGCAGGAGAGGCTTGCACGGAGGGTTGCCGGGCCCGCAGGAGAGGTTTGCATGGAGGGTTGCCGGGCCCGCAGGAGAGGCTTGGACCCACAGGGTCCACGCCCGGCTATTCTCCTTTAAAACCCTTCCCTCTCGCCCCATCAAAGCCTTGATCACTCGGCACAGTCACACTTGAGTAGACTGATTGTTTCTCCCTTGCCCCAGAGCAGAAGCTTGCTTTTTGTCAGTCTGAGAAGTACTTTGATGTTACATCTTCTAATCTTCTATCGCAATCCCATTTAACATTCAAATGCCTCCCTCTCAGCTCTTTGATGTGATCTAACCTAACATGAGATGTAATAAATTACCACTTCAATGCTCTGTCATCTCATCACAGCTCATAACAACTCTTGCCATTGTTTGCCTTGACTTTAAGAAGTTTTGTGAACGGTCACGCAATAACTGGAGACGTGTTGTTCCTAAACTCTGGAAGATATTTGCTGTCTTCATAGAGTCATTGAGTGAGACAGCTTGGAAACAGGCCCTTCAGCCCAACTTGCCCATACCGGCCAACTAGTCCCACTTTCCTGCATTTGGTCCATATCCCTCCAAACCTGTCGTACTTGTCTAACTGTTTCTTAGTCTGAAGAAGGGTCTCGACCCGAAACCTCAATCTGAAAAAGGGTCTCGACCCGAAACGTCAGTCTGAAGAAGGGTCTCGACCCAAAACGTCACCCATTCAATCTCTCCAGAGATGCTGCCTGTCCCACTGAGTTACTCCAGCTTTTTGTGGCTAACTGTTTCTTAAACGTTAGGGTAGTCCTAGCCTCAACTATCTCCTCTGGCTGTTTGTTCCATACACCCACCACCATTTGTGTGAAAAAACTACCCCTCTGATTAAATCTTTTCCCTTTCACCTTAAACCTATGTCCTCGATTCCCCTACTCTGGGCAAGAGACTCTGTGCATTTACCCGATTTATTCCTCCCATGATTTTGTACACCTCTATAAGATCCCCCCTCAACCTCCTGCGCTCCAAGGAATAGAGTCCCATCCAAATCTACCTCTCCCTATAGCTTAGACCCTCTAGTCCTGGAAACATCCTCATAAATGTTCTCTGCTCCCTTTCCAGCTTGGCAACATCTTTCCTATAACACCGTGCCCAGAACTGAACACAATACTCTAAATGCGGCCTCACCAACATCTTGCACAACTATCTTATACAATTAATGTTAATACCCTTACTATTGCATATGAACTGTGGAACTACAAGATACAATGGGTACACAAAGAAAGCTTAAATAAAGAGGAGACACAAGAAAATGCAGATGCTCCAGAAAAAAGACACAACGTGTTGGAGTCAATAGACAATAGGTGCAGGAGGAGGCCATTCGGCCCTTCGAGCCAGCACCGCCATTCAATGTGATCATGGCTGATCATTCTCAATCAGTACCCCGTTCCTGCTTTCTCCCCATACCCCCTGACTCCGCTATCCTTAAGTGCTCTATCTAGCTCTCTTGAATGTATTCAGAGAATTGGCCTCCGCTGCCCTTTGAGGCAGAGAATTCCACAGATTCACAACTCTCTGACTGAAAAAGTTTTTCCTCATCTCTGTTCTAAATGGCCTACCCCTTATTCGTAAACTGTGGCCCCTGGTTCTGGACTCCCCCAACATTGGGAACATGTTTCCTGCCTCTAATGTGACCAACCCCTTAATAATCTTATACGTTTCGATTAGATCCCCTCTCATCCTTCTAAATTCCAGTGTCTACAAGCCTAGTCGCTCCAGTCTTTCAACATATGACAGTCCAGCCATTCCGGGAATTAACCTAGTAAACCTACGCTGCACGCCCTCAATAGCAAGAATATCCTTCCTCAAATTTGGAGACCAAAACTGCACACAGTACTCCAGGTGCGGTCTCACTAGGGCCCTGTACAACTGCAGAAGGACCTCTTTGCTCCTATACTCAACTCAAGGAGTAACTCAAAGGGTCAGGTAGCATCCCAGGAGAACATGGATAGATGATGTTTCAGGCTGGAACAGTTCTTCAGACTGTTTGTTGAGGGATTTATAAAGCTCCAAGAGAGGTGGGGGGTGGGACAAAACCTGGCAAGTGATAGGTGGAGACAGGGGGAGGGAGGGTGGGTTGGTTATGAGATAAGGGTAGCCTTCCTCTTCCTTCACAATTAGCATCTTTTCTATCCTATCTCGCATATTTTTTGTCTCTTCGTCCCTGACCTTTGTCCAACCATCTACTTATCAAAAAGTACCCTTCATCTGTATCCATCTATCACTTGCCTGGCTTTGCCCTGCCCCCACCTCTCCTAACTTTCTCCCCTCCACCTCCATTATCAGTCTGAAGAAAGGAACTAGCCCAAAAGGCCGCCCATCCACGTTCTCCAGAGATGCTGCCTGACCCGCTGAGTTGCTGCAGCACCTTTTTTGTGTCTTTTTTTTTTAGCTTAAATACAATGTACTTTTAACAGGGCTTTGGGGGAATTTGGTGCAGACAAGGGAGTACTGGAGTCACAGAGCACAGAAAGTGGCCTTTCAGCCCATCATGTCGTCGATGACCATCAGGTGCTATCTCCACTAATACCATTTACCACCACATGGTTCTTGGCCTGTTCTTGGAGACTCATCTAGATACTCAAACCCCCTGCCCACTCCGTCACGCAGTGTGTTCCAGATACCAAACACCGTTTGAGTGAAAAGTCCCTTCTAATCCTCTTACACCTTACCCTTGTGTGTGTGTGCGTGTGTGTGTATATACGCACACTGAACTTTTTTCACGTTTATTATATTGTTTACACTGTACTATGTTTACATATTCTGTTCTGCTGCAAGTAAGAATTTAATTGTTCTATCTGGGACATATGACGATAAAAGACTCTTGACTCTAAATGGGCAGTTGTTTTTCTGAAGGGGATGGTGCTCAGACCACTGCTGCTCTTGTTTTGATTAAGATTTGATTCGATCAGATTTCCCAATTCCCATTTCAGGATAAACGTCGATATTCATTTGAGATTAGCGTGACGCGATGCGTTGTGTTTTTTTTTGTGTCCACGACTGCAATAACTTTAATCTGTCGTGCAGGGAGGTCTGATCGGCCTGGTGGATTACCCAGATGATGACGACGAGGAGGAAGAGGAGGAAGAGGAGGAGGAAGATGGCGAGGAGAAAGAGCCGTCAGCGCCTCTGACGAAGAAGTCTAGGCTTGGATCCTAATGACGGCCCCTCCTCTCCCCCCCCCATCCCCTCCCCCCCCCCCCCTTCAACCTTGCCCAGAGACTCGTACCGACCGACCTGCGAAAACCACCAGGCTCACAAAAAAATGATTTTTAAAAAGGGTGTCGGAACCGTCGCAGATACAACGTACACGTGGAACTCTGCCGACCAAGTGCCAATCCACCGAAGCTGAAAAACATGCAAAAACGCGGCAAAAAAAAAAAAGACATCGGAGCAAAGGAATTGGAACTTGTTGATACCCATGTGTGTCCGGGCTTTGACCTCACTCTACCCCTTTCTCAGGGAAGGAAGAAAAATAAAACAGCGGCTCGTGAGGGCGGAGAGTGTTGTTGTTTTTTTTTCTCTTGTGCTATGTCAAGTAGCATGACCGACTGTTTTCTTTGGTTGAGTCTGTAAACGGTGTGTTGGGTAGGTCTTCTTGGGAGCCTGGGAGAGCATGGTGATGATATCCAGCAGTAATTTCTCCCCAGAGTGCCAGCAGTTTTTTTTTCCCCCTCATTGTTCAAAGACTTCCCCTTTACATTGTATATTCAGGACATCGCTATCACGATGAAAAACAGAAAGGCATTTTAAAAAGGACCTCTGTGGGGAGGGCTGAGAGGACAACATTTTTCTCTTTTTAACCTGTGATCTTTACAACTGCATAATTTTTGGAGAACCCTCCCCCCTCCCTCCTCTCCCCTCCCCCCTCCCTCTGACTAAACAAAGTGAATGGAATTTCTAGATGTGATCATTTTTGTTTCATATCTTACATTTTCTTCAAATTCTTTTCTTGAGTGTACACTTAGTTGTTTAAGTATATTTGGGACCATTAAAGAAATTCTTTGATGTAATGTAATTCTTCCTGTTGTATGGAACCCTTTATTGTGTGTATTTGTGGGCCGACGGTTTTACAATAATTGACATTTGGACAGTCGATCTTTTAAGAAGACCACGTTGGAGGAACTCGGTGGGAGGGGGTCAGGCAGCATCTGTGGAGGGAATGAACAGGCGACGTTTTAGGTCAGGACCCCTCTTCGAACCCAGGAGTCCGAAGGAAGGTCCCGACCCGAAACCACACCTATCCGTTCCCTCCACAGACGCTGCCTGATCCGCTGAGTTCCTCCGGCGCTTTGGCTTTTTTTGCTCACGATTTCCAGCATCTGTCGTTCACTGTATATATGCCAATATCTTGATCTCAGGTATGCCATTTTATTTGTGGAAATGGATGTAAAATTGGCTAAAAGCATTAGACAGTTGTAGAATTGTAGTAAAGGTCTGATTTTTGGAGGTACAGTCTCGTTACTGGAGCCGCTGCTATGTTTCGGCATGCATGAAGGGGGCGGACAGGAATGCAGGCCAAAATCTTGAAGTTTGTACCAAAGACGAAACATGGAAGTCTAGTAAACACAGAGGAAGGAGGCAGCTGGGGACTCTGACGTATGTAAGCATTCAGCTTACAACATTATTGCTGCTGTACCCTTGGCCATCTGAGGTCCATGTCTTCAATTTACACCTCAATAGACAATAGGTGCAGGAGGAGGCCATTCGGCCCTTCGAGCCAGCACCGCCATTCAATGTGATCATGGCTGATCATTCTCATTCTCTATCCTTAAGAGCTCTATCTTGCTCTCTCTTGAATGCATTCAGAGAATTGGCCTCCACTGCCTTCTGAGGCAGAGAATTCCACAGATTTACAACTCTCTGACTGAAAAAGTTTTTCCTCATCTCCGTTCTAAATGGCCTACCTCTTATTCTTAAACTGTGATCCCTTGTTCTATTTTGTTACAATGGTGTACCACATTCAACACAGAGCAATACATTACAAAAATATCATTCAAGTCATACAGTGTGGAAACAGGCCCTTCAGCCCAACTTACCCACACCGACCAACATGTCCCATCTACACTAGTCCCACCTGCCTGCGTTTGGCCTGCACCCCTCTAAACCTGTCCTATCCATGTACCTGTCTAATTGTTTCTGAAACTTTGTAATAGTCCCTGCCTCAACTACCTCCTCTGGCAGTTCCATACACCCACCACCCTCTGTGTGGAAAACGTTACCCCTCAGATTTCCAATTGAATCTTTCCCTCTTCACTTTAAACCTACGTCCACTGGTCCCCTACCCTGGGCAAGAGATTCTCTGGGTCTACGCGATCTATTCCTTTTTTATTTAATGGAGTTAACAAGTGTATTTAACTTTTTTAAATTTGTAATTGAGATTTTTAAAATAGTATTGTAGTGGGTCTGGACGTGACAGGAATCAGGCCAGACGCCAGGTAAGAAGTAACAATAACTTTAATACAGTATCTGAACATCCACTCACTCAGTCACCCGCACAAGTAAAAACAATAACCCCTTCCAGCAAACCCCGTAGCCCCAGTCCAGTCTGTCCCCAGGGGAATGACCCAGGGAGTGGCCTCATTCCCTACTATCCACTCAGTGCCGAGGGGAATGACCAAGGGAGTGGCCTAATTCCCCACTATCCACTCAGTGCCGAGGGGAATGACCCAGGGAGTGGCCTAATTCCCCACTATCCACTCTGTCCCCAGGGGAATGACCAAGGGAGTGGCCTAATTCCCCACTATCCACTCTGTCCCCAGGGGAATGACCAAGGGAGTGGCCTAATTCCCCCCTGTCCACTCTGCCGAGGGGAATGACCAAGGGAGTGGCCTAGCCCCCGGGCACCGCCACAGTATTTTAATAGATTATTTGAATATTAAATATTCCATGATGATGACTGCTTTCATAGAAGGTACTGTAGAGGTCAGGACTTAACCAGGTATGGATAGCACAGTGGTACAGCAGTAGAGCTGCTGCCATAAGCACCGGAGACCCAGGTGTGATCCCGACTACGGGTGCTGTCTGCACGGAGTTTGTACGTTCTCCCCGTGACCGCGTGTTTTCTCCGGATACTGTGGTTTCATCTCGCATCACAAAGAGGTGGAGGTTCATAGGTTAATTGGCTTCAATAAAAATATATATATATAAATTGTCCCCCGTGTGTAAGATAGACCTGGTATACAGGGTGGTTGCTGGTTGGCGTGGACACAGTGGGCCGAAGGGCCTGTTTCCACGCTGTATCTCTGAATCTCTTAAAGTCCATTGCAAAACTAATACGCTTTAAAGCAACCGTGCACCTATTCTTCCCCATAAGACAACTTACGCAATGTACACGGCAGAAAAATCATGAAGTACATGGAATTCAATTTAGGTGGGGATGCGGGAAATCTGGTTCTGTGTGCCATGGAGAAAGCTGTGAAATAAGATTAAAGAAGCAGAAAAGACTCGACTAGGAGATTTGAAAGAGATGTTTAAAATCAGGCATTGTATTGATAGAGAACTTACTTGGCAGGGAATCATAGAAAATAGGTGCAGGAGGAGGACATTCAGCCCTTCGAGCCAGCACCGCCATTCATTGTGATCATGGCTAATCATCCACAATCAGTAACCCGTGCCTGCCTTCTCCCCATATCCCTTGATTCTGCTAGCCCCTAGAGCTCTATCTAACTCTCTTTTAAATTCATCCAGTGAATTGGCCTCCACTGCCCTCTGTGGCAGAGTATTCCACAAATTCACAACTCTCTGGGTGAAAAAGTTTCCTCTCACCTCAGTTTTAAATGGCCTCCCCTTTATTCTTAGAATGTGTGGCCCCTAGTTCTGGACTTCCCCCAACATTGGGAACATTTTTCCCGCATCTAGCTTGTCCAGTCCTTTTATAATTTGATATGTCTCTATAAGATTCCCTCTCATTCTTCTAAACTCCAGCGAATACAAGCCCAGTCTTTCAAATCTTATCTCATAGGACAGTCCCGCCATCCCGAGGATTTAATATGACCATGACTGATCATCCAAAATCAGCACCCCGTTCCTGCTTTTTCCCATATCCCTTGATTCCGTTGAAGAAGGGTCTCGACCCGAAACGTCACCCATTCCTTCTCTCCCGAGATGCTGCCTGACCTGCTGAGTTACTCCAGCATTTTGTGAATAAATCGATTTGTACCAGCATCTGCAGTTATTTTCTTATATCCCTTGATTCCGTTGTTCATTCCAGAGGTTCATTAACCAGATGTTTCCATTCCCTAGTTGGGATCTAGTGTGCAGGAACAGAGATGTAAGCTTTCTGGCTGGATTCTTAAAAGAGTCTTTCACCGTCCGGCACGGCCTGAGATAGGCCGCGGGATTTTTCTCTGCCCGGCGGGGGCTTCAATGTTGGGAGCCCCGACGTTCAGCGTCTGCGTCTTCGCCCGCCCCGGATCGCGGGGCTTGGTTCGGCCCGCAGCGCACCTATCACCGTCCGGCGTGGCCTAGAACGTGGCAAATACAACAGTCTGACCGCGGGAGACGACGGCAGGGGAAGAGAAGACATTGTGGCCTTCCATCACAGTGAGGAGGTGACTGGAGGAGACTCACTGTGATGGATGTTTCTTTTTGTTTGATTGTGTGTGTTATTGCTTATTTTTATTGCACTTGTTGGACTGTGGGTAATTTTCATTTCACTGCACATTTATGTGTATGTGACAAATAAACTTGACTTGACTTGACTTGAAGAGCTGCAGTAGGAGTTAGTTGAGGCAGGGACCCTCGCGACGCTTAAGAAGCAATGAGACAGGTACATGGATAAGACAGGTTTAGAGGGGCACTGGCCAAACGCAGGCAAGTGGGTCTAGTTTAGTTTAGTTTAGAGATACTGCGCGGGAACAAGCCCTTTCAGCCCACCGGGTCCGCGCATTAACACTATCCTATGTTCACTACGGACAATTTTTACATTTGTACCAAGCCAATTAACCTACATACCTGTACGTCTTTGGAGTGTGGGAGGAAACCGAAGATCTCGGAGAAAACCCACGCAGGTCACGGGGAGAACGTACAAACTCCGTACAGACAGCACCCATAGTCGGGATGGAACCCGGGTCTCCGGCGCTGCATTCGCTGTAAGGCAGCAACTCTACCGCTGCGCCACCGCGCCGCCCAGTGTAGAAACGTCACCCATTCCTTCTCTCCAGGGGTACTGCCTGTCCATCTGAGTTACTACAGCATTTTGTGTCTATCTTCAATAAAATAAGGTCATAGGGGTAGAATTAGGCCATTTGGCCCATCAAGTCTACTCTGCCATTCAATCATGGCTGATCTATCTCCCTCCTAACCCCATTCTCCTGCCTTCTCCCCATAACCTCTGACACCTGTACTAATCAAGAATCTATCTCTGCCGTAAAAATTTCCATTGACTTGGCCTCCACAGCCTTCTGTGGCAAAGAATTCCACCCTCTGACTAAAGAAATTTCTCCTTCCTAAAAGAACGTACTTTAATTCTGAGGCAATTACCTCTAGTCCTAGATACTCCCATTTGTGGAAACATCCTCTCCACGTCCACTGTATCCAAGCCTTTCACTATTCGGTACGTTTCAATGAGGTCCCCCTTCATTCTTCTAAACTCCAGCGACTACAGGCCCAGTGCCGTCAAACGCTCATGATAGGTTAACCTACTCGTTCCTGGGCACGGTTGTGTAGCAGGAACCCCACGTTCAATCCCGACTATGGGTGCTTGTCTGTGTGGAGTTCGTACGTTCTCCCCATGAACTGCATGGGTTTTCTGCAAGTGCTCCGGTTTCCTCACACACTCCAAAGACGTACAGGTTTGTAGGTTAATTGGCTCTAGCGTAAAATTGTCCCTAGTGTGTGAAGGATAGTGTTAGTGTGCGGGGATCGTTGGTTGGTGCGGACTCGGGCTGAAGGGGCTGTTTCCCTGTTGTATCTCTAAACTAAACTGTAACTAAAATTGAGTTGCTCTGGTTCGGTTTGGCCCCAGTACCCAAGAGCCATAATTTGAAAGTAATTTTGTTGTTTTTGGAACAGCAAGATTTTTCACCCAGAGTTGTGAATTTGTGGAATTCTCTGCCACAGAGGGCAGTGGAGGCCAATTCACTGAATGGATTTAAAAGAGAGTTAGATAGAGCTCTTGGGGCTAGCGGAATCAAGGGATGTGGGGAGAAGGCAGGCACGGGTTACTGATTGTGGATGATCAGCCATGATCACAATGAATGGCGGTGCTGGCTCGAAGGGCCAAATGGCCTCCTCCTGCACCTGTTTTCCATATGTTTCTATGCAATTCTTTAAAGTAATCTGAAGTGCTGGTTAATGAAACCAAAATACTCCCAATTCCACAAGGTCTCAACAGAAATACTAGAATAAAGGTGAGAACAACATTTTAATAGGTGCATTCCAGGCATTGATTGTACAGAATTTGTTCTGTGTGTTGTAGGTTGTTACTGGGTTTCTGTTCTGCTTCAGTTGTGTTGTTAGACACAAAATGCTGGAGCAACTCAGCGGGTCAGGCAGCATCTCTGGAGAGAAGGAATAGGTGACATTTCGGGTCAAGACCCTTCTGCAGACTCAGGGGAAAGGCGATTGAGAGATATAAACCGTGATATAGAACAAAGGAATGAAAGATAAGCAAAAAAGTAACGATGATAAAGGAGACGCCTTTGCTAGCTGTGAAAGGGCTAGGTGAAAAACGAGTTACAGGCAATGAGACTCAACAGGACGACTTTGAAACGAGTACAACAACTTGGGTGGGGGAGGGACAGACAGAGAGAGAGAGAGAGAGAGAGAGAGAGGGGATGCAAGGGTTATTTGAAGAGAAATCAAGATTCATACCGCTGGGTTGTAAGCTGCTCAAGCGAAATATGAGGTGCTGTTCCTCTAATTTGCGATCATAGACTAGCTGTACCGAATGGCTGGATTCCATTCTGAATATTCTTCTGTAGTCCTAAACGTCCATCGGTGTAGAAGGGCACAGCGATAGAGTTGCTGCCTTACAGCGCCAGATACCCAGGTCCGATCCTGACCATGGGTTCTCCCTGTGACTGCGTGTGGGTTTTCTCCGGGTGCTCCGGTTTCCTCCCACACTCCGAGGACATCCAGGTTTGTAGGTTAATTGGCCTCGGTAAAATTGTTAATTGTCCCTGGTGTGTAGGATAGTGCTAGTGTACGGGGTGATTGCTGCACGGACTCGATGGACCGAAGGGCCTGTTTCTGCGCTGCATCTCTAAAGTCTAATGACAATAAGTGGGGTTCCAGTAGAATTCAGTGATGCTGCATTAATTAAAAGAACTAAATGAGCTTAAGGAGTTAAACTTAAAGGAGTGCTTAGAGAACCGAAAAAGGAGATCAGATCAAAAATAGGGTGCAGCAATTAATATGCATCATATAGTATAAGAAAATAACTGCAGATGCTGGTACAAATCGATTTATTCACAAAATGCTGGAGTAACTCAGCAGGTCAGGCAGCATCTCGGGAGAGAAGGAATGGGTGACGTTTCGGGTCGAGACCCTTCTTCAGACTGAAGAAGGGTCTCGACCCGAAACGTCACCCATTCCTTCTCTCCCGAGATGCTGCCTGACCTGCTGAGTTACTTCAGCATTTTGTGAATAAATATACATCATATAATCTATTGTAGTGATTCCGCAGGTTGAGCAGCATCTGAACAAAGGGGGCGAGAGGAATAGACAATAGGTACAGGAGGAGGCCATTCGGCCCTTCGAGCCAGCACTGCCATTCATTGTGATCATGGCTGATCATCCACAATCAGTACCCCGTTCCTGCCTTCTCCCCATACCCCCTGACTCCGCTATCCTTAAGAGCTCTATCTTGCTCTCTCTTGAATGCATTCAGAGAATTGGCCTCCACTGCCTTCTGAGGCAGAGAATTCCACAGATTCATAACTTTCCAAGTGAAAACGTTTTTCCTCATCTCCGTTCTAAATGGCCTACCCCTTATTGTTGAACTGTGGCCCCTTGTTCTGGACTCCCTCAACATCGGGAACATGTTTCCTGCCTCTAGCGTGTCCAATCCCTTAATAATCTTATGTTTCAATAAGATCCCCTCTCATCCTTCTAAATTCCAGTGTATACAAGCCCAGTTGCTCCAGTCTTTCAACATATGACAGTCCCGCCATCCTAGGAATTAACCTCGTGAACCTACGCTGCACTCCCTCAATAGCAAGATTGTCCTTCCTCAAATATGGAGACCAAAACTGCACACAGTACTCCAGGTGTCGTCCCACTAGGGCCCTGAACAGCTGTCAACATTGGTTGACATGGACACAGAGATCCGGCTGCTCCGGTTTCCTCCCACATCCCAAACACGTGCTGGTTTGTAGGTTAATTGGCCCTCTGTGAAAACACCCCTAGTGTACAGGGAGTGGATGAGAAAGTGGGATGACGTAGAACTAGTGTGAACGGGTGATTGATGGTCAGCAACGACTCAGTGGGTCGAAGGGCTTGTTCCATGCTGTATCTCTAAGCTGAACTAAAACGTCAACAATTCTTCATCTCCACAGATGCTGAGCTCCTCCCTTTACCTCCCCCCTCAACTCCATCCAAGGACCCAAACAGTCTTTCCAGGTGAGACAGAGGTTCACCTGCACCTCCTCCAACCTCATCTATTGCATCCGCTGCTCTAGATGTCAACTTCTTTACATCGGCGAAACCAAACGCTCAGTCCGACTTAACCAACCTGATCTCCCGGTGGCTGAGCACTTCAACTCCCCCTCCCAGTCTGACCTTTCTGTCATGGGCCTCCTCCAGTGCCATAGTGAGGCCCACCGGAAATTGGAGGAACAGCACCTCATATTTCGCTTGGGCAGCTTGCAGCCCAGCAGTATGAACATTGACTTCTCCAACTTTAGATAGTTCCTCTGTCCCTCTCTTCCCCTCCCCTTCCCAGTTCTCCCTCTATCTTCCTGTCTCCACCTACATCCTTCCTTTGTCCCGTCCCCCCTGACATCAGTCTGAAGAAGGGTCTCGACCCGAAACGTCGCCCATTCCTTCTCTCCTGAGATGCTGCCTGACCCGCTGAGTTACTCCAGCACTCTGTGAAACGTCACCTATCCATGTCCTCCACAGATGCTGCCTGACCCGCTGAGTTACTCCAGCACTCTGTGAAACGTCACCTATCCATGTCCTCCACAGATGCTGCCCGAACCGCTGAGTTACTCCAGCACTCTGTGAAACGTCACCTATCCATGTTCTCCACAGATGCTGCATGACCCGCTGAGTTACTCCAGCACTCTGTGAAACGTCACCTATCCATGTCCTCCACAGATGCTGCCTGACCCGCTGAGTTACTCCAGCACTGTGTGTCACATTTCTTGGTTTGAGAACTGCTCTTCCCAACATGGCAAGAAATTGCAGAATTGTGGATGTACCCAATCCATCACACAGACCAATCTTCCCACTGTCATAAGTTCAGAAGACAGAGGAATAGAATAAGGCCATTCGGCCTATCTACACCATTCAATCATGGCTGATCTATCTTTCCCTCAGCCCCATTCTCCTGCCTTCTCCCCTGATACCTGTACTAATCATGGATCGATCAATCTCCACCTTAAAAATACCCAATGATTTGGCCTCCACAGCCCTCTGTGGCAATCAGTTCCACAGATTCACCACCCTCTGACTAAAGAAGTTCCTCCTCACCTCCTTTCTAAAAGAGCGTCCTTTAATTCTGAGGCTGTGACCTCTGGTCCTAGACTCTCCCACCAGTGGAAACATCCTTTCCACATCCACTCTATCGATGCCTTTTATTATTCTGTAAGTATCAATGAGGTCCCCCCCTCAACCTTCTAAACTCCAGTGAGTACAGGCCCAGTGCTGTCAAACGCTCATAATATGCTAGCCCATTCATTCCTGGAATCATTCTTGTAAACCTCCTCTGTACCCTCTCCAGAGCCAGCACATCTTTCCTCAGATATGGGGCCCAGATTTGCTCACAGTCCTCCAAATGCGGCCTGACCAGCGCCTAGATGGAAAATAGGTGCAGGAGGAGACCATTTGGCCCTTCGAGCCAGCACAGCCATTCATTGTGATCATGGCTGATCATCCCACAATCAGTCACCCGTGCCTGCCTTCTCCCCATATCCCTTGATTCCGCTAGCCCCTAGAGATCTACCTAACTCTCTTTTAAATTCATCCATTAATTGGCCTCCACTGCCTTCTGTGGCAGAGAATTCCACAAATCTACAAACCAAACGCAGGCTCGGCGATCATTTCGCTCAACACCTTCGCTCAGTCCGCCTTAACCAACCTGATCTCCCAGTGGCTGAGCACTTCAACTCCCCCTCCCACTCCCAGTCTGACCTTTCTGTCATGGGCCTCCTCCAGTGCCATAGTGAGGCCCACCGGAAATTGGAGGAACAGCACCTCATATTTCACTTGGGCAGTTTGCAGCCCAGCGGTATGAACATTGCCTTCTCCAACTTTAGATAGTTCCTCTGTCCCTCTCTTCCCCTCCCCTTCCCAGTTCTCCCTCTATCTTCCTGTCTCCACCTATATCCTTCTTTTGTCCCGTCCCCCTGACATCAGTCTGAAGAAGGGTCTCGCCCCGAAACGTCACCCATTCCTTCTCTCCCAAGATGCTGCCTGACCCGCTGAGTTACTCCAGCATTTTGTGAATAAATACCTTCGATTTGTACCAGCATCTGCAGTTATTTTCTTACATTGAATGGTGGTGCTGGCTCGAAGGGCCGAATAATATAATATATAATACATTTTTATTTGTCATATGTAGGTTGGCACAGGGTCAACGATACAATGAAATGTATTTGACAAGACAACAGGTCACCTCAGCAGTAATATTCCAAGGATAAATAAGATTTTAAAAATGACATTAGTAAGGTAAAAAGACAATATTAAAAATAGGTAAAAAGACAATATTAAAAATAGGTAAAAAGACAATATTAAAAATAATCAACATATATGATTTGAAATGTGTTTATGAGTTCAGAAGCCTGATGGCCTGATGGTAGAAACTGTTCTTGAGTCTGGTGGTACGGGCAGCCATACTCCTGTATCGTCTGCCTGACGGTAACAAGGAGAACAGCCTGCGTGCTGGGTGGCTGTGGTCCTTGATGATGCTGCGTGCCTTCCGCAGGCACCGTGGTGTCTATTGGATCACCAGTTGGATCCCTGGGATGGCAGGACTTTCATATGAAGAAAGACTGGATAGACTAGGCTTGTACTCGCTGGAATTTAGAAGACTGAGGGGGGATCTTATTGATGCGGGAAGATTGTTCCCGATGTTGGGGAAGTCCAGAACCAGGGGTCACAGCTTAAGGATAAGGGGGAAGTCTTTTAGGACCGAGATGAGAAAACATTTCTTCACACAGAGAGTGGTGAATCTGTGGAATTCTCTGCCACAGAAGGGCCAGTTCATTGGCTACCTTTAAGAGGGAGTTAGATGTGGCCCTTGTGGCTAAAGGGATCAGGGGGTATGGAGAGAAGGCAGGTACGGGATACTGAGTTGGATGATCAGCTATGATCATATTGAATGGCGGTGCAGGCTCGAAGGGCCGAATGGCCTACTCCTGCACCTATTTTCTATGTTTCTATGGGGAGGCCATTTAGAACTGAGATGAGGAAAAACTTTTTTCACTCAAGAGAGTTGTTAAATCTGTGGAATTATCTGCCACAGAAGGCAGTGGAGGGCCGTTCCAATGGATGCTTTCAAGAGAGAGTTAGATGGAGCGCAGAAGTGCAGGCAGCGGCCGGCAGGAGGAGCCCGTGGGCCGGGCCGGTTCGGGCCTGGTCTGTGCGGTGCGGCCGGCAGGGGGCGGTGCCGGTGCCGCACGCCGAGCCCGCCCTCAGGGAGTGAGTGAGTGAGTGAGTGGCGCTCGCTACAATGTTGCTCGTGGAGACCTTGTAGCCGCTCACTAGATACTTTGTAGCGGCTCGGCAGATACTTTGCAGCAGTTTAGTAGCCGCTCGGTAGATACTTTGTTGCTGTTTAGTAGCAGTTTGCAGCAACTTGTAGCCGCGTCTCCTCTCTCTCTGTTTCTCACTCTCTCTCCCTTTCTCTTTCCCTCCTTCTCCCTCTCTCTCTCTGTCTCTCTCTTTCTCTCCCTCTCCCCCTCTCTTTCTTTCTCTCTCTCCCTCTCTTTCTCTCTCTCGCTCTTTCTCTCTCTCGCTCTTTCTCTCTCTCTTTCTCTCTCCCTCTCTTTCTCTCTCTCTCCCTCTTTCTTTCTCACTCTTTCTCTCTCTCTCTTTCTCTTTCGCTCCCTCCCTCTCTCTCGCCTTCTCTCTCTCTCCCCCCTCTCTTTCTCTTTCTCTCTCTCTTTCTTTCTCTCTCTCTTTCTCTCTCCCTCTCTTTCTCTCTCTCTCCCTCTTTCTTTCTCACTCTTTCTCTCTCTCTCTTTCTCTTTCTCCCTCTTTCTCTCCCTCCCTCTCTCTCGCCTTCTCTCTCTCCCCCCCCTCTCTCTCTCTCTCTCTCTCTCTCTCTCTCTCTCTCTCTCTCTGCGGCCACACCGGACCAGCAGCACAGGCGGCGCCGCCGCGTTGCCATGGCGCCGGGCCGGGCTGGCGGCTCCCGCTGAGGAGGGAGGGGAGGGGAGAGTGGGGAGAGCGGGTGCTCCCTCTCCAGCGGCGCCCAGGCCGGTGATGAAGCGCCCCGGTCCCCGGCTGCCGTGAGCGCCTCCCTCCCTCACTCCCTCGCTCGCTGCCGGTGCTGAGCATCATGGACGTGACCGTGTCCGCGCTGCTGGGCCAACTCCTGCACGGCCCGCTCGTCACCTGGGTGAGTGAGGGGGGGGGGGGGGAGGATTGGGGAGAGAGTGAAGGAAGGAGGGAGAGAGAGAGGGAGGGAGAGAGAGAGGGAGGGAGAGAGAGAGAGTGAGGGAGGGTGTGAGGGGGTGGGAGAGGGGGGTGAGGGAGAGGGGGGAGGGAGAGGGGGGAGGGAGAGGGGGGAGGGAGAGGGGGGAGGGAGAGGGGGGAGGGAGAGGGGGGAGGGAGAGGGGAGGTGAGGGAGAGGGGGGAGGGAGGGGGGGGAGGGAGAGGGGAGGTGAGGGAGAGGGGGGAGGGAGAGGGGGGAGGGAGAGGGGGGAGGGAGAGGGGAGGTGAGGGAGAGGGGAGGTGAGGGAGAGGGGGGAGGGAGAGGGGGGAGGGAGAGGGGGGAGGGAGAGGAGGGGAGGGAGGAGGGGAGGGAGATGGTGAGGGAGAGGGGGGAGGGAGAGGGGGGAGGGAGAGGGGGAGGGAGAGGAGGGGAGGGAGGGGGGGGTGAGGGAGATGGTGAGGGAGAGGGGGGAGGGAGAGGAGGGGAGGGAGGAGGGGAGGGAGGGGGGTGAGGGAGAGGGGGTGAGGGAGGGAGAGGGCATGGAGAGGGGAAGGGTGGAAGTGAGGGAGGGGGGGTGAGGGAGGGGGGGTGAGGGAGGGGGTGAGGGAGGGAGGGAGAGGGCATGGGAGAGGGGAAGGGTGGAAGTGAGGGAGAGGGGGAAGGAGAGGGGGGAGGGAGAGGAAGAGGAAGAGAGGGAGGGTGAGGGAGGGTGGGAGAGGGGAGGAGTGAGGGAGAGGGTGAGGGAGAGGGGGGAGGGAGGGGGGGTGAGGGAGGGAGAGGGCATTGGAGAGGGGGAGGGTGGAAGTGAGGGAGAGGGGGGAGGGAGAGGATGAGGTAGGCAGGGTGAGTGAGGGAGGGATTGGGGAGGGGAGAGGGGGTGAGGGAGGGATTGGTAAGAGTGAGGGAGGGTGGGTGATTGGAGGAGGGGGTGAGGCCTCAGGGCAGGCTCTGGTGAAACTGTGTGGAGGGGAGAGATGTGTATGAGGGGGGGGTCGTCTCTGACTGAGGGGGGAGATGAGAGGGGGGAGGGTTGTGTCAGTGTGGGGGAGGGGGAACACTGGATGGTTCGATTGTCGTCATGTCTAGTCTTTTCATTGACTGGTCAACACGCGACAAGAAAGCTGTACACTGTACCTCAGCACACGTGACACTAAACCAAACTAAATATGTCGGGGTTTGTGAGGAAGGGAGGCGGGAGACGTCGGTGTGTGGGAGACAGGGAGGCGCGTGTGTGACAGGTGGGGTGTGGGTGTGAGTGAGGGAGAAGGGAGAATGTGTCAGTGTGTGGGGGGGGATGTGTGGGGGGGGAGAGGGGTGTGTGTGTGTGGGGGGAGAGAGGGGGCGGATGTGTGTGTGTGGGGGGGAGAGAGAGAGAGTGGTGGAAGTGTCAGAATGTGAGAGATGGGTGGATACATGCACTCTAGGTACAGGAGGAGGCCATTCGGCCCTTCAAGCCAGCACCGCCATTCATTGTGATCATGGCTGATCATCCACAATCAGTAACCCGTGCCTGCCTTCTCCCCATATCCCTTGATTCCGCTAGCCCCTAGAGCTCTATCTAACTCTCTTTTGAAAGTATCCATTGAATTGGCCTCCACTGCCCTCTGTGGCAGAGAATTCCACAAATTCACAACTCTGTGTGAAAAAGTTTTTCTCATCTCCGTTCTAAATGGCCTACCCCTTATTCTTAAACTGTGCCCCTTGTTCTGGACTCCCCCAACATTGGGGACATGTTTCCTGCCTCTAACATGTCCAATCCCTTAATAATCTTATACGTTTCGATAAGATCCCCTCTCATCCTTCTAAATTCCAGTGTATACAAGCCTAGTCGCTCCAGTCTTTCAACATACGACAGTCGCACCATCCCGGGGATTAACCTAGTAAACCTACGCTGCACCCCCTCAATAGCAAGGATGTCCTTCCTCAAATTTGGAGACTAAAACTGCACACAGTACTCCAGGTGCGGTCTCACTAGGGCCCTGTACAACTGCAGAAGGACCTCTTTGCTCCTAAATTCAACTCCTCTCGTGATGAAGGCTCTCTGTGGAAGGGAGAGAGGGGGGGTGAATCAGTGTGTGAGAGAGTTGGGAAATGTGTGAGTGTGTGGGGGGTGGGGGGGGGAGAGAGGGGGGTGGGTTGCCTTTGTGGGGGGGGGGGGGAGAGAGGGGGGGTTGCCTTTGTGGGGGAGGGGGTGGGATATATCAGTGTGCAGGAGATGGGGAATGGGGGAGGGAGGGAGAGGGGGGATAAGTCAGTGTGTGGGGGAGAGAGGGGCGAGATACACTGATGAGCCAAAACATTATGACCACTGGCCTAATATGCTGTTGGTCGTCCGTGTGCCGTCAAAACAGTGCCAACCCGCCGAGGCTTGGACTCTACAAGACCCCTGAAGGTGTCCTGTGTTATCTGGCACCAAAACATTAGCAGCAGATCCTTCAAGTAGCACCCCACAAGCCTTGCCGTTTCAGAGATGCTCTGACCCAGTCGTCTGGCCATAACAATTTGGCCCTTGTCAATAGACAATAGGTGCAGGAGGAGGCCACTCGGCCCTTCGAGCCAGCACCGCCATTCAATGTGATCATGGCTGATCATTCTCAATCAGTACCCCGTTCCTGCCTTCTCCCCATACCCCCTGACTCCGCTATCCTTAAGAGCTCTATCTAGCTCTCTCTTGAATGCATTCAGAGAATTGGCCTCCACTGCCTTCTGAGGCAGAGAATTCCACAGATTCACAACTCTCTGACTGAAAAAGTTTTTCCTCATCTCCGTTCTAAATGGCCTACCCCTTATTCTTAAACTGTGTGGCCCCTGATTCTGGACTCCCCCAACATTGGGAACATGTTTCCTGCCTCTAACGTGTCCAACCCCTTAATAATCTGATACGATTCGCTCAGGTCTTTACACCTGCCCATTTCTCCTGCATCCAACACATCAACTTCAAGAACTGACTGTTCACTTGCTCCCTAATATATCCCATCCCTTGACAGGTGCCATTGTAACAAGATAATCGATGTTATTCACTTCGCCTGTCAGTGGTCATAATGTTTTGGCTGTATGTGGAGAACGTGTCAGTGTTTGTGTCAGTCTGTGGGCTCGGTGTGGGGGATGGGGGTTGTTATGTGTTGTGTGTTGGTTGGGGCAAGCTGGGTCTCTCACACTCTCTAGGTCCATCACCGTTAGTTAACAGTTGTAAATATTTGCTTCAGTCTGTGACATTCCTGGGGTTTGTTGCTAATTCGGTCTATTTCTGGCTGTAACTTTGCAAAATGTGCAGGAAGGAAATGCAGATTTTATTTAGATTTTTTTTTAGATTTAGAGATACAGTGCGGAAACAGGCCCTTCGGCCCACCGGGTCCGCGCTGCCCAGCGATCCCCCCACATTAACGCTGTCCTACACACACTAGGGACAATTTTTACATTTGCCCAGTCAATTAACCTACAAACCTGCATGTCTTTGGAGTGTGGGAGGAAACCGAAGATCTCGGAGAAAACCCACGCAGGTCACGGGGAGAACGTACAAACTCCGTACAGACGGCGCCCGTAGTCAGGATCGAACCTGAGTCTCCGGCGCTGCATTCGCTTTAAGGCGGCAACTCTACCGCTGTGCTACCGTGCCGCACGAGGATGGACTCAAAATTCCGGAGTGATTGGGCGGTCACGGTGGCGCAGCGGTAGAGTTGCTGCCTCACAGCACCAGAGACCCGGGTTCGATCCTGACTACGGGCGCTGCCTGTACGGAGTCTGTACATTCTCCCCTTGACCCGCGTGGGTTTACACCAGGTGCTCCAAAGACGTGCAGGTTTGTAGGTTAATTGGCTTTGGGGAATTTAAAAAAAATTGTCCCCAGTGTGTGTAGGTCAGTGTGCGGGGATCGCTGGTCGGCGCAGATTCGGTGGGCCGAAGGGCCTGTTTCCGCGCTGTATCTCTAAACTAAACTAAACCCAGAGGGTCAGGCAGCAACTGTGGAGAAAGCTGATCTGAAACGGGAGAGAATCTCCGAGCATCTGGTCTGTCACCGATTAATTTGTTTTTAACCAAGTATCTTGACGATGATCCTCCTTCAGGTGAAGACCTTTGGGCCACTGGGCGGGACTAGCGAGGAGAAGGGGACGATGTACATGGATCTAGTGGATGGCGTGTTCCTGCACAAGATCATGCTGCAGATGTGAGTCTCTCTCTCTCTCTTTCACTCATCGTGTTAATGGCTGCTCGGTTTAATCCCCTGAAAACCACATCCGCTTCGAGATCAGGTTTAAGGGTGAAAAAGGTTCTTGAGAAATAAGTGCTGGAGACAGCAAGGAACTGCAGGTGCTGCTTAACAACAACAAAAAAGAGACAAAGTGCTGGAGTTCACAGGGAACTGCAGGTGCTGGTTAACAACAAAAAAAAGAGACAAAGTGCTGGAGTTCACCGGGAACTGCAGGTGTTGGTTAACAAAAAAAAGAGACAAAGTGCTGGAGACAGCAAGGAACTGCAAGTGCCGCTTAACACAAAAAAAGAGACAAAGTGCTGGAGTTCACAGGGAACTGCAGGTGCTGGTTAACAAAAAAAAAAGAGACAAAGTGCTGGAGTTCACCGGGAACTGCCGGTGTTGGTTAACAACATAAAAAGAGATAAAGTGCTGGAGTTCACTGGGAACTGCAGGTGCTGGTTAACAAACAAAAAAAGACACAAAATGCTGGAGTTCACCCGGAACTGCAGGTGTTGGTTAACAAAAAAAGAGACAAAGTGCTGGAGTACACATGGAACTAGTTCAATGGTAATTTAATTTATTTTTAGTTTAGTTTTACAGCGCGGGAAACAGGCCCTTCGTCCCACCGAGTCCATGCTGGCCAGAGATTCCCATCACACAAGCACTATCTTACATATTAGGGACAATTAACAGAATCAGAGGGTGGTGAATCTGTGGAACTCATTGCCACAGACGGCTGTGGAGGACAAGTCAATGGGCTATTTGTAAGGCAGAGATTGGCAGATTTTAGTACAGGTGTCAGAGGTTGTGGGGCAAAGGCAGGAGAATGTGGGGTTTAGTGAGGAGGAGAGATAGATCAGCCATGCTTGAATGGCGGAGTAGACTTGATGGGCCGAATGGCCTCATTCTGCTCCTACGACTTACAAACGTGTTACTGAGGAGCCTCTGCTGCTGTTGACAGCTGTGGGGACTAGTGCTAAAGAGTTTGTAGGAACATGCGCAGGAAGGAACTGCAGGTGCTGGTTTAAACCGAAGATAAGACACAAAGTTCCGGAGTAACACAGAAGGTCAAACCACAAAATGTCACGCATTCCTTTTCTCCGGAGATGCTGCCTGACCCGCTGAGTTACTCCGGCATTTTGTGCCCGCCTGCAGTTTGGGGAGATTTCGTATTTGGGATTCCCCAGCTGCCCGGGTGTGATGTGAGTTTTTGTCAACGAGGTTTCGAAGTTACTGTTCTGGCTCCAACTGATGAGACGTATTTTAGGTTCGCTCACAAACCGCACTGCAACACAAACGTCAGCCTCTTGCGTCCTCGTTCAGGAAATGAGGAGCGCGCTTGAGCGACCGGCTCGATGTACCTGGCCCCTCCACCTCACAGCGCCAGAGACCTGGGTTCCCACCCGACCTCCTGTGTGGAGTTTGCACCTTCTCACAGTGACCCGTGTAGGTTTTCTCTGAGTGCTCCGGTCTCATACCAGTCATAGAGTGATACAGTGTGGAAACAGGCCCTTCATAGAGTCACAGAGTGATACAGTGTGGAAACAGGCCCTTCGGCCCAACTCACCCACACCGGCCAACAATTGGAGCTACACTAGTCCCACTTAGAAACATAGAAAATAGGTGCAGGAGTAGGCCATTCGGCCCTTCGAGCCTGCACCGCCATTCAATATGATCATGGCTGATCATCCAACTCAGTATCCCGTAACTGCCTTCTCTCCATACCCCCTGATCCCTTTAGCCACAAGGGCCACATCTAACTCCATCTTAAATATAGCCAATGAACTGGCCTCAACTACTCTCTGTGGCAGAGAATTCCACAGATTCACCACTCTCTGTGTGAAAAAAACCTTTCTCATCTCGGTCCTAAAAGACTTCCCCCTTATCCTTAAACTGTAACCCCTGTGACTTGCCTGTGCTTGGTCCATATCCCTCCAAACCTGTCCTATCCATGTCCCTGTCCAACTGTTTCTTAAACGATGGGATAGTCCCAGCCTCAACTACCTCCTCTGGCAGCTTGTTCCAGACACCCACCACCCTCTGTGTGAAAAAGTTACCCCTCGGATTCCTATTAAATCTTTTCCCCTTCATCTTGAAACAACGTCCTCTGGTCCTCGATTCCCCTACTCTGGGCAAGAGACTCTGTGCATCTACCCGATCTATTCCTCTCATATCCCAAAGACTTGTGGGTTAATTGGCTGCTGTAAATTGGCCCTTGTGTGCAGGGAGTGGGTGAGAAAGTGGGATAACATAGAGCTAGTGTGAATGTGTGGCTGGCGTGGACTCGATGGGCTGAAGGGCCTGTTCCCATGCTGTATCTTGGAGTCAGTCGATACCACACATTGGAGCCACTGCGCACGCGGTACCGGAAGGAATTGTTTTAGACACATTGCCCATGACAGGTGCAGCGGGTAGAGCTGCTGCCTCGCAGCGCCAGAGACCCAGGTTCCACCCTGACCTCCTGTGTTGTCTCTACACAGAGTTTTCACATTCCCCCTGCAACCGCGCGAGTTTCCTCCGGGCGCTCCGGTTTCCTCCCACGTCTCTTAAAGCCGCATGGGTTTGTAGGTCCTTCTGTCCTTCTGCAGTTGTACAGGGCCCTAGTGAGACCGCACCTGGAGTACTGTGTGCAGTTGTACAGGGCCCTAGTGAGACCGCACCTGGAGTACTGTGTGCAGTTTTGGTCTCCGAATTTGAGGAAGGATATTCTTGCTATTGAGGGCGTGCAGCGTAGGTTTACTAGGTTAATTCCCGGAATGGCGGGACTGTCATATGTTGAAAGACTGGAGCGGCTAGGCTTGTATACACTGGAATTTAGAAGGATGAGAGGAGATCTTATCGAAACGTATAAGATTATTAAGGGGTTGGACACGTTAGAGGCAGGAAACATGTTCCCAATGTCGGGGGAGTCCAGAACAAGGGGCCACAGTTTAAGAATAAGGGGTAGGCCATTTAGAACTGAGATGAGGAAAAACTTTTTCAGTCAGAGAGTTGTGAATCTGTGGAATTCTCTGCCTCAGAGGGCAGTGGAGGCCAATTCTCTGAATACATTCAAGAGAGAGCTTGATAGAGCTCTTAATGATAGCAGAGTCAGGGGGTATGGGGAGAAGGCAGGAACGGGGTACTGATTGAGAATGATCAGCCATGATCACATTGAATGGCGGTGCTGGCTCGAAGGGCCGAATGGCCTCCTCCTGCACCTATTGTCTATTGTAGGTTGATTGTATTGTGTAAATGGTCCCTCGTGTATAAGATGGTGCGAGTGTACGAGTTGATCGCTGGTCGGTGCGGACTCGGTGGGCCGAAGGGCCTGTTTCCGCGCCCTTTGCAAACCCCCCCCCCGGTACAGACTGCACCCGTGGTCAGAATCGAACGCAGGTCTGGCGCTGTGAGGCAGCAGCTCTACCCGCTGCACCACCGTGCTGCCTTGTTCAAAGGGTAACAGGAGAATGGAGGTGAGGAGGTGTATCTTTAGTCAGTGGGTGGTGAATCTGTGGAATTCGTTGCCATGGACGGCTGTGGGGGCCGTCAATGGGTAGTTTTAAAGCAGAGATTGATAGGTTCACGGTCAGTTCAGGCATCAAAGGTTATGGGGAGAAGGCGGGTGAATGGGGTTGAGAGGGAAAGATAGATCAGCCATGAATGAATGGCGGCGTAGACTTCAATTAGTATAAGAAAATAACTGCAGATGCTGGTACAAATCGATTTATTCACAAAATGCTGGAGTAACTCAGCAGGTCAGGCAGCATCTCGGGAGAGAAGGAATGGGTGACGTTTCGGGTCGAGACCCTTCTGAAGGGTCTCGACCCGAAACGTCACCCATTCCTTCTCTCCCGAGATGCTGCCTGACCTGCTGAGTTACTCCAGCATTTTGTGAATGAGTAGACTTCAATGATTCAAGTCTACTCTGTCTCTACTTTATTGCCTCTACCTGGGGCCAGTGAAATGTTGATGGGCTGAATGGCCTAATTCTTCTTCTGTATCCTCCGGTCTTGTATTCACCTGAGACATGAACTTGGTTCCCTCCCTCGAGAGACTGCAAGGCCTTGTAGCTCTTTTGAGCATTTCCTGTTCTTGTTGCAAGTATTGCGTTGCGTGTGTCAGTGTCAGTGTGCATCCATGCAGCATGGGCAGCTTTTGAAACTCGATGGAATTTAGAAGATTGAGGGGGGATGTTATAGAAACATACAAAATTCTTAAGGGGTTGGACAGGCTAGATGCAGGAAGATTGTTCCCGATGTTGGGGAAGTCCAGAACAAGAGGTCACAGTTTAAGGATAAGGGGGAAGTCTTTTAGGACCGAGATGAGAACGTTTTTTTTCACACAGAGAGTGGTGAATCTGTGGAATTCTCTGCCACAGAAGGTAGTTGAGGCCAGTTCATTGGCTATATTTAAGAGGGAGTTAGATGTGGCCCTTGTGGCAAAAGGGATCAGGGGGTATGGAGAGAAGGCAGGTACGGGATACTGAGTTGGATGATCAGCCATGATCATATTGAATGGCGGTGCAGGCTCGAAGGACCGAATGGCCTACTCCTGCACCTATTTTCTATGTTTCTATGAAATGCTGAAAGGTGAATTGTACACCCCAGGTTGTCTCTGCTTACTAGGAAGAGTTCTGCTTAGGATTATGTTCTTGGAGTTGAAAATAGGAGCAAAGAGGTCCTTCTGCAGTTGTACAGGGCCCTAGTGAAACCGCACCTGGAGTACTGTGTGCAGTTTTCGGTCTCCAAATTTGAGGAAGGATATTCTTGCTATTGAGGGGGTGCAGCGTAGGTTTACTAGGTTAATTCCCAGAATGGCAGGACTGTTGTATGCTGAAAGACTGGAGCGACTTGGCTTGTATACACTGGAATTTAGAAGGATGAGAGGAGATCTTATCGAAACGTATAAGATTATTAAGGGATTGGACACGTTAGAGGCAGGAAACATGTTCCCAATGTTGGGGGAGTCCAGAACCAGGGGCCACAGTTTAAGAATAAGGGGTAGACCATTTAGAACGGAGATGAGGAAAAATATTTTCAGTCAGAGAGTTGTAAATCTGTGGAATTCTCTGCCTCAGAAGGCAGTGGAGGCAAATTCTCTGGATGCTTTCAAGAGAGAGCTAGATAGAGCTCTTAAGGATAGCAGAGTCAGGGGGTATGGGGAGAAGGCAGGAACGGGGTACTGATTGTGGATGATCAGCCATGATCACAGTGAATGGTGGTGCTGGCTCGTAGGGCCGAATGGCCTCCTCCTGCACCTATTGTCTATTGTGTATTGTGTATGGTCTATTGCTTAGGATTATGTCCTTGGTCCCACCATATTTCCTAGTGCATATCTACTAATTGGGAGGCCATTGAGTCATCCAGCGTGGAAACAGGTTAATCTTCCCAACTTGCCCACACCGACCTGCATACCCCAGCTACACTAGTCCCACCTGCCCGCATTTGGTCCATATCCCTCCAAACCTGTCCAATCCATGTACCTGTCTAATTGTTTCTTCAACATTGCAATAGTCCCAGCCTCAACTACCTTGCAAAAGTCCCAGCCTCAACTACCTCCTCTGGCAGCTCGTTCCATACACCCACCACCCTTTGTGTAAAAAAGTTACCCTTCAGGTTTCTATGAAGTCTTCCCCCCCCCCCCCCCCCCTCCACCTCACCTTAAGCTGGGGGATGGTTCTCGATTCCCCTACTCTGGGCAAAAGTCTTGTGCGTTTACCTGAGCTATTCCTCTCGTGATTTTATGCACCTCTATAAAATCACCCCTCATCCTCCTGCGCTCCAAGTCCTAGCCTGCTCAACCTCTCCCTGTAGCTCAGGCCCTGGAGACCTGGCTGCCACCTCGTGAATCTTCTCGGCACCCTTTCCAGCTTGACAATATCTTTCCTCCAACAAGGTGTCCAAAGTCTTGAATGGTAATGTTGGCTGCACTGGATGGAGCGGACTGGAAGGAAACTCTAGTTTGACCTGGGTTGGGTAAATCATTGAGGGGACAATGGATTGCAGGGTCCCGGCAAGGCCCAGGACAGGTGAGAATGGCTTCTTGGCCTCCGACGGTCAGATTGGCCAAGGTTCAGTAATCCAGCAGTGCTTCGCTTTAGAGATACAGCTTGGAAACGGGTCCTTCAACCCACTGAGGCGGCACGGTGGTGCAGCGGTAGAGTTGCCGCCTTACAGCGAATGCAGCGCCGGAGACCCGGGTTCCATCCCGACTACGGGCGCCGTCTGAACAGAGTTTGTACGTTCTCCCCGTGACCTGCGTGGGTTTTCTCCGAGATCTTCGGTTTCCTCCCACACTCCCAAAGACGTGCAGGTTTGTAGGTTAATTAATTGGCCTGGTAAATGTAAGATGTAAAAAACTGTCCCTAGTGGGTGTAGGATGGTGTTAATGTGCGGGGATCGCTGGTCGGCGCGGACCTGATGGGCCGAAAGGGCCTGTTTCCGTGCTGTATCTCCAACTTAAGTCCACGCCGACCAGCGATCACCCGTTCACACTAGTTCTAAGTTATCCCACTTTCACAGCTGCTCCCTGCACACCAGGAGGCAATTTACAGAGGGCCCATTAACCTACAGACCCGCACGTCTTTGGGATGTGGGAGCAAACCGGAGCAGCCGGACGAAACTCACCAGGTCACAGGGAGGGAGAACGTACAAACTCCACACGCACGCTCACACACACTCACACACGCTCACACACACACACACGCGCACACACATACACACTCACACACGCTCACACACACACACATGCTTGCTCACACACACGCTCACACGCTCACTCACACACGCTCACTCACACACGCTCACTCACACACGCTCACTCACACGCTCTCGCTCACACACTCACACGCTCACTCACACACACTCACACGCTCTCACTCACACACGCTCACTCACACACGCTCACTCACACACACGCTCACACACACACTCACACACACACTCACACACGCGCACACACACACGCACACGCACACACACATACACACACACACACGTGCACACACACACGCTCACTCACACACACACATGCTCACTCACACAAGCACACTCACACACTCACACACACTCACTCACATGGTCACTCACACACGCTCACTCGCACACGCACACACTCACACGCTCTCGCTCACACACTCACACGCTCACTCACACACATGCTCACTCACACATACACATACACACACTCAGCACCTGAGGTCAGGATGGAACCGGGGTCTCTGGTGCCGTGAGGCAGCAGCTCTACCCGCTGCGCCACCGTGTCTCCACAGAGCACCGCAAGCTAATCTGATCCAGACGGTAGATTTCCCAGTGAGTCACTGGGAAGATTAAGCGTGAGAGAGTGTGGTGAAAGTGTGGAGGGAAATGTTTGGCTGATTTATTTACGGTGGTTGTCTTCTCCCGGCTGGGTGTAAGTGCCGTGCTTTGTCATGTGGAACAGTTTAGTTTGGTTAGACAGACACAACGTGTGTAGTAAGAAACTGTAGATACTGGTTTACACCGAACATGGGGACAAAATGCTGGAGTAACTCAGCAGGTCAGGCAGCATCTCTGGAGAGGAGGAATGGGTGACGTTTCAGGTCGAGACCCTTCTTCAGACTCTGAGTCAGGAGAGAGGGAGATGAGTTGGTCAAGTCAATGGATGTTTTTAAGGCAGAGATAGATAGATTCTTGATTAGTGCGGCTGTCAGGGGTTATGGGGAGAAGGCAGGAGAATGGGGTTGGGAGGGAAGGATAGATCAGCCATGATTGAGTGGCGGAGTAGACTTAGGAAACAAAACTGCAGATGTTGATTTAAATCGAAGGCAGACACAAAATGCTGGAGTAAAATGCTGGAGTAACTCAGCGAGTCAGGCAGCATCTCTGGAGAGAAGGAATGGGTGACGTTTCGGGTCGAGACCCTTCTTCAGACTGGACCTCGACCCGAAACGTCACCCATTCCTTCTCTCCAGAGATGCTGCCTGGCCCGCTGAGTTACTCCAGCATTTTATGTTACCAGCGGAATAGACTTGATAGGCCGAATGCCCTAATTCTATTCCTATCACTTATGAAAAGGTACAGAACAAATTAAAACATTATGATTTTGAATGTGGGCCAAATCATTAGTTTAGTTCATTGTCACGTGTACCGAGGTACAGTGAAAAGCTTTTATTGCGTGTTATCCAGCCAGCGGAAATACAATGCGTGATTACAATCGAGCCGTTCACATTGTACAGGCGCAGGATAAAGGGAATAACGTTTAGTGCAGGATAAAGTCCAGTAAAGTCCCATTAAATACATAAGGGTGAACTACAGATGCCGGTTTAAACTGAAGACAGACACAAAATGCTTGAGTAACTCAGTGGGTCAGGCAGCATCTCTGGAGAGAAGGAATGGGTGATGTTTCAGGTCGAGACCCTTCTGCGGACTGATGCAGAGTCTCGACCTGAAATGTCAACAATTCCTTTTCTCCAGACAGGCGACCTGACCTGTTGAGTTACTCCAGCATTTTGTGTCTGTCAAAGTCCAATTAGTCTGTCATAGTCCGAGGGTCTCCAGTGAGGTAGACGGTTTTAGTTTAGAGATACAGCGCGGAAACAGGCCCTTTCGGCACACCAGGCCCGCGCCGACCAGCGATCCCCGCACATTAACACCATCCTACACCCACTAGGGACAGTTTTTACATTTACGCCACGCCAATTAACCTACAAACCTGCACGTCTTCGGAGTGTGGGAGGAAACCGAAAATCTCGGAGAAAACCCACGCAGGTCACGGGGAGAACGTACAAACTCCGTACAGACAGCGCCCGTAGTCGGGATGGAACCCGGGTCTCCGGCGCTGCATTCGCTGTAAGGCAGCAACTCTACCGCTGCGCCACCGTGAAGGTTTGTCAGGACTTCTCTCTAGTTGTTGGTTCAGTTGCCTGAAAACTGACGCAGGAAATCAGCAAACACAACAGGATATCAGTATTCCAGCATGGACATTTCATTGGGTCCACATTTTGCCTTCTCCTTTTCTCATTGATTTATCTACACTTAAGGCACAGTATTTCACAAACACCCAAGACCCGGGTCGATCCTGACCACGGGTGCTTTCTGTACGGAGTTTGTACGTTCCCCCCGTGACCTGCGTGGGTTTTCTCCGAGATCTTTGTTTTCCTCCCACACTCCAAAGACGTACAGGTTTGTAGGTTGTGTAGGAAAGAACTGCAGATGCTGGTTTAAATCGAAGGTAGACACAAAATGCTGGAGTAACTCAGAGGGTCAGGCAGCATCTTGGGAGAGAAGGAATGGGTGACGTTTCGGGTCGAGACCCTTCTTCAGACTGACGTCTCGACCCGAAGGCAGGAACGGGGTACTGATTGAGAATGATCAGCCATGATCACATTGAATGGTGGTGCTGGCTCGAAGGGCCGAATGGCCTACTCCTGCACCTATTGTCAATTGAAATGCCACCCATTCCTTCTCTCCAGAGATGCTGCCTGACCCGCTGAGTTACTCCAGCATTTTGTGTCTACCTTCGATTTAAACCAGCATCTGCAGTTTTTTTCCTACGGGTTTGTAGGTTAATTGGTTTGGTGTATGTGTGAAATTGTCCCGCGTCTGTAGGGTAGTGTTAATATGCAGGGATCGCTGGGCGGCACGGACTCGGTGGGCCGAAGGGCCTGTTTCCCTCTTTAACACTAAAACTGAACTAAGCCGATGGAATCGTTTCTAAGTGCAGTGACGCTGGTGCAGTTTGAAATATTCGGCAAAGTAAATATTTTGCGTTTCCTCTTTTTGTCCCGGGTTGATCCCAGACTTGACCCTAAACTTTCTCTGCGGGTCTGGAGGAAGATGCTTTGTGCTGTTTGCCTTTTTATCTGCTGGGATCGGAGCTGTAACCAATGCTTTGTAGGCCACAGTTTAAGAATAAGGGGTAGGCCATTTAGAACAGAGATGAGGAAAAACTTTTTCAGTCAGAGAGTTGTGAATCTGTGGAATTCTCTGCCTCAGAAGGCAGTGGAGGCCAATTCTCTAAATGCATTCAAGAGAGAGCTAGATAGAGCTCTTAAGGATAGCGGAGTCAGGGGGTATGGGGAGAAGGCAGGAACGGGGTACTGATTGAGAATGATCAGCCATGATCACATTGAATGGCAGTGCTGGCTCGAAGGGCCGAATGGCCTCCGCCTGCACCTATTGTCTATTGCTGGGGAGAAGCACAAAGGGTTTATTGTCTGGTATTCGGGGATGTGGCCCTTGTTTCTCACAGACTGATTAGCAATTAATTGAACTGTCGAGAGAATTAATGGCTGTTCCGTGTTGACCTGATATTTGGGCTACCTTTTAGAGACAGCCTTGAGGGCCAGTTATTAGTGGAACAGCACGGTGGCACAGTGGTACATAAGGTCGTAAGGAATAGGAGTAAAATAAGGCCATTCGGCCCATTGTGTCTACTCTGCCATTCAGTCATGGCTGATCTATCGCACCCTCTCAACCCCAATCTCCTGCCTTCTCCCCATAACCCCTGACACCCGTACCAATCTTCCTCATTGGTGACCCTCGGACTATCCTTGATCGGACTTTACCTTGCACTAAAGATTATTCCCTTATCCTCTATCTGTACACTGTGAATGGCTCGATTGTGATCACGTATTGTCTTTCTGCTGACTGGATGGCAGGCAACAAAAGCCTTTCACTGTAGCTCGGTACACGTGACAATAAACTCAACTAATGAGGAGAAGGCAGGAACGGGGTACTGATTGAGAATGATCAGCCATGATCACATTGAATGGCGGTGCTGGTTCGAAGGGCCGAATGGCCTCCTCCTGCACCTATTGTCTATTGTCTAAAGGAACTGCAAATGCTGGTATATACCAAAGACAGGCACAAAGTACTGGAGTAACTCTGGTCTGACGAAGGTCCCCGACCCAAAACGTCACCAATCCTTTTTCTCCAGAGACGCTGCCTGTCCCACTGAGTTACTCCAGCACTTTATGTCTACCTTCGGTGTAAACCAGCGTCTGCAGTTCCTTCCGGCAAAGGATTGTGCGCACGCCCTCTTTTGCAAGAGGCAAAGTTCGAGGCTACTTTGTTCAGCCTTGCCGATAGCCGATTTGATATCGCTGGACAATGAACTCCACTTTCGGTCTCAAAGTCCGGAAACACGATTGATTTATTGATCACGTGCATGAGGTGGAACCACTTACGGTAATATTGCCGACACATTTCTTGCTCTGCGATGACTTCCGACCTCAGAAAGAAACCGTTAGAGGGACTCTCCTGTCCACCTCTGTTCAATAAATTGAATTGAATAAATGTTTATCGGCCAAGTATGTACACACGCACGCACACGAGGAATGTGACTTGCTGCTCGCAAGTAACAACACGACATACAGTAAACAATTAAGAATAAAACATAGAACATTAGAACATTAAGAAACATAATGTTAAGCGTTCATTAAAAGCACAGGCAGACTTACAACCCAGCAGTCTGAAGAAGGGTCTCGACCCCAAACGTCACCCATTCCTTCTCTCCTGAGATGCTGCCTGACCTGCTGAGTTACTCCAGCATTTTGTGAATAAATACCTTCGATTTGTACCAGCATCTGCAGTTATCTTCTTATATTATTTTACAACCCAGCGGTATTAATATTGATTTCTCGAACTTCAAGTAACCCTTGCCTCCCCCCTCTCTCTCGGTCCCTCCCCAATCCTGGTCTCAGACTAGTTCCACACTGTCCTGATTGCATATTACTTGTTGCCACTGCCCCCCACAGCTAACAACCATCCATTCTACACTTTCCTTGAGCTTCGTCCCCTCTGATCTGCCATTTTCACACCTTTTCCCTCCCATATCTCCAAAGCCATGCAGGTTTGTAGGTTAATTGGCTTGGGTTTGTACGCTTGGTATAATTGTAATTTGTCCCCAGTGTGTGCAAGGTAGTGTTAATGTGCGGGGATCGCTGGGCGGCACGGACCAGGTCGGGCCGAAGGGCCTGTTTCCGCACTGTATCTCTAAACTAAACATCTCTGCACTCCCTCTCCCCTGCCTCACAGTCTAAAGAAGGGTCTCGACTCGGAATGTCACCCATTCCTTCTCTCCAGAGATGCTGCCTGTCCCGCTGAGTTATTCCAGCATTTTGCGTCCATCTTCGTTGAAAGCGCTGGGTGATTTTTCTCTGGAACTGCAGGTGCTGGTTTGTGTAGAGATGCTGCCCGACTCGCTGAGTTACTCCAGCACGTTGTGTCTGTCCAGTCCCCTGTTCTGCGAGTCACAGTCAGTTTATTGCCCCCCTCTGACGTTGCAAAATGAACCCTCCTGTGGCAGTTCTTTGTTTCTTGATGTTCAGGGGGACGTTTGGAAGGAGTGGGTTGGGGCGAGCACTATTAAAGGAACGGCGGGACAATCAAACTCCCAATTAAACGAGGAGTCATAGAAACATAGAAAATAGGTGCAGGAGTAGGCCATTCGGCCCTTCGAGACTGCACCGCCATTCAATATGATCATGGCTGATCATCCAACTCAGTATCCCGTACCTGCCTTCTCTCCATACCCCCTGATCCCTTTAGCCACAAGGGCCACATCTAACTCCCTCTTAAATATAGCCAATGAACTGGCCTCAACTACCTTCTGTGGCAGAGAATTCCACAGATTCACCACCCTCTGTGTGAAAAAAAAAGTTCTCATCTCGGTCCTAAAAGACTTCCCCCTTATCCTTAAGCTGTAACCCCTAGTTCTGGACTTCCCCAACATCGGGAACAATCTTCCTGCATCTAGCCTATCCAACCCCTTAAGAATTTTATATGTTTCTATAAGATCCCCCCTCAGTCTTCTAAATTCCAGCGAGTACAAGCCGAGTCTATCCAGTCTTTCTCCATATGAAAGTCCTGCCATCCCAGGGATCAATCTGGTGAACCTTCTCTGTACTCCCTCTACGGATGGATGTCTTTAGGAAGCCGGCTGGGCTGGCCGCGGTAGAACAATGCTTGCCCAGTCTCTCTCTCTCTCTCTCTCTCTCTCTCTCTCTCTCTCTCTCTCTCTCTCTCTCTGTCTGGCTGCACCAGTGAGTGTTCATGTTTCCAGCGGTCTCCTCATGTCCACGCCAATGGCAGACCCTGTGCCCAGCAATGTTTAGGAAAAAAACTGCAGACGCTGGTTTAAAATCGAAGGTAGTCACAAAGTGCTGGAGTAACTCAGCGGGTCAGGCAGCATCTCCGGAGAGAAGGAATGGGTGACCTTTCTGTCCTGGGCCTCCTCCATTGTCAGAGTGAGGCCCAGCGCAAATTGGAGGAACAGCACCTCGTATTTCGCTTGGGTAGTTTACACCCCAGCGGTATGAACATTGACTTCTCTAACTTCAGATGGTCCCTGCTTTCGCTCTCTATCCCCTCCCCCTTCCCAGTTCTCCCACTAGTCCTCCTGTCTCCGACTACATTCTATCTTTGTCCCGCCCCCTCCCCCGACATCAGTCTGAAGAAGGGTCTCGACTCGAAACGAAGGGTCTCGACTCGACTCGACTCGAAACATTCCTTCTCTCCCAAGATGGTACCTGACCCGTTTGAGTTACTCCAGCATTTTGTGTCTACCTCCGACAATGTTTAGTTTAATAAACAATAGGTGCAGGAGGAGACCATTCGGCCATTTGAGCCAGCACCGCCATTCACTGTGATCATGGCTGATCATTCACAATCAGTACCCCGTTCCTGCCTTCTCCCCATACCCCCTGACTCCGCTATCTTTAAGAGCTCTATCGAGCTCTACCTTGAAAACATCCAGTGAATTGGCCTCCGCTGCCTTCTGAGGCAGAGAATTCCACAGATTCACAACTCTGGGTGAAAAAAAAATTCTCATCTCGGTCCTAAATGGCCTACCCCTTATTCTTATGTTCCATGTTCCCTGTGACAGTGTTGGCACGTGGTGATTTGAAAGCCGGATAAGCAAAGGGAACCTTTGAGTTCATGAGTCCTGTGCATTGAGACTTTGATGCTGTTAGTTAATGAGTAACACAGTCACAAACAGTGACAGGGCTGAGGCTCAACTGTGTGGAAGGCCCAGGTTTGTTGTTCATAAGTTATAGGAGCAGAATTAGATCATTCAGCCCATCAAGTCTACTCCCATGGCTGCAGTACTTTGTTATCCCCCCTCCCCATCCCCCCTCCCCATCCCCCCTCCCCATCCCCCCTTCTCCATCCCCCCTCTCCCTCCCCCTTCCCCATCCCCGCCGCTCCATCCCCCCCGCTCCATCCCCCCTCCCCATCCCCCCCGCTCCATCCCCCCTCCCCATCCCCTCTCCCCATCCCCCCCGCTCCATCCCCCCCGCCCCATCCCCCCTCTCCATCCCCCATCCCCCCTCCCCATCCCCCCCGCTCCATCCCCCCGCTCCATCCCCCCTTCCCCATCCCCCCTCTCCATCCCCCTCCCCATCCCCCCTCTCCATCCCCCCTCCCCATCCCCCCTCCCCATCCCCCCTCTCCATCCCCCCTCTCCATCCCCCCTCCCCATTCCCCATCCCCCCTCCCCATCCCCCCCGCTCCATCCCCCCGCTCCATCCCTCCTTCCCCATCCCCCCTCTCCATCCCCCCTCTCCAACCCCCCTCTCCATCCCCCCTCTCCATCCCCCCTCTCCATCCCCCCTCTCCATCCCCCCTCTCCATCCCCCCTCTCCATCCCCCCTCTCCATCCCCCCTCTCCATCCCCCCTCTCCATCCCCCCTCTCCATCCCCCCTCTCCATCCCCCCTCTCCATCCCCCCTCTCCATCCCCCCTCTCCATCCCCCCTCTCCATCCCCCCGCTCCATCCCCCCGCTCCATCCCCCCGCTCCATCCCCCCGCTCCATCCCCCCGCTCCATCCCCCCGCTCCATCCCCCCGCTCCATCCCCCCGCTCCATCCCCCCGCTCCATCCCCCCGCTCCATCCCCCCGCTCCATCCCCCCGCTCCATCCCCCCTTCCCCATCCCCCCTCTCCATCCCCCCTCTCCATCCCCCCTCTCCATCCCCCCTCTCCATCCCCCCTCTCCATCCCCCCTCTCCATCCCCCCTCTCCATCCCCCCTCTCCATCCCCCCTCTCCATCCCCCCTCTCCATCCCCCCTCTCCATCCCCCCGCTCCATCCCCCCTTCCCCATCCCCCCTCTCCATCCCCCCTCTCCATCCCCCCTCTCCATCCCCCCTCTCCATCCCCCCTCTCCATCCCCCCTCTCCATCCCCCCGCTCCATCCCCCCGCTCCATCCCCCCGCTCCATCCCCCCTCTCCATCCCCCCGCTCCATCCCCCCGCTCCATCCCCCCGCTCCATCCCCCCGCTCCATCCCCCCGCTCCATCCCCCCGCTCCATCCCCCCGCTCCATCCCCCCTGCTCCATCCCCCCTCTCCATCCCCCCACTCCATCCCCCCTCCCCATCCCCCCTCTCCATCCCCCTCCCCATCCCCCTCTCCATCCCCCTCCCCATCCCCCTCCCCATCCCCCCTCCCATCCCCCCTCTCCATCCCCCCTCTCCATCCCCCCTCTCCATCCCCCCTCTCCATCCCCCCTCCCCATCCCCCCTCCCCATCCCCCCTTCTCCATCCCCCCTCTCCCTCCCCCTTCCCCATCCCCGCCGCTCCATCCCCCCCGCTCCATCCCCCCTCCCCATCCCCCCCGCTCCATCCCCCCTCCCCATCCCCTCTCCCCATCCCCCCCGCTCCATCCCCCCCGCCCCATCCCCCCTCTCCATCCCCCATCCCCCCTCCCCATCCCCCCCGCTCCATCCCCCCGCTCCATCCCCCCTTCCCCATCCCCCCTCTCCATCCCCCTCCCCATCCCCCCTCTCCATCCCCCCTCCCCATCCCCCCTCTCCATCCCCCCTCTCCATCCCCCCTCCCCATTCCCCATCCCCCCTCCCCATCCCCCCCGCTCCATCCCCCCGCTCCATCCCTCCTTCCCCATCCCCCCTCTCCATCCCCCCTCTCCATCCCCCCTCTCCATCCCCCCTCTCCATCCCCCCTCTCCATCCCCCCTCTCCATCCCCCCTCTCCATCCCCCCTCTCCATCCCCCCTCTCCATCCCCCCTCTCCATCCCCCCTCTCCATCCCCCCTCTCCATCCCCCCTCTCCATCCCCCCTCTCCATCCCCCCTCTCCATCCCCCCTCTCCATCCCCCCGCTCCATCCCCCCGCTCCATCCCCCCGCTCCATCCCCCCGCTCCATCCCCCCGCTCCATCCCCCCGCTCCATCCCCCCGCTCCATCCCCCCGCTCCATCCCCCCGCTCCATCCCCCCGCTCCATCCCCCCGCTCCATCCCCCCTTCCCCATCCCCCCTCTCCATCCCCCCTCTCCATCCCCCCTCTCCATCCCCCCTCTCCATCCCCCCTCTCCATCCCCCCTCTCCATCCCCCCTCTCCATCCCCCCTCTCCATCCCCCCGCTCCATCCCCCCTTCCCCATCCCCCCTCTCCATCCCCCCTCTCCATCCCCCCTCTCCATCCCCCCTCTCCATCCCCCCTCTCCATCCCCCCTCTCCATCCCCCCTCTCCATCCCCCCTCTCCATCCCCCCGCTCCATCCCCCCGCTCCATCCCCCCGCTCCATCCCCCCTCTCCATCCCCCCGCTCCATCCCCCCGCTCCATCCCCCCGCTCCATCCCCCCGCTCCATCCCCCCGCTCCATCCCCCCTGCTCCATCCCCCCTCTCCATCCCCCCACTCCATCCCCCCTCCCCATCCCCCCTCTCCATCCCCCTCCCCATCCCCCTCTCCATCCCCCTCCCCATCCCCCTCCCCATCCCCCCTCCCATCCCCCCTCTCCATCCCCCCTCTCCATCCCCCCTCTCCATCCCCCCTCTCCATCCCCCCTCTCCATCCCCCCTCTCCATCCCCCCTCTCCATCCCCCCTCTCCATCCCCCCTCTCCATCCCCCCTCTCCATCCCCCCTCCCCCTCCCCCCTCCCCATCCCCCCTCCCCCCCCTCCCCATCCCCCCCGCTCCATCCCCCCCGCTCCATCCCCCCTCCCCATCCCCCCTCCCCATCCCCCCCTCCCCATCCCCCTCCCCATCCCCCCTTCTCCATCCCCCCTCTCCATCCCCCCTCTCCATCCCCCCTCTCCATCCCCCCTCTCCATCCCCCCTCTCCATCCCCCCTCCCCATTCCCCATCCCCCCTCCCCATCCCCCCCGCTCCATCCCCCCGCTCCATCCCCCCTTCCCCATCCCCCCTCTCCATCCCCCCTCTCCATCCCCCCTCTCCATCCCCCCCGCTCCATCCCCCCTTCCCCATCCCCCCTCTCCATCCCCCCTCTCCATCCCCCCGCTCCATCCCCCCTCTCCATCCCCCCTCTCCATCCCCCCTCTCCATCCCCCCTCTCCATCCCCCCTCTCCATCCCCCCTCTCCATCCCCCCTCTCCATCCCCCCTCTCCATCCCCCCTGCTCCATCCCCCCTCTCCATCCCCCCACTCCATCCCCCCTCCCCATCCCCCCTCCCCATCCCCCCTCCCCATCCCCCCTCTCCATCCCCCCGCTCCATCCCCCCGCTCCATCCCCCCTCTCCATCCCCCCTCTCCATCCCCCCTCTCCATCCCCCCTCTCCATCCCCCCTCTCCATCCCCCCTCTCCATCCCCCCTGCTCCATCCCCCCTGCTCCATCCCCCCTGCTACATCCCCCCTGCTCCATCCCCCTTCCCCATCCCCCCTCTCCATCCCCCTTCTCCATCCCCCTCCCCATCCCCCCTCTCCATCCCCCCCGCTCCATCCCCCCTTCCCCATCCCCCCTTCCCCATCCCCCCTCTCCATCCCCCTCCCCATGCCCCCTCTCCCTCCCTCTTCCCCATCCCCCCCGCTCCATCCACCTTCTCCTCTCCCCCTCCCCATCCCCTCTCCCCTCTCCATCCCCTCTCCCCTCTCCATCCCCCTCTCCATCTCCCCCTCCCTCCCTCCCTTCCTCCTTAGGAGATAGATTCAAACTTTAAAATGTGAATAACTTAAAATATATAACACCGATTTCAATGAAACTTCTTCCATTAGCACCAAAGGGATGACGGTGAGTAAGGTGGGCCTAACATTGTCCCACTATCGTGAACCATTTTGGCTGTAGTTCAGGAACAAACAAACAAACAAACAAGAGTTTTAACATATAGATGTTCATAAGTGATTGGAGCAGAATGAGGCCATTCTGCCCAATCAGGTCTACTCCGCCATTTAATCATGGCTGATCTTTATTTCCCTCTCAACCCCATTCTCCTGCCTTCACAGACTAGAGGGTATAGCTTTATGATTAGAGGGCAGCGTTTAAAGGGGATGTGCGAGGCAAAAATATCCATTGACGGCCCCCAGAGCCTTCTGTGGAAGGGAATTCCACGGATTCACCACCCAGTGTTCTATGATCAGAACTGAGATTTAGTCATAGAGTGATACAGTGTGGAAACAGGCCCTTCGGCCCAATTGGCCCACGCGGGCCAACATGTCCCAGCTACACTAGTCCCACCTGCCTGCGCTTGGTCCATATCCCTCCAAACCTGTCCTATCCATGTACCTGCCCAACTGTTTCTTAAACGATGGGATAGTCCCAGCCACAACTACCTCCTCTGGCAGCTTGTTCCATACACCCACCACCCTCTGTGTGAAAAAGTTACCCCTCGGATTCCTATTAAATCTTTTCCCCTTCACCTTGAAACCATGTCCTCTGGTCCTCGATTTCCCTGACTCTGGGCAAGAGACTCTGTGCATCTACCCGATCTATTCCTCTCATGATTTTATACATAACACTGCTGCGCTGGTCAAGAAGGCACAGCAACGACTGTTCTACCTAAGAACACTGAAGAAGTCTGGTCTACCCCAACAGCTGCTGACGACCTTCTACCGCTGCACCATAGAGAGCATCCTAACACATGGCATCCCTGTGTGGTATCTCAGCTGCACGGAGGCAGAGAGGAAAGCTCTTCAGCGGGTAGTCCATAGAGCTCAGAGGACCATCGGAACACAGCTACCGGCCTTGGAGGGCATCTACAACACACGATGCCTCAGAAAAGCCACCAGCATCCACAAAGACTCTTCACACCCCTGCAACAGTCTGTTCGAACTTCTACCACCGGGCAGACGATACAAGGCCTTCTAAGCCCGCACCTCCAGACTCAGGAACAGCTTCATCCCCAGGGCCATAGCTGCTATGAACCGGTCCTGCTGAGCCGGATGGTCACATCGCACAGTGAACTGGCACAGATCTACTTGCACTTTATTCTGTTTTAAACTGTTACAATTTGTTTCATTGGGTTGTTTAAATTAATACTGACTAGCTAATTAATTTATTGCATCGTATGGGAGGCACATTCCCAATCTCGTTGTACCTCTGTACAATGACAATAAAGATATATTGTATTGTATTGTATTGTATGAAATATAATGTGTTTCTCATGGGGTTTTTTGTCCCCTCTTTTAGAGACCCAAGACCGACAAATCAGAGCGTCAACAAGCACGTCAACAATGATGTGAACTTGCGCATTCAAAACCTGACTATATTAGTCAGGCACATAAAGAACTACTATCAGGTAAGTGGCTTCAACAGCTTCCGGCCTCTTGTGGTTTAATCTTTTGGAAGGGGTGTGACAGCAGTAGAATCTCTCGCTGGTCCCAGCGGCCTCACAAACCCCCCAACCATTTCCTCTTGTCTTGTGAGCTGTGTCGCTTTCAGTCTTGGTGTGTGTGTGTTCATTGGAGGGTTATTGTTTATGGAGCCAGGTGGTGGCTATTGAACAAACTTCACGTTGATCATATACTAGACCAAGTGGACCTGTTGGGGCCCAAACCTCTCCTGCATTGGTGCAGCACCCTCTCCTCCCTCCCTCTCCTCCCTCCCTCCCCTCTTCCCTTCCTATCCCCCCTCCCCCTCCACCTCCCCCTCCCTTCCACCCCCTTCCCCGCCCCTCCATTCCCCTTATCCTCCTCCCCTCTCCTTCTCCTTCCTTCCCCTCCCATCCCCCTTCCCTCCCTCCTCCCCTCCCATCCCCCTCCCTGCACCCCCTGTCCCCCCCTCCATCCCCCTCAACTCCCCTTCCCCTCTCCCTCTCCATTCCCCTCCGCTCCCCCTCCCTGCACCCCCAGTCCACCCCCTCCATCCCCCTCAACCCCCCTTATCCTCCTCGCTCCTCCCCTCCCCTTCCCTCCACCTTCCCCTCCACCTCCCCCCTCCCCTCCTCCTTCCCTCCCCTCCCACCCCCTCCCTGCACCCCCAGTCCCCCCCTCCATCCCCCTCAACCCCCCTTATCCTCCTCGCTCCTCCCTCCTCCCCTCCCCCTCCCATCCACCCCCCTCCCTCCCCTCCACCCCCCACCCCCCCCTCCAACCCCCTTATCCTCCTACCCTCCCCTCCTCCTTCCTTCCCCTCCCATCCCACTCCCTCCACCCCATCCCCCCCTGCACTCCCCCCCTGCCTCTCCCCCCCCTCCTCCTTCCCCTTATCCTCCTTCCCCCCCTCCATCCCCCTCAACCCTCCTCCCCTCACCTCCCCCTCCCCTCCACTTCTCCTTCCCTGCACTCTTCCCCTTCCTCTCCCCCTCCCTCTCCCCCCCTCCCTCTCCCCCTCCCCTCCCCTCCACCCCCCTCCCCTCCACCCCCTTCCCCTCCACCCCCTTCCCTCCCTCCCCCCTCTCTCCCGAGGAGATAGATTTAAACTTTTAAATGTGAATAACTTTAATAATATAACACCGATTTCAATGAAACTTCTTCCATTAGCACCAAAGGGATGACGGTGAGTAAGGTGGGCCTAAAATTGTCGCGCTATCATGTACCGTTCTGGCTGTAGTTCAGGAACAAACAAACAAACAAACAAACAAACGTTTTAGTATAGAGATGTACCTGCCCAGTTGTAGAGTTCATCCAGACACAAAAAGCTGGAGTAACTAGAGAGGAGAGAGAGGGAGAGGAGAGAGAGGAGAGAGGGAGGGGAGGAGAGGGAGAGGAGAGGAGGGAGAGGAGAGGAGGGAGAGAGAGGGAGAGAGTGCAGGGAGAGGGGAGAGGAGGGAGAGGAGAGAGAGAGGAGAGGGAAGGAGGGAGAGGGAAGTGCAGAGGAGAGGAGGGGGTAGGAGGGGAGAGAAGAGGGGAGGGAGAGGGAGAGGAGAGGAGATAATCTCTCAGCTCCACCATATTACAACTATCTTTGGTGCTGGATTTGAGGATAGAAAGAAGGAGAGGGTGGGGAGCTGATCGTGAGCTGTGCCATTTTCAGTCTTGGCGTGTGTGTTCGCCGGTTATTGTTGATGGAGGCAGGAGATGGCTTTTGAACCAACTTCACGTTTATCATGTACACACCAGCCGAGTTGTGGAGTTCAGGTAGACACACAAAGCTGGAGTAACTCAGCGGGCCAGGCAGCATCTCTGGAGAGAAGGAATGGGGTGACGTTTCAGGTCGAGACCCTTCTCCAGAGTTCGTGTAGTTTAGATTCAGAGATGCAGAGTGGAAACACGTCCTTCGGCGCACCGGGTCCGCGCCGACCAGCGATCACACGTTCACACGAGTTCTATGTCATCCCACCATAACTGGACAAGCTCGATGCAGGGACAATGTTCCCAATGTTGGGCAAGTCCAGAACCAGGGGCCACACAGTCTTAGAATAAAGGGGAGGCCATTTAAAACTGAGGTGAGAAGAAACTTTATCACCCAGAGAGTTGTGAGTTTGTGGAATTCTCTGCCACAGAGGGCAGTGGAGGCCAAATCACTGGATGGATTTAAGAGAGAGTTAGATAGAGCTCTGGGGGCTAGTGGAATCAAGGGATATGGGGAGAAGGTAGGCACGGGTTACTGATTGTGGACGATCAGCCACGATCACAATGAATGGCGGTACTGGCTCGAAGGGCCGAATGGCCTCCTCCTGCGCCTGTTTTCTATGTTTCTATTACCATGACCACGTGGGTTTGTAGGTTAATTGGCTTCTGTAAATTAACACTATCCTACATGCCAGCAATTGCCAAGTGGCTATAGGGGGAAGGTACAAAGTCCACATAAACAGACAGCACCCGCAGTCAGGATCGAAACGTGGCTAACGAGGGAAATCAAGGACAGTGTTAAATCTAAGGAAGAGGCAGAGAAATTGACTGGAGGAAGCAGCAATACCGAGGACTCGGAGAAATTTAGAACTCAACAGGAGAGGACCGAGGAGGAAGAAAAGAGCGTGAAAGAAAGCTTGGGGGGAATTAAAAAGCTTTAGATATGTAAAAAGGAAAAGATTAGTGAAGACAAATGTCGGTCCCTTACAATCAGGGGAATTTATAATGCGGAAACAAGGAAATGGCAGAACAGTGAAGAATGCACTGAAGCCCCTAAACGTCACCTATCCATGTTTTCCGGCACGGTGGCGCCGCGGTAGAGTTGCTGCCTTACAGCGAATGCAGCGCCGGAGACTCAGGTTCGATCCTGACTACGGGCGCCTTCTGTACGGAGTTTGTACGTTCTCCCCGTGACCTGCGTGGGTTTTCTCCGAGATCTCCGGTTTCCTCCCACACTCCAAAGACGTGCAGGTTTGTAGGTTAATTGACTGGGTAAATGTAAAAATTGGCCCCAGTGTGTGTAGGATAGTGTTGGTGTGCGGGGATCGCTGGGCGGCGCGGACTCGGTGGGCCGAAGGGCCTGTTTCCGCGCTGTATCTCTAAATCTAAAAAAAAATCTAATGGTCTGTTTCCTTTATCATCGTTAGTTTGTTGGATATCATTCATTCATCTGTTCTATATTTCTCTGTATCGCCACCTGTGTGCGTCTCGTTTCCCCTTTCCCCTGACTCTCCGTGTGAAGATGGGTCTCGAGCTGCAACGACACCTATTGCTTTTCACCAGAGATGCTGCTTGAGCCGCTGAGTTGCTCCAGCTTTTTGTGTCTATCTCAGGAGACGCTGCCTGGGCCGGCCGCTGAGTTACTGCAGCACTGTGTGTTGTTTATTAACAGAGTTGTGGGTGGGAAGTCACAAAGCCCCAGTGTTCAGTACTGCCATAGGCGGCAGGCTGATTTGCATTCTGGAAGTATGCAATCAGGCCGACAGAAACTGTTGTGTGCAGGAAGTTGCAGCCCCTGATGTGTTGGCTGACGCGTCAGCTCCCCCCTCTGCACAGACCGTTGCACACGCACCAGTGCGGCACGGTGGCGCTGCCGTAGAGTTGATGCCTCACATCGCCAGAGACCCGGGTTCCATCCTGACCACGGGTGCTGTCTGTACGAAGTTTGTACGTTCTCTCCGTGACCTGCGTGGGTTTTCTCAGAGATCTCCGGTTTCCTCCCAAGACGGGTTAATTGGCTTGGTGAAAGTGTAAACATTGTCCCTCGTGTGTTTAGTTTAGAGATACAGCGCGGAAACAGGCCCTTCGGCCCACCGGGTCTGCGCCGACCGGCGATCCCCACACATTAACACCATCCTACTACACCCACTAGGGACAATGTTTACATTTACCAAGCCAATTAACCTACAAACCTGCACGTCCTTGGAGTGTGGGAGGAAACCACCGAAGATCTCGGAGAAAACCCGCGCAGGTCACGGGGAGAACGTGTAAACTCCGTACAGACAACACCTGTAGTAGGGATCGAACCCGGGTCTCCGGCGCTGCATTCGCGGTAAGGCAGCAACTCTACTGCTGCATCAGGTTGGTTAAGACGGTTGTGTAGGTTGCCTCCGCTCAGTCCGTCTTAACCAACCTGATCTCCCGGTGGCTCAGCACTTCAACTCCCCCTCCCACTCCCAATCTGACCTTTCTGTCCTGGGCCTCCTCCATTGTCAGAGTGAGGCCCAGCGCAAATTGGAGGAACAGCACCTCATATTTTGCTTGGGTAGTTTACACCCCAGCGGTATGAACATTGACTTCTCCAACTTCAGGTAGTCCCTGGTTCCCCTCTCTATCCCCTCCCCATTCCCAGTTCTCCCACTAGTCTTCCTGTCTCCGACTACATCCTATCTTTGTCCCGCCCCCTCCCCTGACATCAGTCTGAAGAAGGGTCTCGACCCGAAACGTCACCCACTCCTCCTCTCCCGAGATGCTGCCTGACCCGCTGAGTTACTCCGGCATTTTGTGTCTTCCTTCGATTTAAACCAGCATCTGCAGTTTTTTTTCCTACCCAATACTCCAGATGCGGCCTAACCCAAGTATTCTAAAGCTGCATCGTGACCTCCTGTCTGAAGAAGGGTCTCGACCCCAAACGTCACCCGCTCCTTCTCTCCAGAGATGCTGCCTGACCCGCTGAGTTACTCCAGCACTTAGTGTCTATCTGCAAGTTCCTTCCGACATGTAACCAGTTCAACTCTGAGTGCAAGAAGGTCTTTTGTGTTCATCGAAGGAAGTGCTTGGCACATACTTTGCGTGGAACCCAGTGATGTTAATAGCCAGCCATTCACACCAGTCTGACCGCCTAACTTCAAAGGGGTCACACATTCACAACTCACCAAACCTGATTTTTAAGATCAGTGAGATTGGTTAGGGTATTGCATTGCAGTAACTCTGTTATATCTTGCACTAAATGTTACACCCTTTATCTGACGGCTTGATTGCACGGTGGCGCAGCGATAGAGTTGCTGCCTCACAGCGCCAGAGACCCGGGTTCAATCTCGACTACGGGCTACGTCTGTACGGAGTTTGTACGTTCTCCCCGTGACCTGCGTGGGTTTTTGTCCGGGTGCTCCGGTTTCCTCCCACACTCCAAAGACGTGCAGGTTTGTAGGTTAATTGACTGGGTAAATGTAAAAATTGTCCCTAATGTGTGTAGGATAGTGTTAGTGTGCGGGGATCGCTGGTCGGCGCGGACTCGGTGGGCCGAATGGCCTGTTTCCACGCTGCATCTCTAAAGTTAAAACTGTAGTCTTTTTGACTGGTTAGCACGCAAACAAAAGCTTTTTACTCAACCGCGGTACACAAGACAATAATGGAAACATAGGTGCAGGAGTAGGCCATTCGGCCCTACGAGCCAGCACTGCCATTCAATATGATCATCTCTGATCATCCACAATCAGTACCCCGTTCTTGCTTTTTCCCCCCATATCCCTTGATTCCGTTAGCCCGAAGAGCTAAATCTAACTCTCTCTTGAAAACATCCAGTGAATTGGCCCCCACTACCCTCTGTGGCAGAGAATTCCACAGATTCACAACTCTCTGGGTGAAAAGGTTTCTCCACATCTCAGTCCTAAATGGCCAACCCCTTATTCTTAAACTGTGTGACCCCTGATTCTTGGGAATCCCCCAACATTGGGAACATTTTTCCTGCATCTCGCCCTTCTAATCCTTTGAGGTTACAAGGAGAATGTGCAAGATGCAGGCAGACAGCACCCGAGGTTAGGATTAAACCTGGGGTTCACTTATCTGTGAGGCAGCACTTTATTGGATAGAACACCTCCCTTGTAATGGAGAATAACTGCAGAGAGAGTTAGATTTAGCTCTTAGGGCTAATGGAATCACGAGATATGGGGGAAAAAGCAGGAACAGGGTACTGATTTTAGATGATCAGAGATGATCATATTGAATGGCGGTGCTGGCTCGAAGGGCCGAATGGCCTACTCTTGCACCTTGTTTTCTATGCGTAGGAAAGAAAACTGCAGATGCTGGTTTAACTCGAAGGTAGACACAAAATGCTGGAGTAACTCAGCGGGTCAGGCAGCAAGAAGTCAGTCTGAAGAAGGGTCTCGACCCGAAACATCACCCATTCCTTCTCTCCAGAGATGCTGCCTGACCCACTGAGTTACTCCAGCATTTTGTGTCTACCTTTGGTGTAAACCAGCATCTGCAGTTCCTTCCTGCACAACTGGAGAATGGTCCAGACCTCCCGTCTACCTCATTGAAGATTCTCGGACTATCTTTAACCGGACTTTATCCTGCAGTAAATGTTGTTCCCTTTTATCCTGTACCTGCACACTGTGGATGGATGGATTGTAATCGCGTATGGTCTTTCCGCTGACTGGTTAGAACCCAATAAGAGAGCTTTTCACTGTACCTCAGTACCTGAGACAATAAACTTCATAAAGTTATTTCGGGAGGTTGCAAGATGAACGATGGGCAGTGGATGATGTCTCCGTTATTCCCTTTATCCTGTGTCTACACTGCAAGCGCCTCGATTGTAATCACGTACAGTCTTTCCGCTGATTGGATAGCACGCAACAAAAACGCTCGACACACATGGCAATAAACTAAACAGTAGGGTCTCGACCCGAAACGTCACCCATTCCTTCTCTCCCGAGATGCTGCCTGACCCGCTGAGTTACTCCAGCATTTTGTGAATAAATGCCTTCGATTTGTACCTGCATCTGCAGTTATTTTCTTACACTGCCTGACCCGCTGAGTTACTCCAGCTTTTTTGTGTCTCTATCTTCCGGTGTAAACCAGCACCTGCAGTTCCTTCCATTAAAGCTAGCCTAACCAAATTCCTGTACATTAAAACCTGATCAAAATGCTTCCGAATGATTGCAACTTCACTGGGATTCTGATACATTGACAGAACTGTCCTGAGAACCTGAGGAATATGGTGCAGTGCAAGATTCAATGTGCTGGCGTGATGCTGAGGCATCAGTTGTACAACCAGATGCACAGTCGGCAGTTTCTGGAAGCTGTGTTGGTCATGCGGTGATTAATTCATGGTCAGGAACACGGTGCCAAGCAGTAATGTTCACACAGCAGTCCCAGCCAGGTTGGCCAGGAACCTTCCTTAGCACAATCTCCTTCTGCTGGTAACAGAAAGCAAGGCTGAAGGTAGACATCAAAAGCTGGAGCAACTCAGCAGGTCAGGCAGCATCTCTGGAGAGAAGGAATGGGTGACGTTCAGACTGATGTCAGGGGGGGCGGGACAAAGGAAGGATATAGGTGGAGACAGGAAGACAGTGGGAGAACTGGGAAGAGGGAGGGGATAGAGAGAGACAGGAGCTGTCTAAAGTTGGAGAAGTCAATGTTCATACCATTGGGCTGTAAGCTGCCCAATCAGTCATCAGTCTGAAGAAGGGTCTCGACCCGAAACGTCACCCATCCCATCTCCCCGGAGATGCTGCCTGTCCCGCTGAGTTACTCCAGCATTTTGTGACACCTTCAATTTGTACCAGCATCTGCAGTTATTCTCCATTACAAGGGAGGTGTTCTATCCAATAAAGTGCTGCCTCACAGATACCTGAACCCCAGGTTTAATCCTAACCTCAGGTGCTGATTGTCTACATCTTGCACCTTCTCCTTGTAACCTAAAAGGATTAGACGGGCTAGATGCAGGAAAAATGTTCCCCACTTTGGGGGAGTCCAGAACCAGGGGTCACACAGTTTAAGAATAAAGAGTTAATCTTGCACTAAACGTTATTCCCTTTATCCTGTATCTGTACACTGTGAACGACTCAATAGACAATAGGTGCAGGAGGAGGCCATTCGGCCCTTCGAGCCAGCACCACCATTCAATGTGATCGTGGCTGATCATTCTCCCCCGCTCCTGCCTTCTCCCCATACCCCCTGACTCCGCTATCCTTAAGCGTTCTATCTAGTCTCGATTGTAATCATGTGTTATCTTTCCACTGACGGGATAGCACGCACAAAAGCTTTTCACTGTACCTCGGTACACATGACAAGAAATTAAACTGAACCAAATGTGTAACGAGGTACAGTGAAAAGCTTTTTTGTTGCGTGCTATCCAGTCGGCAGAAAGACTGTACGTGATTACAATCAATCCGTCCACACTGTACAGATACAGGGAATAACATTTAGTGCTAGAGACCCTTCTTCAGACTGGGATTCAGGGGTGAGGGAGACACAGAGATATGGAAGGGTAAGGTGTGAAAACGAGACATCAAAGGGGTCATATCTTCCATGTCTCTGTGTCTCCCTCTTCCCTGACTCTCAGTCTGAAGAAGGGTCTCGACCCGAAACGTCACCCATTCCTTCTCTCCAGAGATGCTGCCTGACCCGCTGAGTTACTCCAGCACTTTGACTCTATCTTCAGCGTAACGCAGCATCTGCAGTTCATTCCCATGCATGTTTCCTGGGTTTACTTTTCACAATCCTCAATTTCTTAGCAATCAATTATTTAGACAGAGAGTGATACAGTGTGGAAACAGGCGCATCATTCTCAATCAGTACCCCGTTCCTGCCTTCTCCCCATACCCCCTGACTCCGCTATCCTTAAGAGCTCTATCTAGCTCTCTCTTGAATGCTGTGTGCTCCGTACCTGTTACCTGCACTGTGCGACATGGAAACAGGCCCTTCAGCCCACTAAGTCGGCACCGAAAAGCAATCACCTCTACATTGTTGCCATCCGACACACACTCGGGACAAATTCCAGGAGCCCAATTAACCTACAAACCTGCACGTCTTTGAATGAATGAAGAATTTTATTGGCCAAGTATATGCACACACAAGGAATGTGCCTTGGTGCTCCGCTCACAAATGACAACACAAACATACAGTTTAACAATGAAGAATAAAGCATAAACACATCAAAACAATAAGGATACAACATTACGGTCTAAACATGTGTGTGAAAATAAACACACACACACACACGCCACACACTCACACGACAGAGAGAGGGAGACACACACACACAAACACACACACACACACACACACACCACACACACACGACAGAGAGGGAGACACACACACACACACACACACACACACACACACAGACACACACACACAGACACACACACACACACAGACACACACACACACACACACACACACACACACGACAGAGAGAGGGAGACACACACACACACACACACACACACCGCTGCGCCACCGTGCCGCATTGTGTTCCACCCTCCCTTCCCCTCAGTCACGTGTCGCTGAGCTCCGGGCCTCCACCTTCGCCCCACGTCCTTGACCAACCTCTCCGACTGGAGCTTTCCCACGGAGAGAGAGAGAGGCAGGGAAGACCGCACGGACAAGGGTTTCTCAACCTGCTGCTGCGGCTTCTGACCTGCTGCATAAAACAACAATAACAGATCATGTTTCTGTGCCTCCTCTCATTGCAGAGCCACTAACGTTCAAATGGGTTAATAGCTCGTGATAATAGAGCAACTAAAAGCATCAGTGCGTGTTGAGTGATTACTGGGCATGGGGACTGTGTGATTACACATGTATGTGTGTCCCTCTCTCTGTCTCCGTCTCTGTGTGTGTGTTCCCTCTCCCTCTGTCTCCCCCCTCGGTCTCCCCCTCTCTCTCCCCCCCCACCCCTCTCTCTCTCCCCCTCTCTCTCCCCCCCCTCTCTCTCTCTCCCCCTCTCTCTCTCCCCCTCTCTCTCTCTCCCCCTCTCTCTCTCCCCCCCTCTCTCTCCCCCCCTCTCTCTCTCCCCCCCTCTCTCTCTCCCCCCCTCTCTCTCTCCCCCCTCTCTCTCCCCTCCACCCTCTCTCTCCCCTCCCCCTCTCTCCCCCCCTCTCTCCCCCCCCTCTCTCCCCCCCCTCTCTCCCCCCCTCTCTCTCTCCCCCCTCTCTCCCCCCCTCTCTCTCTCCCCCCCCTCTCTCCCCCTCTCTCTCTCCCCCTGTGTGATTATAGTGAGTGAGTGCTGGTTTATTGGAGCAGCTGTGTTTATTGTTCCTGCTCTAATGCAGCTGCTCCTGTGGGATTCTGGCTGTCCCACATTCACACAAACCCACAGCTTTGCCTCCCCTCTGGTGCCGATCTTGTTTTCTCGCCTCCTGTAAGACCTCTGAAGAAGGGTCTCGACCCACTCCTTCTCTCCAGAGATGCTGCTGAGTTATTCCAGCATTCTGTGTCCATCTTCGGTGTAAACCAGCCAGCGTCTGCAGTTCCTGGTCTGGTGGTCGGTGCAGACTTGGTGGGCCGATGGGGCCGTATCTGCTCTGTCTAGGGTCGCCAACTGTCCCGTATTAGTCGGGACATCCAGTATTTTGGGCTAAATTGGTTAGTCCTGTATGGGACTGCCCTTGTCCCGGAGGGCGCTGTAGGCCCGGACAGTGCAGGCCCGGGCAGTGTAGGCTCGGACAGTGTAGGCCCGGACAGAGTAGGCCCGGAAGGCGGTGTAGGCCTGGAAGGCGATGTAGGCCCGGACAGTGTAGGCCTGGACAGTCTAGGCCCGGACACCGCCTAGCCGAGGTTGCATAGCAACCCGCCTTCCGGCCCGGGCGGCCGCCATTGGTGGAGCGGGAGCACGTGGCCGCTGGCTGGATGAGGTCACGCGGGGCGCGGGGCGGTGACGTCACCTTGTCCCGTATTTGGGAGTGAGATAGTTGGCAACCCCTCGCGCTCAACCAAGAAAGTAGTATCTAAACTATCTGTGCACACTTATGCTGAAGACAATAACTAGCTCCATCTCCAATAAAAAGCTATCTACATGTTAACAAGCCCATAAAAGCTGATTGTGTGGATGCAAGAATATCATTGGGGTTATCGTGGATATTTAATATGTTTTAGATGTAATATAAATATTTCCACCATTTTAAAAAACATTTACATTCTTACATGTCATGTTTAAATTAATGTTTGTGAACGTCAAAGTATGATCACAGCCTCAGCAGCTCCTGAATCGTGTGTGTGCGTTTACACGCATGTGTGTTTACGTGCGTGTGTGAGTTTACGTGCGTGTGTTTACGAGCATGTGTGCGTTTACGTGCGTGTGTTTACGTGCGTGTGTGTATTTACGTGTGTGTGTACGAGCGTGTAGTGTGTGTGTACGAGCATGTGTGTGTGTGGTCACGTGCGCGTGATGCTCATCTATCCATTTTTAAAAATGCCGTTGAGTTGTCAGATTGCCATAAAACGCAGCTGGTACAAGACTATAATAGTCTACTCAAGCATTAATATAATGGCTTTAATATAATCAAATGTCACTGAGAGATTTGGCAGTGAAATCATTTATTGATTTAAGGTTGAGGGTAAGTGGAAACCTGGCTTGTCCAAGTTGCAGCCCACTAATTATTTAATTAAAAACCTGTGTCTTTATCAACTGGGCTAGAAGCCACGCTAATGTATCCTAGTGCTCAGAACTTGGCTGAGGTTTATTGCGAAGATAGACACAAAAAGCTGGAGTAACTCAGCGGGTCAGGCAGCAACTCTGGAGTAAAAAGAATAGGTGACGTTTTGGGTCGAGACTGGGGGGTGCCAACTGTCTCACTCCCAAATACGGGACAAGGTGACGTCACCGCCCCGCGCCCCACGTGACCTCACCCAGCCAGCGGCCACGTGCTCCCGCTCCACCAATGGCAGCCGCCCGGGCCGGGAGGCGGGTTGCTAGGCAACCTCCGTTAGGCGGCGCCCGGGCCTCCGGGCCTACACTGTCCGGAGTTAAAATGTCGGAAACCTAGAGTGTCGGGACCTAAACTATCAGGGCCTACAGTGTCAGGGCCTACAGTGTCAGGGCCTACAGTGTCAGGGCCTACAGTGTCAGGGCCTACAGTGTCAGGGCCTACAGTGTCAGGGCCTACAGTGTCAGGGCCTACAGTGTCAGGGCCTACAGTGTCAGGGCCTACAGTGTCAGGGCCTACAGTGTCAGGGCCTACAGTGTCAGGGCCTACAGTGTCAGGGCCTACAGTGTCAGGGCCTACAGCGCCCCCCCCCGGGCCTAATACGGGACAAGGGCAGTCCCGAACGGGACAAACCAATTTAGCCCAAAATACGGGATGTCCCGGCTAATACGGGACAGTTGGCAACCCTCGTCAAGACCCTTCTTCAGACTGGGAGTGGGAGAATGGGTAACGAGAGATATAGACGGTGATATAGAGAGAAATAGAACAAATTAATGAAAAATATGAAACTAACAATGATCAAGGAAATGTGGAACCCACAATGGTGCAATGTTGGCTGTCTATATCACAGTCTATATCTCTTATATCTTTGGTTTTAGCCAGCTTCTGCAGTTCCTGCCTACACATGTTTAAGTTTATTGTGTAGGAAGGAACTGCAGATGCTGGTTTATACCAAAGATAAACACAAAATACTGGAGTAACATCGGGTCAGGCAGCATCTCTGGATAGGCGATGTTTCCGGTCGGAATCCTTCTTGAGACTGAAAGTAGAGGGGGGATGGTTTATTCTTGTCTCAAAAGCTTTGTTTTATATATTATCCAAACAGATCTGATGTACGTACATAAATACAGTCAAGTCAAACTCAAGTACAATAGGTAGAGCAAAGGGGGAGATACAGAGTGCAGAATATAGTTCTCAGCATTGTAGCGCACCAGTTCCACAGACGAAGTCCAATGTCCGCAATGGGGTAGAGGTGAATCGGACAGTGCCCTGGCTTATGGAAGGACCGTTCAGAAGCCTGATAACAGAGGGGAAGAAGTTGTTCCTGAGTCTGGTGGTGCGCGCTTTCAAGCTTCTGTACCTTCTGCCCGACAGGAGCGGGGAGAGGGAGGAGTGACCGGGGTGGGACAAGGGAAGTCCGTGATTATGTCGGCTGCTTTCCTGAGGCAGCGTGAAGTGCAGACGGAGTCAATGGTGGGGAGTGTGGTGTGTGTGATGGACTGGACTACATCTACAATGGTGGGGAGTGTGATGTGTGTGATGGACTGGGCTACATCTACAATGGTGGGGAGTGTGGGGTGTGTGATGGACTGGGCCACATCTACAATGGTGGGGAGTGTGGTGTGTGTGATGGATTGGGCTACATCTACAATGGTGGGGAGTGTGGTGTGTGTGATGGACTGGGCCATATCTACAATGGTGAGGAGTGTGGTGTGTGTGATGGACTGGGCCACATCTACAATGGTGGGGATTGTGGGGTGTGTGATGGACCGGGCCACATCTACAATGGTGGGGAGTGTGGTGTGTGTGATGGACTGGGCCACATCTACAATGGTGGGGAGTGTGGGGTGTGTGATGGAATGGGCTACATCTACAATGGTGGGGAGTGTGGTGTGTGTGATGGACCGGGCTACGTTGGTTGAGAGATTAATGAATGGTATTTTGGGCTAAATTGGTTTGTCCTGTACGTGACCGCCCTTGTCCCATATTAGGCCCGGTCAGCGCTGTAGGCCCGGGGGGCGTTGTAGGCCCGGACAGTGTAGGTCCTGACAGTGTAGGCCCGGACAGTGCAGGTGCGGAGGCCCGGGCGCCACCTAACGGAGGTTGCGTGGCAACCTGCCTCTCGGCCTGGGCGGCCACCATTGGTGGAGCGGGAGCACGTGGCCGCTGGCTGGGTGAGGTCGCGCGGGGCGGTGACGTCACCTTGTCCCTTATTTGAGAGTGAGATAGTTGGCAACCCTAGTCATGTCTGATCTTGTAACAACAAATACTATCTCCCTGTTCCATCTCTGTGTCTTTTGATATCCACAATCTATCACTCATCGGTGACTGGGTCTCCACAGCATTAAAAGCCCTTTGTGTTATATGCCCTCTTGTCTCCAAAGTAAAGTGATTCTCTCTGGTTTGGAAACCCGATTAGCGTACAATGCAATTACCTTTGGCCGTTTGAACCCTGATCTCTGCAATGGTCCATTTTAATTAGGTTTGGAAATATATTCCCAATGCTCTGTAGCTCGTTTTTATTTAATCATATTACTAACCATTTATCCTTGTGGTTTGATTGTAATTTAATAAACACACAAAGTTTAATTTACATTTTGAGAGTTCTAGCTGTGTAGAACTGATCAACGCATAATTCTACAGTGTGTTTCCTTTGTTTCTTTAAAGATATACATCTGTTTTTCAACACTTTTTGATTAATTTTGTAAGCCTCAGTCTTTCCTGTTTGATTCTTGTCTTGTCTGTTGTGTTGAGTGGGGATTTCCATTGTCCAGGGAATAGTTTAATAACCAAACTCAGGAGACTCCTGGGCATTGGGGGGCGTGCTGAGAATACAAGGCATGGGATGTTTCACTTTGCAGAAATAGATCGTTAGTTGCGAGAATTGTGTGGCTTGTCGAAATGGCTAATAATACGATTTTTAGACTTCAGACGTTAGCAATATAGTCAACACCACCGAGTCAACACCAGCCAGCGATCACCCCGTACATTAGCACTATCCTATACGCACTAAGGACAATAACAAATTTTCACCGAAGCCAATTAACCTACAAACCTGCACGTCTTTGGACTGCGGGAGGAAACCGGAGCACCCGGAAAAAACTCACGGGGAGAACGTGCAAACTCCGTACAGACGGCACCCGTAGTCAGGATGGAACCCGGGTCTCCGGCGCTGTGAGACAGCAACTCTACCGCTGCGCCACCGTGCCACCCAAATATTTTTATGATAATGACCAGCTAAAAGGAGTTTTAACCAAAGACTCGTGAACTGTGGACTGCTTCTCGACAGAGAGTTGTGGATATAGCCCAGTCCATCACACACACCACACTCCCCACCATTGTAGATGTGGCCCAGTCCATCACACACACACCACACTCCCCACCATTGTAGATGTGGCCCAGTCCATCACACACACACCACACTCCCCACCATTGTAGATGTGGCCCAGTCCATCACACACACCACACTCCCCACCATCGACACCGTCTACACTTCACGCTGTCTCGGGAAAACAACCGACATAATCACAGACATATCCCTGTCCCACCCCGGTCACTCCTCCCTCTCCCCGCTCCAGTCCGGCAGAAGGTACAGAAGCTTGAAAGCGCGCACCACCAGACTCAGGAACAGCTTGTTCCCCTCTGTTATCAGGCTTCTGAACGGCCCTTCCATAAGCTAGGGCACTGTCCGATTCACCTCTACCCCATTGCGGACATTGGACTTTGTCTGTGGAACTGGTGCGCTACAATGCTGAGAACTATATTCTGCACTCTGTATCTTCCCCTTTAGCTTGATTGTATTTATATATTGTATTATCTGATTGGATAGCATGCAAAACAAAGCTTTTCATTGTACCTCCGTACATGTAATAATAAACCTAACCCTGCCTGTGACTCCCTCTCCATCTAATCTTCCCTTTAAACATATTATCCACGATACAATGCAATGGAACTTTATTTATCCCAGGAGGGAAATTGATCTGCCAATAGTAAAAAAAAAAACACAAAATACATGAAACATGAAATTAAAGTGAGGTGTGGAAAGGCTTGGGGGATGTGCAAAGATTGGGGAGAGAGGGTGGAGCAGAGGGGAGAGTCAGTCTCAGTCTACCCCACGACAGAAGGGGGAGGAGTTGCAGAGTTTGATAGCCACAGGGAAGAAGGATCTCCTGTGGCGGGCGTTCTGTCCTGCATCGTTACAGTATCACAAAATGCTGGAGTAACTCAGCGGGTCAGGCAGCATCTGGGAGAGAGGGAACGGGTGACGTTTCGGGTCGAGACCCTTCTTCAGAGGTCTCGACCCGAAACGTCACCCATTCCCTCTCTCCTGAGATGCTGCCTGGCCTGCTGAGTTACTCCAGCATTTTGTGACACCTTCGATTTGTACCAGCAGTTATCTGCAGTTATTTTCCTGTGCATCTTTACAGTAATATGTGCGAAGCATGATCTTGATCCAAGACGTTACCCATTCCTTCTCTCCAGAGATGCTGCCTGTCCCACTGAGTTACTCCAGCATTTTGTGCTTATCAGCTAATATATTGACATATACTACCTGTTGTACTGCTGCAAGTAAGAATCTCATTGTTCCGTTTTGGGACATAAGACAATAAACTACTCTTAAGCCTCTCTTCAGTGATGGGACTGTACTAGGGTTGCCAACTGTCCCGTATTAGCCTGGATAGCCCATATTTTGGGCTAAATTGGTTTGTCCCGTACGGTACGGCCCTTGTCCCGTGTTAGGCCCGGGTGGCGCTGTAGGCCCAGACGCTGTCGGTCCCACTGTAGGCCCGGACACTGTAGGTCCCACTGTAGGCCTGGACACTGTAGGCCCGGATGCTGTAGGTCCCACTCTAGGCCCGGATGCTGTAGGCCCGGACGCTGTAGGCCCGGACGCTGTAGGCCCGGACAGTGTGGGTCTGGAGGCCCGGGCGCCGTCTAAAGGAGGTTGCGCCGCGAACCCGCCTCCCGGCCCGGGCGGCCGCCATTGGTGGAGCGGGTGCACGTGGCTGTTGGCTGTGTGAGGCCACATGGGTCGCGGGGCGGTGATGTCACCTTGTCCCTTATTTGGGAGTGAGATAGTTGACACCCCTAGACTGTAACTGACTGAAGTCTGTAAACGTAAGCTTGTTAGCTGGTGGTCCAAAATCTCAGAGCGATCAGAACTGCTCAGAAGAATCATTTTGCTTTGCATTGATAAAGGAAGCTAATTATAGTCCCTTCATGGGGGTAGAGATTGTTCGTGCTGGCAGAGACTCAATCCCTTGTGTCTAACTGCTTTCCCTCAGCCAGCAACCTGCCATTTAATCAAAGTGGAGAGAGGAAGAAAATTAATTACCAATGTCCCAGTTAAAATATCCTCGCCAAATATCTTTTATTTAAGAGACTTTTAGGCAGGCATGTTGGCACAGGGATATGCAGGAGATGGAACGATTTAGAGCACTGTAAATTGCTCGATTGTAATCATGTCTTGTCTTTCCGCTGACTGGATAGGACGCAACAAAAGCCTTTCACTGTACCTCGGTACACGTGACAATACACGACACTGACTAATATCGATTCTGCAGAAACCAGGAACTGCCGATGCTGGTTTTACGAGAGAGAAAACAGTCCCAAGTGCTGGAGTAACTCAGCGGGTCAGACAGCATCTCTGGAGAACATGGATAGGTGATGTTTCACAGAGTGCTGGAGTAACTCAGTGGGTCAGGCAGCATCTCTGGAGAACATGGATAGGTGCCTCAGAAGGCAGTGCAGGCAGTTCTCTGAATGCATTCAAGAGAGAGCAAGATAGAGCTCTTAAGGATAGCGGAGTCAGGGCGTATGAGGAGAAGACAGGGACGGGGTACTGATTGAGAATGATCAACCTATTTTCGGTGCTGGCTTGAAGGGCTGAATGGCCTCCTCCTGCAGCTCTTGTCCATTGTCTATTGTGACGTTTCACAGAGTGCTGGAGTAACTCAGCAGGTCAGGCAGCATCTGTGGAGAACATGGATAGGTGACGTTTCAGGTCTGAAAAAGGGCCCCAACACGAAACTTCACCTATCCATGTTCTCCAGAGATACCGCCTGACCCGCTGAGTTACTCCAGCACTCTGTGACCATTTGGCCTTCATCAGTCAGTGTCTTGAGCAGTAATAAAAAGGAACTGCAGTTGCTGGTTTACCAAAAAAATAGACACATATCGCTGGAGTAACTCAGCAGGTCAGGCAACATCTCGGGAGAACATGGATAAGTGATGTCTTGGGTCGGGACCCTTCTGACAATGGATTATGTGCAGGTAGTTAAGAGGTGGTTTTGACACATGTTCAGCACAGACAAAGTGGGCCAAAAGGCCTGTTGCTGTGCTGTACATAGGGTTGCCAACTGTCCCGTATTAGCCGGGACATCCTGTATATTGGGCTAAATTGGTTTGTCCTGTACGAGACCGCCCTTGTCCCGTATTAGGCCCGGGGGGGGGCGCTGTGGGCCCGGACACAGTAGGCCCGGGGGGCCGCGATAGGCCCGGACACTGTAGGCCCGGACGCTGTAGGTCCAGACAGTGTAGGTCCGGAGGCCCGGGCGCCGCCTAACTGAGGTTGTGGAGCAACCCGCCTCCCGGCCCGGGCGGCCGACATTGGTGGAGCGGGAGCACATGGCCGCTGGCCGGGTGAGGTCGTGCGGGGCAGTGACGTCACCTTGTGTCCCTTATTTGGGACCGAGATAGTTGGCAACCCGAAGACAGGCACAAAATGCTGGAGTAACTCAGCGGGTCAGGCAGCGTCTCTGGTCAAAATGAATAGGTGACGTTTTGGGTTTAGACTCTTCATCAGACCGGTGGGAGTGAGTGATCGATGATCGGTGTGGGTACAGTGGGCCGACTGGCCTGCTTACATGCTGTATCTCTGAACTAAACTGTGTGCAGTTTTGGTCTCCAAATTTGAGGAAGGATATTCTTGCTATTGAGGGCGTGCAGCGTAGGTTTACTAGGTTAATTCCCGGAATGGCGGGACTGTCATATGTTGAAAGACTGGAGCGACTAGGCTTGTATACACTTGAATTTAGAAGAATGAAAGGAGATCTTATCGAAACGTATAAGATTATTAAGGGGTTGGACACGTTAGAGGCAGGAAACATGTTCCCAATGTTGGGGGAGTCCAGAACAAGGGGCCACAGTTTAAGAATAAGGGGTAGGCCATTTAGAACTGAGATGAGGAAAAACTTTTTCAGTCAGAGATTTGGAATTCTCTGCCTCAGAAGACAGTGGAGGCCAATTCTATGAATGCATTCAAGACAGAGCTGGATAGAGCTCTTAAGGATAGCGGAGTCAGGGGGCATGGGGAGAAGGCAGGAACGGGGTACTGATTGAGAATGATCAGCCATGATCACATTGAATGGCGGTGCTGGCTCGAAGGGCCGAATGGCCTCCTCCTGCACCTATTGTCTATTGCCTAAACTAAGTTAAGATCTGGTGTGAACGTGTGATTGATGGTCGATGTGGACTCTGTGGGCCGAAGGGCCTGTTTCCCTGCTGCATTTCTGAAACTAAAAAGGAAACTAAAGCAAGAACATGCGAGGAAACAAAAAAATCTAATCCCCGTAAATATTTGGTACTTGTTGGCGGGTTAATTCTCGGCTCCTCCGCCTGACGTCACCCTGCTTGTAATGCTTAGGAAGGAACTGCAGACGCTGGTTTAATCCCTTTAAAGATAGACACAAAAAGCTGGAGTAACTCAGTGGGTCAGGCAGCGTCTCTGGAGAGAAGGAATGGGTGACGTTTCAGGCCAAGACCCTTCTTCAGACCCGCTGAGTCACTGCAGCTTTTTGTGTCTTTCTTCTGCTTGTAATACTACCTGGATGGTGACGTTAGGGTTGCCAACTGTCCCGTATTAGGCCCGGGGGGGCGCTGTAGGCCCGGACAGTGCAGGCCCGGACAGTGTAGGCCCGGGGGTACTGTAGACCCGGACATTGCAGGCCCGGACAGTGCAGGCCCGGACAGTGTAGGCCCGGACAGTGTAGGCCTGGACATTGCAGGCCCGGGCAGTGCAGGCCCGGACGGTGCAGGCCCGGAGGGTGTAGGCCCGGACAGTGCAGGCCTGGACATTGCAGGCCCGGAGGGTGTAGGCCCGGACAGTGCAGGCCTGGACAGTGCAGGCCCGGAGGGTGTAGGCCCGGACAGTGCAGGCCTGGACATTGCAGGCCCGGGTAGTGCAGGCCCGGACAGTGCAGGCCCGGACAGTGCAGGCTCAGACACTGTAGGCTAACGGAGCACGTTCGGGCCGAGTGTGTTCCCGTCCCGGGCAGCCACCATTGATGGAGCGGGAGCACGTGACCGCTGGCTGGGTGATAGTCACGTGGGGCGCGGGGCGGTGGAGTCACCTTGCGTCCCGTATTTGGGAGTGAGATAGTTAGCACCCCTCGGTGACATGAATATCGTTTGTTGCTGATTGTAATTTCTCATCTGGGTGATCAGCTTCCAGTTTATCGTGTTATCTGAGCACCATCATCGTTATACAGTGAAAGAGATGGTTTGTGGCTTCAGTTTTACTTAAAAAAAATCGTAGTCAGTTTTATCAACAAAAAGCGTAGCTGTTCGCCTGCTTACATGATTAAATATTGCCGATTAAATATTACTGTTTGCATGTCTCGTTGTCACCTTCACCTCAGCTAATAATGTACCATTCTAACGATGGACACAAAATGCTGGAGTAACTCAGCGGGACAGGCAGCATCTCTGGAGAGAAGGAATGGATGGCGTTTTGGGTCAAGACCCTTCTTCAGCTTGGGAGTCAGGGGAGAGGGAAACGTGGAATTCTCTACCACAGAGGGCAGTGGAGGCCAAATCACTGGAAGAATTTAAGAGAGTTAGAGCTCTAGGGGCTAGTGGAATCAAGGGATATGGTGAGAAGGCAGGCACGGGTTACTGATTGAGAATGACCAGCCATGATCACAATGAATGGCGATGCTGGCTCGAAGGGCCGAATGACCTCCTCCTGCACCTATTTTCTATGTTTCTATGAGAGATCAGGACGGCACATAGACCAAATGATGTACTAGTTTCTTTAGATTTTTTTAGATTTAGAGATACAGCGCGGAAACAGGTCCTTCGGCCCACCGAGTCCGCGCCGCCCAGCGATCCCCGCACACTAACACTATCCTACACACACTAGGGACAATTTTTACATTTACCCAGTCAATTAACCTACAAACCTGTACGTCTTTGGAGTGTGGGAGGAAACCGAAGATCTCGGAGAAAACCCACGCAGGTCACGGGGAGAACGTACAAACTCCGTACAGACGGCGCCCGTAGTCAGGATCGAACCTGAGTCTCCGGCGCTGCATTCGCTGTAAGGCAGCAACTCTACCGCTGCGCCACCGTGCCGCTACCGTTTCACTGTGTAACTCGTTATCATCCACCCCACAGCCAACAATGAACCATTGTGGGCTCCACTTTTCCTTGATCATCGTTGCTATTTGCACATCTTTCACTCATTTCTTCTGTGTGCCGTCTATACCTCTTGTTTCCCCTCTCTCCTGACTCTCAGTATCATTTTGTTTACAGTTGTACTGTGTTTACATATTCCGTAGTGCTGCTGCAAGTAAGGATTTCATTGTTCTATGTGGGACACGTGACAATGAAACACTCTCGACTATTGAACCGCTTTGTTCTGCATCCAACCTGGTAACGTCAGAAGGCTGACCTCACCTAGGCAGTACACGAGAGTTGTTGTGTTTTGGCGCTGACATACTTACAAAGGTTCACTGAACAGTCTTACCTTCCCTCCCTATCTACTGTTAGTCGGAGCACGTGGCAATAGGGTTGTCAACTGTCCCGTATTAGCTGGGACATCCCGTATATTGGGCTAAATTGGTTTGTCCCTTATGGGACCGCCCTTGTCCCGTATTAGGCCTAGGGTGCACTTTAGGCCCGGACACTGTAGGCCCGGGGGACACTGTAGGTCCGGGGGCCACTGTAGGCCCGGACACTGTCAGCCCGGACACTGTAGGCCCGGGGGCCGCTGTAGGCCCGGGGGCCGCTGTAGGCCCGGGGGCCGCTGTAGGCCCGGACACTGTAAGCCCGGGGGCCGCTGCAAGCCCGGATACCGCTGTAGGCCCGGGGGCCACTGTAGGCCCGGACATTGTAGGCCCGGACACTGTAGACCCGGACACTGTAGGCCCGGACACTAGGCCTGGGGGCCACTGTAGGCCCAGACACTGTAGGCCTGGGGGCCACTGTAGGCCCGGACACTGTCGGCCTGGACACTGTAGGCCCGGGGGCCACTGTAGGCCCGGACTGTAGGCCCGGGGGCTGCTGTAGGCCGGTGGGACAGTGCAGGCTAGCGGAGTGTGTTCGGGGAGCGGGGCCGAGTGTGTTCCCCTAACGAAGGTTGCGTAGCATCCCGGCCCGGGCGGCCGCCATTGGTGTGGCGGGAGCGCTTGGGCGCCGGCTGGGTGAGGTCAGGTGGTGACGTCACCTTGTCCCGTATTTGGGAGTGAGATAGTTGCCCCCCCCTCCTCCCTAGGCAGTGCACGAGAGTCGGTGTACTTTGGCGCCAGAAGTTCACAGAACTGTCAGTCTTCCCTCCCTATCTACTGCCGGCCAGAGCACGTGGCAACAACTCCCTCCCCCCCCTCTCCCGGGTCCCCCTCGATCTCGATGCCCCCTCTCCCCCACCCACTGCCGCGCCCCCCTTCGTTCTCGGCGGCTGGCCGAGACTGCTGTAACATTATCGGGCCTTGCAACACACCATCACTGACAGGAGATTCAAACAACAGCTGAACTCGGAGCGATTCCACTTGTAAGCTGCCGAGTGGAAGAATAGATGTTTTTCTTTGAAAAAAAACAAGATCTAGGTGAATAGTTTATTGGGAAACCAGACACCTCTGGGAAGCCGAGATAATCCCTCACAAAGTCAGCTGGGTCAAAGGCTACACTCGGCAGTTTACTGCCTGTGATACTTTAACTCCTTCAAGACCAAGGCAGGGTGGCGCGGCGGTAGAGTTGCTGCCTGTCACCCAGGTTCGATCCTGACTGTGGGTGCTGTCTGTACGGAGTTTGCACGTTCTCCTCGTGACCGGCGTAAGTTTTCTCCGGGTGTCAAGTCAAGTCAAGTTTATTTGTCACATACACATACATGATGTGCAGTGAAATGAAAGTGGCAATGCCTGCGGGTTGTGCACAAAAAGAATTGCAGTTACAGCATATAAATTAAAGTTAATACAGAAAAGACAAAATTTAGTCCCTGGAGTTATAATAGTTAACAGTCCTGATGGCCTGTGGGAAGAAACTCCGTCTCATCCTCTCCGTTTTCACAGCGTGACAGCGGAGACGTTTGCCTGACCGTAGCAGCTGGAACAGTCCGTTGCTGGGGTGGCAGGGGTCCCTCATGATCTTGCTTGCTCTGGATCTGCACCTCCTGATGTATAGGTCCTGCAGGGGGATGAGTGTAGTTCCCATGGTGCGTTCTGCCGAATGCACTACTCTCTGCAGGGCCTTCCTGTCCTGGGCAGAGCTGTTCCCAAACCAGACTGTAATGTTGCCGGACAGGATGCTCTCTACAGCCCCAGAGTAGAAGCACTGAAGGATCCTCAGAGACGCTCTGAATTTCCTCAGCTGTCTGAGGTGGTAAAGGCGCTGCTTTGCCTTACTCACCAGTACCGCAATGTGCGTTGTCCATGTCAGATCCGGTTTCCCCTCACACTCCAAAGACGTTCAGGTTTGAGGGTCAATTGGCTTTAGTAAAAATTGCTAATTTAGGCTAATTGACTCCTGTAAATATTTTTTTTAGTTTTTAGAGAAACAGCGCGGAAACGGGCCCTTCGGCCCACCGGGTCCGCACCGACCAGCGATCCCCGCACATTAACACTATCCTACACAGACAGGGGACAATTTTTGCATTTACACCAAGCCAATTAACCTACAAACCTGCACGTCTTTGGAGTGTGGGAGGAAACCGAAGATCTCGGAGACAACCCACGCAGGTCAATAGACAATAGACAATAGGTGCAGGAGGAGGCCATTTGGCCCTTTGAGCCAGCACCGCCATTCAATACGATCATGACTGATCATCCAAAATCAGTACCCAGTTCCTGCTTTTTCCTCCATATCCCTTGATTCCGTTAGCCCTAGCTCTCTCTTGAATGCATTCAGAGAATTGGCCTCCACTGCCTTCTGAGGCAGAGAATTCCACAGATTCAGACTGAAAAGGTTTTTCCTCATCTCAGTTCTAAATGGCCTACCCCTTATTCTTAAACTGTGGCCCCTTGTTCTGGACTCCCCCAACATTGGGAACATGTTTCCTGCCTCTAACGTGTCCAACCCCTTAATAATCTTATACGTTTCGATAAGATCTTCTCTCATCCTTCTAAATTCCAGTGTATACAAGCCTGGTCGCTCCAGTCTTTCAACATATGACAGTCCCGCTATTCTGGGAATTAACCTAGGTCACGGGGAGAACGTACAAACTCCATACAGACAGCATCGGTAGTCGGGATCGAACCAGGGTCTCCGGCGCTGCATTCGCTGTAAAGCAGTAACTCTACCGCTGCACCACCGTGCCGCTCAGATTTCCTCCCACACTCCAAAGATTTCAAAGTTCAGGTTTGAGGGTCAATTGGCTTTAGTAAAAATCGCAAATTGTCCCTAGTGTGTGTGTGTCTGTGTGTATTTAGGCTGATTGACCTGTGATTATGAATAGTCCCTAATGCGTGTAGGATAGAGTTGGTGTACGGGGATGGCTGGCCGGCACGGGCACGGTGGGCCGAAGGGCCTATTTCCGCGCTGTATCTCTAAACTTTCCGTTCCGAGAAACCCATCGGAAATCGAAAGTATCGTAAGTCGAAATGCATTGAAAACGCGCGATCACGTGGCCGGAAGCGATGGAGCGGCGGAGGCTCGCTAAGGGGCCGCTGCCGTTCGCACCATCGCAAAGTCAGACCATCGCAAGTCGAACCATCGTAAAGCCGAGGAGTACCTGCTGTAAAAATACAAACACAGCAGTGGTGAGCAATGGCTTTAACTGGCGGTGGAGCCTCTGACCTTTGTCCAGTGACTCACAGGCACTGGTTAACAAGGAAATACAACAGCACAGAACACAAAGTGCTGGGGTAACTCAGCGGGTCGGGCGGAATCTCGGCCGAACGTGGACAGACAATGCTCCTTTTCATAAGCAATGTTTACCAAGTTGAAACAAATACAAAAAAATGAAGCTGTTTTTCTTTTGAGATCCGTCTTGGTTTCAATTAGGTAGCAGCCCTCATTTTGACATCATGCCAACACTTCCAAAAGCGAACAAATTCACCTCGACCCGAAACGTCACCTATCCATGTTCTCCAGAGATGCTGCCTGACCCGCTGAGTTACTCCAGCACTCTGTGAAACGTCACCCATCCCTTCTCTCCACAGATGCTGCCTGACCCGCTGAGTTACTCCAGCACTCTGTGAAACGTCACCTATCCATGTTCTGTAGAGATGCTGCCTGACCCGCTGTGTTACTCCCAGTGCTTTGTGTCCTTTCATCTTAGTTTCAGCGGGACAGGCAACATCTCTGGAGAGAAGGAATGGGTGACGTGACTGAAGTAGGGTCTCAACTAGGGTTGCCAATTGTCCCGTATTAGCCGGGACATCCTGAATTTTGGGCTAAATTGGTTTGTCCCGTATTCGGCCCGGATGGCGCTGTAGGCCCGGACGCTGTAGGTCGGACACTGTGGCCCCGGACACTGTAGGCCCGGACACTGTAGCCCAGACACTGTAGGCCCGGACGCTGTAGGTCGGACACTGTGGCCCCGGACACTGTAGGCACGGACACTGTAGCCCGGACACTGTAGGCCCGGACACTGTAGGCCCAGACACTGTGGCCCCGGACACTGTAGGCCTGGACACTGTAGCCCGGACACTGTAGGCCCGGACACTGTGGCCCCGGACACTGTAGGCCCGGACACTGTAGCCCAGACACTGTAGGCCCGGACACTGTAGCCCGGACACTGTGGGCCCGGACACTGTGGGCCCGGGTGCCGCTGTAGTCCCAGACAGTGTAGGCCCGGGCGTAGCAAACAGCCCCCCGGCCTGGGCGGCCGCCATTGGTGGAGCGGGAGTACGTGGCCGCTGGCTGGTTGAGGTCACGTGGAGCGCAGGGCGGTGACGTCACCTTGTCCCGTATTTGGGAGTGAGATAGTTGGCACCCCTACATGGACTGCTCTTGTACATCGAGCGTGTGGGCCGAACAGACTTTGGACTTTGAATAATGGGCCCAAAGATGGTGGCGCCTTCATGTATAACATAAGGTCATGAGGAGTAGAATTAGACCATTCGGCCCATCTAGTCTGCACCACCATTCAATCATGGCTGATCTATCTCTCCCCCCTAACCCCATTCTCCTGCCTTCTCCCCATAACCCCCTACACTCAAGGTGTGGCACTGTGGCGCAGCGGTAGAGTTGCTGCCTTACAGCGAATGCAGCGCCGGAGACCCGGGTTCCATCCCGACTACGGGTGCTGTCTGTACGGAGTTTTACGTTCTCCCCGTGATCTGCGTGGGTTTTCTCCGAGATCTTCGGTTTCCTCCCACACTCCAAAGGCGTACAGGTTTGTAGGTTAATTGGCTTGGTAAATGTAAAACTGTCCCTAGTGGGTGTAGGATGGTGTTAATGTGCGGGGATCGCTGGTCGGCGCGGGCCTGGTGGGCTGAAAGGGCCTGTTTCCGCGCTGTATCTCTAAACTAAAACCGTCTACCTCACTGGAGACCCTCGGACTATCTCTAATTGGACTTTGACAGACACAAAATGCTGGAGTAACTCAACAGGTCAGGTCGCCTGTCTGGAGAAAAGGAATTGTTGACATTTCAGGTCGAGACTCTGCATCAGTCCGTAGAAGGGTCTCGACCTTCCGTTCCTTCTCTCCAGAGATGCTGCCTGACCCACTGAGTTACTCCAGCATTTTGTGTCTGTCTTCAGTTTAAACCGGCATCTGCAGTTCACCTGTATGTATTTAATGGGACTTTACTGGACTTTATCCTGCACTAAACGTTATTCCCTTTATCCTGCGTCTGTACAATGTGAACGGCTCGATTGTAATCATGTATTGTATTTCCGCTGACTGGTGGGCCTAAAGGGCCTGTTTCCGCGCTGTATCTCTAAACTAAACTAAACTAAACTAAACTAAACCCGCACTAAGCAAGAATCTTATCTATCTCTGCCTCAAATATATCCATTGACTTGGCCTCGACAGCCTTCTGTGGCGAAAAGAATTTCACTGTGGAGTTGCATTTGTGACAGAAATCACCATTGCCCTCAGCAGCTGAGGCGTGCTGTACACCACCACAGCAGGCACTGCTGGGATAACACTATCGCTGCATCAAAGTTAGCTTGGTGTGAAAGGGATCTGACATGGAAATCAGAGAACGTCTGTTAGTATTTGCATACCATCTGCATTTTGTGTCATGCAAACTGTAGAACCTAACGAGCAGGCAAGGGAGATGTGTCGGATTGCCAACGTATCCTGCACGCACGTGTAACGTCTCATAAGGTCATCAGTGATATGAGTAGAATTAGGCCATTCGGCCCATCACTTCTACTCCGCCATTCAATCATGACCGACCTGTCTCTCCATCCTAACCCCATTCTCCTTCCTTCTCCCCATATCCTCTGACACCCGTACTAATCAAGAATCTATCTATCTCTGCCTTAAATATATCGACTGATATTCACTGGAATACGTCTGAGACCTACATCATGCCTACATAGGGTTGCCTACTGTCCTGCATTAACCGGGATATCCCGTATTTTGGGCTAAATTGGTTCGTCTCGTACGGGACAGCCCTTGTCCCGTATTAGGCACGGGGGATGCTGTAGGTCCAGACACTGTAGGCCCGGACGCTGTGGACCTGGACGCTGTAGGCCCAAAAACTGTAGGCCCGGACGTTGTGGACCTGGACACTGTAGGCCCGGGGGCCGCTGTGGGCCCGGACGCTGTGGACCTGGACGCTGTAGGCCCGGGGACCACTGTAGGCCCAGACACTGTAGGCCCGGACGCTGTGGACCTGGACACTGTAGGCCCAGGGGACGCTGTAGGCCCGGATGCTGTAGGTCCAGACACTGTAGGCCCAGATGTTGTGGACCTGGACACTGTAGGCCCGGGGGCCGCTGTAGGTCCGGACAGTGTAGGCTAATGGAGGTTGCGTAGCAACCCGTCTCCCTGCCCGGTCGGCCGCCATTGGTGGGGCGGGAGCACATGGCCGCTGGCTGTGTCACGTGGGGTTGTGTGGGGCGGTGACGTGGGAAGGCGACTCTGGACTGTCGAAACCGCCACAGCCAGACATGAAAACAGCTTTTTTATCCGCGAGTTGTAGCCCAACTCAATAACCAAAAGGCCGTAGTCTCGTTTTGTTCTGGTTTATTTCACTCACATGTTTAAATCGTAATGTTGTATTGTTAATGATTTATGCTTTATTCTAAATTGTTTACGGTATGTTCGTGTTGTTACTTGCGAGCGGAGCACCAAGGCACATTCCTTGTATGTGTACATACTTGGCCAATAAACTCATTCATTCATCTGTCGATCTCCGCCTTACAAAATATCCATTGACTTGTTCTCCACAGACGTCTGTGGCAAAGAATCCCACAGATTCACCACCCTCTGGTTCTTGATCTTCCTGCAACTAGAGTGAACAGTTGATCGATGGTTGGCATGGATTTAGTGGGCCGAAGGGCCTGTTTCCATGCTGTATTTCTGAACAACACAAAGTGCTTGTTTTGTGTATAATTTAATTTATATTAGCAGAGGGATATCATAGAAACATGGAGTCATAGAAAATAGGTGCAGGAGGAGGCCATTTGGCCCTTCGAGTCAGCACCGCCATTCATTGTGATCATGGCTGATCATCCACAATCAGTAACCCGTGCCTGCCTTCTCCCCATATCCCTTGATTCTGCTAGCCCCTAGAGCTCTATCTAACTCTCTTTTAAATTCTTCCAGTGGATTGGCCTCCACTGCCCTCTGTGGCAGAGAATTCCACAAATTTACAACTGGGTGGAAAAAAATCCTTCTCACAGTTTTAAATGGCCTCCCCTTTATTCTTAGACTGTGGGCCCTGGTTCTGAACTCCCCCAACATTGGGAACATTTTTCCTGCATCTAGCTTGTCCAGTGATGATTTTATACGTCTCTAAGGGGGTATTGGTATTGATTTACTTCTGTCATATGTGCCGAGATACAGTGAAAACCCTTTGTTTGCCTGCTCTACAATGAAATCAGATGAAACTATATATGAATACAAACAGGTCATACACAGGTACAATGGGGAGAACAGAGAGAAATATACCAGAAAGCAGAACATATATTTTTTAGCGTTAAACCAGAGGAAAAAGTCCAAGCCATGCAAGGATTTAAACTGGGGTCACGGTGGCGCAGCGGTAGAGTTGCCGCCTTACAGCCTCCTCCTGCACCTATTGTCTATTGTCCAAAGACGTACAAGTTTCTAGATTAATTGGCTAGGGTTTGTACACTTGGTATCATTGTAAAGCGTCCCTAGTGTGTGCAGGATAGTGTTAATGTGCGGGGATCGCTGGTCGGTGCGGACTCGGTGGGCCGAAGGGCCTGTTTCCGTGCTGTATCTTTAAACTAAAGGAGGTAGATTGTAGGATCAGGAGTGGAGTTTTACCAGCGAACCATTGTTCACACAAGTCAATGGTGTGATGTGTAATGAAAAATGGAGGTGCGAGCACTACTAGGTGTAGCACTAGCAATATTGAATGTACAGACACTGCACAGTTGCTGCCTCACAGCACCAGAAACCCAGGTTCGATCCTGACTACGGGTGCTGTCTGTACGGAGTTTGTACGTTCTCCCCGTGACCTGCGTGGGGTTTTACTCCTATGTACTCTGGTTCTTGATTCCCCACTGTTTAGAGATACAGCGCGGAAACAGGCCCTTCGGCCCACTTCCGACCAGCGATCCCCGCACATTAACACCATCCTACACCCACTAAGGACGATTTTTACATTTTACCAAGCCAATTAACCGACAAACCCGCACGTCTTTGGAGTGCGGGAGGAAACAGAAGATCTCTGAGAAAACCCACACACGGGGAGAACGTGCAACCTCCGCACAGACGGCGCCCGTAGTCGGGATCGAACCTGAGTCTCCGGCGCTGCATTCGCTGTAAGGCAGTAACTCTACCTCTGCGCCACCGTGACCGCCCCATAGATTCTGTGCATCTTTGCTACCTATTCCCCTCATGATGTTAGACACCTTTGTAAGATCACCCCTCGTCCTCCTGAGCTCTAACGGATAAAGTGCTAGCCAGCCCACCCTCTCCCTTTAAGCTCAGGCCCTCGAGTCCTGGCAACATTTGTACCACAATATTTTTCTGCGCAGTCTGCATCGGAATATTTTAAATGCCTTTGCCGTATTTATATCCTGTCTCTGAACACTGAAGTCCTGTCTGACTGAATGAAGGGTTGTCTGCTATGGTAGATTTAGCCATGGCAATGCAGAGCTACCAACCTTCAAAGGTCTGGCTGGTGGAGCCATCCGATAGACCAGTTTAATTTAGAAATACAGCACAGAAACAGGCCCTTCGGCCCACTGGGTCCATGCCGACCAGCGATCCCCGCACATTAACACTATCCTAAACCCACTAGGCAAAATCTTTACATTGACCAAGCTTGATATTGTCAAGCTTGAAAGGGTTTGGAAAAGATTTACGAGAATGTTGCCAGGACTAGAGGGTGTGAGCTACAGGGAGAGGTTGAGTAGGCTGGGTCTCTATTCCATGGAGCGCAGGAAGATGAGGGGTGATCTTATAGAGGTGTACAAAATCATGAGAGGAATAGATCGGGTAGATGCACAGAGTCTCTTGCCCAGAGTAGGGGAATCGAGGACCAAAGGACACAGGTTCAAGGTGAAGGGGAAAAGATTTAATAGGAATCTGAGGGGTAGCTTTTTCACACAGAGGGTGGTGTGTGTATGGAACAAGCTGCCAGAGGGGGTAGTTGAGGCTGGGACTATCCCAACGTTTAAGAAACCGTTGGACAGGTACATGGATGGACAGGTTTGGAGGGATATGGACCAAGCGCAGGCAAGTGGGACTAATGTAGCTGGGACATTGTTGGCCGGTGTGGGCGAGTTGGCTCAAAGGGCCTGTTTCCACACTGTATCACTCTATGACTCTATGACGCCAATTACCTCCATACCTGCACGTCTTTGGAGTATGGGAGGGAACCGAAGATCTTGGAGAAAACCCACGCAGGTCACGGGGAGAACATACAATCTCCGTACAGACGGCGCCCGTAGTCGGGATGGAACCCGGGTCTCCGGCGCTGCATTCGCTGTAAGGCAGCAACTCTACCGCTGCGCCACCGTGCTGCCCTGTGATGTAGAGGTTGCTCCGAGCTCTTGTCAAATAACTTTGGATGAAATTGTGGAGGGAGGATCTGCAGACTAAAAAAAATATATTATTTAGGGATACTGCTTAGAAACTGGCCTTTTGGGTGTCAGGGGTGATGTGGAGAAGGCAGGAGAATGGGGTTAGGAGGCAGAGATAGATCAGCCATGATTGAATGGCGGAGTAGACTCGATGGGCCGAATGGCCAAATTCTGCTCCTATCGCTTTTGATCGTATGGCCTACCGAGTCCGCACCGACCATTGATCCCAGCCTACTCACACTATCCTACACCCACTAGGGACAATTTACATTTATACCAAGCCAATTAACCTACAAACCTGCACGTCTTTGGAGTTGGGGAGAAAACCGGAGATCTCGGAGAAAACCCACGCAGGTCACGGGGAGAACGTACAAACTCCGTACAGACGGCGCCCGTAGTTGGGATGGAACCCGGGTCTCCGGCGCTGCATTCGCTATAAGGCAGCAACTCTACTGCCGCGCCACCGTGACCGCTGGTTTAAACCAAAGACAGACACAAATTATTGGAGTAATTCAGCGGGCAAGGCAGCATCTCTGGAGGGAAGGAATGGGTGACGTTTCGGGTCGAGACCCTTCTTCACACCGAGAGTCAGGGGAAAGGGGAACGAGAGATATCGACTGTACTTGGGACAAAATCAATGGAAGATATGCAGAAAGCAAAGATGATCAAAGAAACGTAGAGCCCACAGTGGTCCATTGTTGGCTGTGGGGTTGGTGATGAAGAATGAAACAGACAGTGGACGACGGTGAAACTCGTGCAATGACAATGGTGGGGAGCGGACGGGGAGAGAGAGGGGATGCAAGGGTTACCTGAAGTTAGAGAAATCAATATTCATACCGTTGGGTTGTCAGCTGCCCAATCTTGGCTGAAAATCTGTTTTGTTCTTGCCTGTACATGATGTCGAGAAAAGTCAATAAAGGCAATTATCTCCTTATTGGCCTTCTCTCAAAGCCTCCTTGGTAAAGAAGGTCCAAGAATAAAGGGGAGGCCATTTAAAACTGAGGTGAGAAAAAAAAGTTTTCACCCAGAGAGTTGTGAATTTGCGTAATTCTCTGCCACAGAGGGCAGTGGAGGCCAATTCACTGGATGAATTTAAAAGTGAGTAAGATAGAGCTCTAGGGACTAATGGAAGCAAGGAATATGGGGAGAAGGCAGGCACGGGTTACTGATTGTAGATGATCAGCCATAATCACAATGAGTGGTGGTGCTGACTCGAAGGGCCAAATGGCCTCCTCCTGCACCTATTTTCTATGTTTCTATGTAAGGAAGCCAATTTGCCAATGCCCACGTGATCTCCCAGTTGCCAACCATTTCAATGCCCCCTCCCATTCCAACTGGGGGTGCCAACTATCTCACTCCCAAATAAGGGACAAGGTGACGTCACCACCCCGTGCCCCACCTGACCTCACCCAGCCAGCGGCCACGTGCTCCCGCTCCACCAATGGCGGCGTCCGGGCCGGGAGGCGGGTTGCTACGCAACCTTCATTAGGCGGCGCCCGGGGCTCCGGGCCTACACTATCCGGGCCTTCACTGTCCGGGCCTACACCATCCGGGCCTACACCATCCAGGCCTACACCGTCCGGGCCTACACTGTCCAGGCTTACAGCACCCCCCGGGCCTAATATGGGTCAAGGGCGGTCCCGTACGGGACAAACGAATTTAGTCCTATATACGGGATGTCCCAGCTAATATGGGACAGTTGGCAACCCTAATTCCAACACTGACCTTTCTGTCCTGGGCCTCCTCCACTGTCAGAGTGAGGCCACACGCAAATTGCAGGAACAGCACCTCATATTTCACTTGGGCAGCTTTACACCCCAGCGGTATGAACATTGAACTGTCCAATTTTAAGTAACTTTGTCTTACCTGCCTCTCATTGATGCCATTACAAGGACAAGTAGATGCAGAGTGGCTAACAAAATATCCTTGCTGAGCTAACGTTAATTTGCAAGGCCGATGAGCATATCGGAAATAGGGTTGCCAAGTGTCCCGTATTAGACCGTATATTGGGCTAAATTGGTTTGTCCCGTATGGGACCGTCTTTGTCCTGTATTAGGCCCATGGGGGGGCTGTAGGCCTGGACACTGTAGGCCCGGACGCCGCTGTAAGCCCGGACGCCGCTGTAAGCCCGGCCACTGTAGGCCCGGTGCCCGCTGTAGGCCCGGACGGTGTAGGCCCGGGCCCCACCCAATGGAGGGTTGCTACGCAACCCGCCTCCCGGGCCGGGCGGCCGCCATTGGTGGAGCAGGAGGAAAAACTTTTTCAGTCAGAGATTTGTGAATCTGTGGAATTCTCTGCCTCAGAAGGCAGTGGAGGCCAATGCTCTGAATGCATTCAAGAGAGAGCTAGATAGAGCTCTTAAGGATAGTGGAGTCAGGGGGGTATGGGGAGAAGGCAGGAACGGGGTACTGATTGAGAATGATCAGCCATGATCACATTGAATGGCGGTGCTGGCTCGAAGGGCTGAATGGCCTCCTCCTGCACCTATTGTCTATTGTCTATTGTCTAAGAGCACGTGGCCGCTGGCTGGGTGAGGTCACGTGGGGGCGCCCGGGCGGTGACGTCACCCTTTGTCCCTTATTTGGGAGTGAGGAAGTTGGCAACCCCTAATCGGAAATAAATTAGTACTGCGAGTGGATTGCCAGAATCCTTTAATTAAATTTTAAATTTGATGTGCTCGTTTTAACTCCCACCCCCCCCCCCCTCCCCCCCACCCCTCCCCTGCGGTTCGCTGGCTTTGTCTGACTTCCTGAGGCAGTGGTTTCACTGTCTAATTTTCATGGCCTTGGCCCATCCCCAAACCACCATGCTTCGTAAGAGGGGCTGGTGCCAGCTCTAATTACCCGGAGGCTGTTCACTCTACCCTGCATGTCCGTATTCTTGTAACGACATAAATGCAAGGCAGGCGCAAGGAACTGCAGATGCTGGAGTCTGGAGCGAAAATACAATGTGCTTGAGGAACTGAACTCGGGCAACAGGAGGACATACAGTAGATTCAAGGCGAAGGGGAAATAGATTTAATAGGAATCCGAGGGGTGACCTTTTCACACGGAGGGTGGTGGGAGTGTGGAACAAGCTGCCAGAGGAGGTAGTTGAGGCTGGGACTATCCCATCGTTTAAGAAACAGTTGGACAGGTACATGGATAGGACAGGTTTGGAGGGATATGGACCAAGCGCAGGTAGGTGGGACATTGTTGGCCGGTGTGGGCGAGTTGGGCCGAGGGGCCTGTTCCCACACTGTATCACTCTATGACTCTATGAAATCTGTGGAGTTTTGTCCTGTTATCTGTGAGCATTGTGTTTACGGTCCTGTTAACGTGCCGCAGGTTGGGATTTCATTGTTCCATTATCGGTACATTTGACAATGAAACATTCTTAACTCTTTTAAAGTAAACTCCCAGTCTCAAACTCATGAGATTGGGCGTTTACTTTAGACTTTAGAGATGCATCGCAGAAACAGGCCCTTTGGCCCATCGAGCCCACGCCAACCAGCGGTCACCCCGTACACCAGCACTATCCTACACACACTGGGGACAATTTACAATTTTACCAAAGCCAATTAACCTACAAACCTACAAAGCTTGATGTGATTTCAGAGCGGTTTAGTGAGTGTGTTTTGTTTAGTTTAGTTTAGAGATACAGCGCGGAAACAGGCCCTTCGGCCCACCGGGTCCGCGCCGCTCAGCGATCCCCGCACATTAACATTATCCTACACACACTAGGGGCAATTTTTACATTTACCAAGCCAATTAACCTATAAACCTGCACGTCTTTGGAGCGTGGGAGGAAACCGAAGATCTCGGGGAAAACCCACGCAGGTCACGGGGAGAACGTACAAACTCCGTACAGATGGCGCCCGTAGTCGGGATGGAACCCGGGTCTCCGGCGCTGCATTCCCTGTAAGGCGGCAACTCTACCGCTGCGCCACCGTGTCCGCCCACTGGTTTGTAAAACCTGGGTGAAGGTTTGCACGGTTCAATGGCATACAGCCACCGGCTATGTTTAGGTTCATGTTTACTATTGCCACTTAGCGGCACAGTGGCACAGCGGTAGAGCTGCTGCTTTACATCGCCAGAGACCCAGGTACGATCCTGACTACGGGTGCAGTTTGTACGTTCACCCCGTGACCCGCGTGGGTTTTCACCAGGTTCTCCAGTTTCCTCCCACGCTCCAAACACGTGCAGGTTTGGGGGTTAATTGGCTTCTGTAAAAATTGTAAATTGTACCCAGTGTGTGGAGGAAAGTACTATTTGGTCAGTGGTCGGTGCGAATTTGGTGGGCCGAAGGGCCTGTTTCCACGCTGTGTCTCTAAACTAGGGTTGCCAACTGTCCCGTATGAGCCGGGACATCCCGTATTTTGGGCTAAATTGGTTTGTCCCGTACGGGACCGCCCTTATCCTGTATTAGGCCCAGGGGGGCGGCACGGTGGCGCAGCGGTAGAGTTGCTGCCTTACAGCGAATGCAGCGCCGGAGACTCAGGTTCGATCCTGACTACGGGCGCCGTCTGTACGGAGTTTGTACGTTCTCCCCATGACCTGCGTGGGTTTTCTCCGAGATCTTCGGTTTCCTCCCACACTCCAAAGACGTACTGGTTTGTAGGTTAATTGACAGGGTAATATGTAAAAATTGTCCCTAGTGTGTGTAGGACAGTGTTAATGTGCGGGGATCGCTGGGCGGCGCGGACTCGGTGGGCCGAAGGGCCTGTTTCCGTGCTATATCTCTCTCTAAATCTAAAAAAATTAGGCCCGGAAGCTGTAGGCCCGGACAGTGTAGGACCCGAGGCCTGGATGCCGCCTAATGGAGGTTGCGTAGCACCCCGCCTCCCGGCCCGGGCGGCCGCCATTGGTGGAGCGGGAGCACGTGGCCGCTGGCTGGGTGAGGTCACGTGGGGCACGGGGTGGTGACGTCACCTTGTCCTTTATTTGGGAGTGAGATTGTCCGCAACCCTACTCTAAACTAAACTAAACACTGGAATTGCAATGGATCGAACCTAGTTTCTCTGACGCTGTGAGGCAGCAACTCTACCACAGCGCCAGTGTTCAGTTAAAACATCTGACTGGAGAATCTTGTGGAGTTACTGAGCATTTTCTGGTTTGTTCCTGAGTTCCAGCATTTTACATCACTACATGCCTGGGTTAACTGGCCAGTCAGGCAAAGGATCAGGTTTCACAAAACATTGGTGAACTAGGCAGGTGCTTTCAACAGACTGCCGGTTTCTTGGAAACCAATTATCTATTTTATACCAGATTGTTGAAGTGAATTTAAATCCTGCCAGTGGCCTTGGTAGAATTTAGAAACATAGAAAATAGGCGCAGTGCAGGAGGAGGCCATTTGGCCCTTCGAGCCAGCACCGCCATTCATTGTGATCATGGTTGATCATCCACAATCAGTAACCCGTGCCTGTCTTCTCCCTATATCCCTTGATTCCGCTAGCCCCGAGAGCTCTATCTAACTCTCTTTTAAATTAATCCAGTGAATTGGCCTCCACTGCCCTCTGTGGCAGAGAATTCCACAAATTCACAACTCTCTGGGTGAAAAAGTTTTTACTCACCTCAGTTTTAAATGGCCTCCCCCTTTATTCTTAGACTGTGGCCCCTCGTTCTGGAATTTCAACTCACATCCTCAGATCAGTGATCCTTCTTCAGACCCTTCTTTTCCAGTCTGAAGAAGGGTCTCGGCCCGAAACGCCACCCATTCCTACCCTCCAGAGATGCTGCCTGACCCGCTGAGTGATTCCAGTATCTTGTGTCTATCGTCAGAGAATGTCCTGTTTCCTTTATCATCATTAGTTTTTGGATATCATTCATTAATTTGTTCTATATCTCTGCACATTATCGTCTATATCTCTCGTTTCCCTTTCACCCGACTTTCAGTCTGAGGAAGGGTCTCGACCTGAAACGCCACCCATTCCCTCTCTCCAGAGATGCTGCCTGTCCCCACTGAGTTACTCCAGCATCTTGTGCCTGTCTTCGGATTAAACCAGCATCTGCAGTCCTTCCTACACGTTTCGTCGGTGACTTTAATCTAAGAAAAATAATAATATTTCGTTTCAATGGCCAGGTCTGTTGGTGTGCCAATGAAATCCAGAAAATGGTTCACAAAATTAGGGAGATAAGAGACCCCTGATACAAGTCATTCAGGGACAAGTGAGTAACTTTATTGGGCGACACGGTGGCGCATCTGGTAGAGCTGCTGCCTTACAGCGCCAGAGACCCGGGTTCGATCCTGACTACGGGTGCTTCTGTATGGAGTTTGTACGTTCACAGCAGGCGGTGAAGAAAGCGAATGGTATGTTGGCATTCATAGCAAGGGGATTTGAGTATAGGAGCAGGGAGGTTCTGCTGCAGTTGTACAGGGCATTGGTGAGACCACACCTGGAGTATTGCGTACAGTTTTGGTCTCCTAATCTGAGGAAAGACATTCTTGCCATAGAGGGAGTACAGAGAAGGTTGATTCCTGGGATGGCAGGACTTTCATATGAAGAAAGACTGGATAGACTCGGCTTGTACTCGCTGGAATTTAGAAGATTGAGGGGGGATCTTATAGAAACGTACAAAATTCTTAAGGGGTTGGACAGGCTAGATGCAGGAAGATTGTTCCCGTTGTTGGGGAAGTCCAGAACAAGGGGTCACAGTTTAAGGATAAGGGGGAAGTCTTTTAGGACCGAGATGAGAACGTTTTTTTTCACACAGAGAGTGGTGAATCTGTGGAATTCTCTGCCACAGAAGGTAGTTGAGGCCAGTTCATTGGCTATATTTAAGAGGGAGTTAGATGTGGCCCTTGTGGCTAAAGGGATCAGGGGGTATGGAGAGAAGGCAGGTACGGGATACTGAGTTGGATGATCAGCCATGAACATATTGAATGGCGGTGCAGGCTCGAAGGGCCGAATGGCCTACTCCTGCACCTATTTTCTATGTTTCTATGTTTCTACCTGCGATCATGAAGGTCCCCTCCCACACCCCAAAGACGTACGGGTTTGTAGGTTGATTGCTCCCTCTGTAAACTTTCCCTGCTGTGTAGGGAGTGGATGAGAAAGTGAGATAACACAGGACTAGTGTGAACGGGCGATCGATGGTCGGCGTGGACTCACTGGGCCAAAGGGTCTGTTTCCACGCTGCATCTTTAAATTTAAACTTAAATAAATCTTGGCTTTGGTATATCTGAATCCTCCAGCTCCCACCTAAGGGCGGTCACGGTGGCGCAGCGGTAGAGTTGCCGCCTTACAGCGAATGCAGCGCAGGAGACCTGGGTTCCATCCCGACTACGGGTGCCGTCTGTACGGATTTTGTACGTTCTCCCCGTGACCTGCGTGGGTTTTCTCCGAGATCTTCGGATTCCTCCCACACTCCAAAGACGTGCAGGTTTGTAGGGCAATTGGCTGGGCAAATGTAAAAATTGTCCCAAGTGGTTGTAGGATAGTGTTAGTGTGCGGGGATCGCTGGTCGGCGTGGACTCGGTGGGCCGAAGGGCCTGTTTCCGCGCTGTATCTCTAAACTAAACTAAACTAAACCCCCACATCTCCTCTTGCAGTACAGAGGTCCCAAGAGGTTCAGATATTGAACCACAGAAGCATGTCAACTGACCCCCTCAACCCGTGCTTTCTCAATAATATATGAACGTCAGTGAGTTGAAGAAATATTCGATTCTCTTTCGTGCTACGGTTGAATCAAATTCATTAGCTTAGAGTTACAGCGCGGGGGAACAGGCCCTTCGGCCCACCGGGTCCGTGCCGACCAGCGATCCCCCCTTCCATTAGCACCATCCTACACCCACCAGGGACAATTTACAATTTACCAAAGCCAATTAACCTACAAACCTGTGTTCCTTTGGAGTGTGGGAGGAAACCGGAGCACCCGGAGAAAACCCACGCAGGTCACGGGGAGAACGTACAAACTCCGTACGGACTGCACCCTTAGTCGGGATCGAACCTGGGTCTCTGGCGCTGTGAGGCTGCAACTCCACCTTGTAAGATCCTGAGGTGGAATAGATAGGGTGAACGCACCGAGTCTTTCACTCGGAGTTGGGGAATCGAGAACCAGAGGACATTAGTTTAAGGTGAGAGGGGAAAGAGGGGATCTTATCGAAACGTATAAGATTATTAAGGGGTTGGACACGTTAGAGGCAGGAAACATGTTCCCAATGTTGGGGGAGTCCAGAACAAGGGGCCACAGTTTAAGAATAAGCGGTAGGCCATTTAGAATGGAGATGAGGAAAAACTTTTTCAGTCAGAGAGTTGTGAATCTGTGGAATTCTCTGCATCAGAAGGCAGTGGAGGCCAATTCTCTGAATGCATTCAAGAGAGAGCTAGATAGAGCTCTTAAGGATAGCGGAGTCAGGGGGTATGGGAAGGCAGGAACGGGGTACTGATTGAGAATGATCAGCCATGATCACATTGAATGGCGGTGTTGGCTCGAAGGGCTGAATGGCCTACTCCTGCACCTATTGTCTATTGTCTATTTGATGGGAACCTGAGGGGCAACTTTTTTATGCAGAAGGCGGTGGGTGTATGGAACGAGCTGCCGGAGGAAGTAGTTGAGGCAGGCACTATAACAACATTTAAGAAACATTTAGACATTACATGAATAGGACAGGTTTAGAGAGATATGGGCCAAACGCAGGCAGGTGAGACTGATGTAAATAGGGCATAAGTTCATAAGTGATAGGAGCAAAATTTGGCCATTCAGCCCATTAAGTCTGGCCCATGGCTGATCTATCTCTCCCTCCTAACCCCATTTCTCCTGCCTTCTCCCCATAACCCCTGACACCCGTACGAATCAAGAATCTCTCTATCTCCGCCTTAAAAATATCCAACGAATTGGCCCCCACAGCCTTCTGTGGCGATGAATTCCACAGATTCACCGTCCTCTGACCAAATACATTTCTCCTCATCTCCTTCCTAAAGGAACGTCCTTTAATTCTGAAGCTCTGATCTCTGGGCCGAGACTCTCCCACTAGTGGAAACATCCACTCCACATCCACTCTAACCATGCACCTTGGTCAGCATTGGGCAAGTTGGGCTTGTCTCCACGCTGAATGACTCCAAGATCACACATCCGATTCCTCTTTCAGTCTCCCCGCTCCCCTGTTGGGAAGTTTTGTGTGCTTTCCTTTCATTCTCGGCATCGTAATGGGGGTTTCTGACGATTTCACTGCTTCTCAACACCACCCCAGACGTTCCTGGAAATGAAATTCAATCTCACGGGCACTGCTCCAAACCCAGCTCATGAGAAAAAGCCGTGCTTTTGAATTTAAAAAACGATTAAAAAAAAAAAAAAGAGATACCACATGGAAACAGGCCCTTCGTCCCACCGAGTCTGTGCCAACCAGTGACCCCCGTACACTTGCACCATGCTACACACACTAGGGACAATTTTTACATTTACCGAAGCCAACTAACCCACAAACCTGCACGTCTTTGGAGTGTGGGAGGAAACCGAAGATCTCGGAGAAAACCCACGCAGGTCACGGGGAGAACGTACAAACTCCGTACAGACGGCGCCCGTAGTCAGGATCGAACCTGAGTCTCCGGCGCTCCATTCGCTGTAAGGCAGCAACTCTACCGCTGCGCCACCGTGGGGAGACTGGTGTTAGGAGGGAGAGATAGATCAGCCATGATTGAATGGCGGAGTTGACTTGATGGGCCGAATGGCCTAATTCTGCACCTATCACTGAGGACCTTGTGATCTTAATTACCAGCTATTGGAAGCAGCCATTGAGTAATTGGAGGAAAGGTTGCAAAATGTAATGAAGCAAAAACGAACATGCTTCTTGGAATCAATGCCCTGTGGCTGCCTGTTCCACAAGTGAATGTAGTTGTTCACTCGGCAGTGAAACAAATTAAGATTTTGAGCAATGCAGATTTCTGCTAGAGGCATTTTATGTCGAGAGGAATTGCAGACCAAAGATAATAGAACATAGCAAGATAGGCCACTCGACCCTTAAACGTAGTCCGTCACGGCGCCATTTTAGTAGGCAGAAACTCGCAGAAACATTTAAAAAGAAAAATAACAACAATCTGTGAATCGATAGATGAGATATATTCTGCATTTTTATGGTATCATCACACATACTGTTCCCCCAAAACACTGATTACACTAAGAGAGGCAGAGCGAAAGGCGGGGTTTGCTTACTAAAATGGCGGACGTCACTCTCCTTTGCGTACTACACTTCAGTACAGGCGATTTCGACGGAGTGGTCCATCTTGCTCCTCTAGTGTCTTTGCTGCAGATGCTGGTTTAAACAGACGATAAGCTGGAGTAACTCAGCGGGACAGACACCTATTCCTTCTATCCAGAGATGCTGCCTGTCCCACTGAGTTACTCCAGCTTTTTGTGTCTATCTTCAGTTTAAACCGGCATCTGCAGTACCTTCCTACACATATTCCCTTATCGTGTATCTGTACACTGTAAATGTCTCGATTGTAATCATGTATTGTCTTTCCGCTGACTGGTTAGCACGCAACAAAAGCTTTTCACTGTACCTCGGTACACGTGACAATAAACTAAACTGAAACTGAATTACTAGCGCGCTGGAGTAACTCAGCGGGTCAGGCAGCATCTGTGGAGAACATGGATGGGTGACGTTTCGGGTCGGGACCCTTCGGCAGTCTGAAGAGGGCTCCTGACCCGAAACGTCACCCATCCATGTTTTCCAGAGATGCTGCCTGACCCGCTGAGTTACTCCAGCACTCTGTGAAACGTCACCCATCCATGTTTTCCAGAGATGCTGCCTGACCCGCTGAGTTACTCCAGCACTCTGTGAAACGTCACCCATCCATGTTTTCCAGAGATGCTGCCTGACCCGCTGAGTTACTCCAGCACTCTGTGAAACGTCACCTACCCATGTTCTCCAGAGATACTGCCTGACCCGCTGAGTTACTCCAGCACTCTGTATCTTTTTTGGAATCTGCCATCTGCTGTTGCCCCCCGTTCCTACAAGCAAAACTGGAGATGGAACAGCTGGTAGAGCCAGGTTCAATCCTGGCCTCGGGTGCTGTGTGTGTGTGTGGAGTTTGTACGTTCTCCCCGTGACCGCGTGGGTTTCCTCCGGGCGCTCCAGTTTCCTCCAACGTCCCAAAACATGCGGGTTTGCAGGTTAATTGGCTTCTGTAAATTGCCCCCAGTATGTCGGGCAGATCTAGTGTGCGGGGATCACTGGTCGGCAGCGACCCAATGGGCCGAAGGGCCTGTTTCCACGCTGCATCTTTAAACTAAACTAAAAATTCCCAATACATACTAGTTTGTCGGTTAATTGGCTTCTGTAAAATTGTCCCTCGTGTACAGGATTGAACTAGTATACATTCAGTGGATATTTTTAAGGCAGAGATAGATTCTTGATTAGTCCGGCTGTCAGAGGTGATGGGGCAAAGGAGGGAGAATGGGGTTAGGAGGGAGAGATAGATCAGCAATGATTGAATGGCAGAGTAGACTTGATGGGCCGAATGGCCTAATTCTACTTGCTGGTCGGCGCGGACTCGGTGGGCCGAAGGTATTGTACTGGTTTGTATTCAAGAGAGAGTTAGATATAGGTCTTAGGGCTAACGGAATCAAGGGATATGGAGGAAAAAGCAGGAACGGGGTACTGATTCTGGATGATCAGCCACGATCGTATTGAATGGCGGTGCTGGTTCGAAGGGCCGAATGGCCTACTCCTGCACCTGCTCTCTATGTTTCTATGAAGGGCCAGTTTCCGTGCTGTATCTCCAAACTCTACTCCTCTGTAATTCTTCGACCCAATTACAAAGACTTACAACTTCCGTGTGATAGAAGTTTTTGCAGCCGTTTGGCACGGACTGTGCCAGGTTACCAAGTGGAACGTAGCTCGTTATCCAGGGGTGCCAACTTCCTCACTCCCAAATACGGGACAAGGTGACGTCACCGCCCCGCGCCCCACGTGACCTCACCCAGCAAGCGGCCACGTGTTCCCGCTCCACCGATGGTGGCCGCCCGGGCCGGGAGGTGGGTTCTGTAGCAACCTCCGTTATGCGGCTCCTGGGCCTGCAGTGTCCATTGAGTAATTAAATTACACTGTAGGCCTGGACAGTGTAGTTCCGGACAGTGTAGTCCCAAACAGTGTAGGTCCAGACACTATAGGCCCGGACACTGTAGGCCCGGACACTGTAGGCCCGGACAGTGTAGGTCCGGACACTGTAGGTCCGGACACTATAGGCCCGGACGCTGTAGGCCCGGACAACGTAGGCCCAGACAGTGTAGACCCGGACAGTGTAGGCCCGGACACTGTAGGCCCGGACAGTGTAGACCCGGACAGTGTAGGCCCGGACACTGTAGGCCCGGACAGTGTAGTCCTGAACAGTGTAGGTCCGGACACTATAGGCCCAGACGCTGTAGGCCCGGACGCTGTAGGCCCGGACACTGTAGGCCCGGTCAGTGTAGGTCCGGACAGTGTAGTCCCGGACAGTGTAGGTGCGGACACTATAGGCCCAGACGCTGTAGGCCGGGACGTTGTAGGCCCGGACGCTGTAGGCCTGGACAGTGTAGGTCCGGAGGCCCGGGGGCTGCCTAACGGAGGTTGCGTAGCAACCCACCTCCCGGCCCGGGGCGGCCGCCACTGGTGGAGCGGGAGCACGTGGCCACTGGCTGGGTGAGGTCACGTGGGGCGTGGGGCGGTGACGTCACCCTTTGTCCCTTATTTGTGAGTGAGGAAGTTGGCAACCCTACTAATACGGGACAAGGGCAGTCCCGTATGGGACAAACTAATTTAGCCCAAACTACGGGATGTCCCAGCTAATACGGGACAGTTGGCAACTCTATCGTTATCGCTTCCAGACCTACGGAAGTGATTTATTGTTCCACTGTTTTTCTTCCTTCCCCTCCCAAGTCTAGTGTTACAACAGTGAATGGAGGTTGCCACAGCAACAGTTTGGTCGGACTATCACTGATTGAATGGAATAAATTCTATCAGCCAAGTGTGTACACATGCAAGGAATGTGCCTTGGTGGTTTTGCTCGCAAGTAACAACACGGACGTACAGTAAACAATTAAGAATAAAACATAAAACATTAAGAATAAAACAGTACAGTTTAAACATGTGGAGAATGGCCAGCAATGATCTAGCTATGTGGGACGAGACCCTTCTTCAGTCTGAAGAAGGGTCTCGACCCGAAACGTCACCCATTCCTTCTCTCCTGAGATGCTGCCTGACCCGCTGAGTTACTCCAGCATTTTGTGATACCTTCGATTTGTACCAGCATCTGCAGTTATTTTCTTACACTAGCTATATGGGACGGTGATTGGTCAAGTGTGGAGCTGACCCGTGCAATACATGCCACCTGCTTCCGTCAAGGCCTGAAGTAAACTCGTTTACACTCCCCGAGTCAGTCTTGGCAAATTGTCATTGCGTTCTGGCTCTGTTGGAAGCTCACTCTCTCTCTCTCTCTCTGTACAAGCTGGGAGGTTTAGCCTGATTATATTTCTTGTCAGATGCACACACAAAAACTCAGCTGCATGATTAATAGGTTGCTGCCTCTGCTCCTTGCCTCTGACTGAATACAATCAGTTCAGGGGGGAGAGACCAGTTCATGAGTAATCAGCTCACACTAATCCAAGTGTTAATTTACATTACTTTAACGTGGAATCATGGTGGGCAAGGAGACTGTGGGCCGAAGGGCCTGTTCCTGTGTTTAGTTTTTAGTTTAGTTTAGAGACACGGCGCGAAAACAGGCCCTTCGGCCCACCGGGTCCGCGCCGACCAGCAATCCCCACACATTAACACTATCCTACACCCACTAGGGACAATTTTTACGTTTACCAAGCTAATTAGCTTACATACCTGTACGTCTTTGGAGCGTGGGAGGAAACCGAAAATCTCATAGAAAACCCACGCAGGTCACGGGGAAACCGTACAGGCAGCACCCGTAGTCGGGATCGAACCCGGGTCTCCGGCGCTGCATTCGCTGTAAGGCAGCAACTCTACCACCGCGCCACCGTGACCGCCCGATAAAAGGTGTGCTGTACTGTTCTAAGTTCCACGATTCCACTCGCCAGAATGGGATAAACTCAGCTGTCTCGGTTAATTCAACTTCACAGAAGGCACGAGTCTGGTTTAGTTTAGAGATATTGCGTGGAGACAGGCCCTTCGGCCCACCGAGTCCGTGCTGACACTATCCTACACACATTAGGGACAATTGTACATTTATACCAAGCCAATTAACCTATAAACCTGGAGTGTGGGAGGAAACCGAAAATCACAGGGAAAACCCAGGCAGGTCACAGGGAGAACGTATAAACTCCGTACAGACAGTACCCATAGTCAGGATCGAACCCGGGCCTTTGACGCTGTGAGGCAGTGACTCTACCACCCTTGCGTGTTAACCCTCCCTCGTTCAGTTTAGTTTATTGTCATGTCTACCATGCTCCAGTGAAAAGCTTTTTGTTGCGTGCTAACCAGTCAGCGGAAACACTATAAGTGGTTCCAATCGAGCCATCCAAAGGGGTTGGACACGTTAGTGGCAGGAAACATGTTCCCAATGTTGGGGGAGTCCAGAACCAGGGGCCACAGTTTAAGAATAAGGGGTAGGCCATTTAGAACTGAGATGAGGAAAAACGTTTTCAGTCAGAGAGTTGTAAATCTGTGGAATTCTCTGCCTCAGAAGGCAGTGGAGGGCAATTCTCTGAATGCATTCAAGAGAGAGCTAGATAGAGCTCTTAAGGATAGCAGAGTCAGGGGGTATGGGGAGAAGGCAGGAACGGGGTACTGATTGAGAATGATCAGCCATGATCACATTGAATGGCGGTGCGTACAGGCTCGAAGGGCCGAATGGCCTCCTCCTGCACCTATTGCCTATTGTACAGGTACAGGATAAAGGGAATAATTTTTAGCGCAAGGTAAAGTCCGATTAAAGATAGTCCAAGGGTCTCCAATGAGGGAGACGGGAGGTCGGGACCACTCCCTAGTTGGTGATAGGATGGTTCAGTCGCCTGATAACAGCCGGGAAGAGACTGTTCCTGAATCTGGAGGTGTGCGTTTTCACACTTCTGTACCTCAAGCCTGCCGGGACAGAAGGAGAAGAGGGAGTGGCCGGGGGTGAGACTGGTCTTTGATTATGCTGCTGGCCTTGCCGAGGCAGCGTGAGGTGTAGATGGAGCCACATGAGGTGCTTTTTGAGGCCCAGCTGCAGGGTGTAAGCTGCCGACCTAAGTTCCCACAATCCTTCAATGTGGCCAAGTTTAGATAGTTGTGGGTTTGGGATGGATGTCTTGATGCGTTCTTGCCTTAAAATAACTGATGAATGCATCCAGGAATTAAATGTTACGAAATAGAACTTTCTGGAAGCAAGTTAGGGTGGCGCAGCGGTAGAGTTGCAGCCTTGCAGCACTTGCAGCGCCGGAGACCCGGGTTCGATACCGACTACGGGCGCTGTCTGTACGGAGTTTGTACGTTCTCCCCGTGACCTGCGTGGGTTTCCTCCGAGATCTTCGGTTTCCTCCCACACTCCAAAGACGTGCAGGTTTGTAGCTTAATTGGCTTGGTGTAAATGTAAATTGTCCCTAGTGTGTGTAGGATAGTGTTAATGTGCGGGGATCGCTGGTCGGCGCGGATCGGTGGGCCGAAGGGCCTGTTTCCGCGCTGTATCTCTAAACTAAACTAAACTAAACTAAAACAGGCTTGTGTCTTCTGCGAACTTTAATTAAACAAGACAGCTGAGTTGTTCCATTCTGACGAGAGGGATCATAGAACATAGAACAGTACAGCACAGGAACAGGCCCTTTGGACTATGGTGTCCTTAGTCAGAGAGAGGGTGGTGAATCTGTGGAATTCATTGCCACAGATGGCTGTGGAGGCCAAGTCAATGGATATTTTTACGGTGGGGATTGACAGATTCTTGATTAATAACGGGTGTCAGGGGTTATAGGGAGAAGGCAGAAGAATGGGGTTGTGAGGGAAAGATAGATCAGTCACGATTGAATGGCGGAGTAGGCTCGATGGGCTGAGTGGCCTAATTCTGCTCCAAGAACTTATGAGCTTATGAGCACATGAGACCAGTTTAGACAGAGCTCTTGTTCGGCATGGACGGGCTGGGCCGAAGGGCCTGTTTCCCTGCTGTATGGCTCCTAGAGTTGCCCGTATTAGCCGGGACATCCCGTTTTTTGGGCTAAAATGGCTTGTCCCGTATTAGGCCCGGAAGGCGCTGTAGGCCCGGACACTGTAAGCCTCGACACTGTAGGCCCAGACACTGTAGGCCCGGACACTGTAGGTCCAAACACTGTAGGCCAGGTGACCGCTGTAGTCCCGGACAGTGGAGGCCCGGGCGCTGCCTAATGGAGGTTGAGTAGCAACCCGCCTCCCGGCCCGGGCGGCCGCCATTGGTGGAGCGGGAGCACGTGGCCGCTGGCTGGGTGAGGTGACGTGGGGCTTTGTCCCTTATTTGGGAGTGAGGAAGTTGGCAACCCTAATGACTCCACAACTATGATGTTTGTGTTGGCAGGTTAACTGGCCACTATAAGTTGGTCTGAGTGTGTAAGAAAATAACTGCAGATGCTGGTACAAATCGAAGGTATTTATTCACAAAATGCTGGAGTAACTCAGCAGGTCAGGCAGCATCTCAGGAGAGAAGGAATGGGTGACGTTTCGGGTCGATACCCTTCTTCAGACTGGTCTGAGTGTGTAGGTGAGTGGTGGAATCTGGGAGGATTGGAAGAGAATGTGGGGAGAACAAAATGAGGTTTGTGTCAATGGTGGTCGATGGACAGCACGGATTAGCTGCGCTGAAGGTCCTGTTTATTTTAGACTTTGGAGGTACAGCACAGAAACAGGCCCTTCGGCCCTCCGAGTCCGCTCCTACCAGCGGTCACCCCGTACACTAGCACTATCCCACACACACCAGGGACAATTTACAATTTTACCGGCTAATTAACCTACAAACCCGCACGTCTTTGGAGTGTGGGAGGAAACCGGAGCACCCGGAGGAAACCCCAGGCAGGTCACGGGGAGAACGTACAAACAGACAGCACCTGCAGCCAGGATCGAACCCCAGGTCTCTGGCGCTGCGAGGCGGCAACTCTACCGCTGCGCCACCGTTTCTGTGCTGCGTGTCTCGAAGATGGAATGTTGATCTTGAAAGCTTTCCTCTGTCCTATGTTTAAAAAAAATATTAATTGGGTTTTAAACTTGGCCTTTATTCAAAGTGGAAAAGTAAATGTTTGGTTCGGGTCATGAATAGTTCTTTTTTTGCAAGTTTGACTTCATTTTCTTTTGTGGTTGTTCATTGTAATCTCATCGCCAGAGTTGTTGGACTCGACCCAACTACGTGGACAGGCCTGTGAATTCCATTCCCTTTGATCTCTGGAGAAAACAAAAAAATAACTGGCAGTGAATGTGCAGGAGTCAACACAACCTTTAAACAAATATCGATCCCTGCAGCTGGGAAATATAGAAACATAGAAAATAGGTGCAGGAGTAGGCCATTCGGCCCTTCGAGCCTGCACCGCCATTCAATATGATCATGGCTGATCATCCAATTCAGTAACCTGTACCTGCCTTATCTCCATACCCCCTGATCCCTTTAGCCACAAGGGCCACATCTAACTCCTTCTTAAATATAGCCAATGAACTGGCCTCAACTACCCTCTGTGGCAGAGAATTCCACAGATTCACCACTCTCTGTGTGAAAAAAAACGTTCTCATCTCGGTCCTAAAAGACTTCCCCCTTATCCTTAAACTGTGACCCCTTGTTCTGGACTTCCCCAACATCGGAAACAATCTTCCTGCATCTAGCCTGTCCAACCCCTTAAGAATTTTCTATAAGATCCCCCCTCAATCTTCTAAATTCCAGCGAGTACAAGCCGAGTCTATCCAGTCTTTCTTCATATGAAAGTCCTGCCATCCCAGGAATCAATCTGGTGAATCTTCTCTGTACTCCCTCTATGGCAAGAATGTCTTTCCTCAGATTAGGAGACCAAAACTGTACGCAATACTCCAGGTGCGGTCTCACCGATGCCCTATACAACTGCAGCAGAACCTCCCTGCTCCTATACTCAAATCCCCTCGCTATGAATGCCAACATACCATTTGCTTTCTTCACTGCCTGCTGCACCTGCATGCCTACTTTCAATGACTGGTGCACCACGACACCCAGGTCTCGTTGCATCTCCTCTTCTCCTAATCGGCCACCATTCAGGTAATAGTCTGCTTTCCTGTTCTTGCCACCAAAGTGGATAACCTCACATTTATCCAAATTATGCTGCATCTGCCATGCATTTGCCCACTCACCTAACCTATCCAAGTCACGTTGCAGCCTCCTAGCATCCTCCTCACAGCTAACTGCCCCCCGAACCCTTCAAATACCTTGGCCTTGCCTGAGGATTTAATGGGAACCTGAGGGGTAACTTTCCCACACACAAAAAGACTGGTGGATGTATGGAACGAGCTGCCGGAGGAAGTAGTTGAGGCAGGTCCCCATCGCAATGTTTAAGAAACAATTAGAAAGGGTACGTTGGAAGGCAGACACAAAATGCTGGAGTAACTCAGCGGGTCAGGCAGCATCCATCTCTGGATAGAAGGAATGGGTGATATTTCGGGTCCAGACTAGGGTCGCCAACTGTCCCGTATTAGTCGGGACATCCCGTATGTTGGGCTAATATGCACCTGGAGTACCGTGTACAGTTTTGCTCTCCAAATTTGAGGAAGGATATTCTTGGTATTGAGGGCGTGCAGCGTAGGTTTACTAGGTTAATTCCCGGAATGGCGGGACTGTCGTATGTTGAAAGACTGGAACGGCTAGGCTTGTATACACTGGAATTTAGAAGGATGAGAGGGGATCTTATCGAAAAATATAAGATTATTAAGGGGTTGGACACGTTAGAGGCAGGAAACATGTTCCCAATGTTGGGGGAGTCCAGAACCAGGGACCACAGTTTAAGAATAAGGGGTAGGCCATTTAGAACGGAGATGAGGAAAAACATTTTCAGTCAGAGAGTTGTAAATCTGTGGAATTCTCTGCCTCAGAAGGCAGTGGAGGCCAATTCTCTGAATACATTCAAGAGAGAGCTAGATAGCGGAGTCAGGGGGTATGGGCGGAAGGCAGGAACGGGGTACTGATTGAGAATGATCAGCCATGATCACAATGAATGGCGGTGCTGGCTCAAAGGGCCGAATGGCCTACTCCTGCACCTATTGTCTATTGTAAATTGGTTTGTCCCATATGGGACGCCCTTGTCCCGTGTTAGGCCCGAGGGGGGCGCTGTAGGCCCGGACAGTGGAGGACCGGAGGCGGTTTCGTAGCAACCCGCCTCCCGGCCCGGGCGGCCGCCATTAGTGGAGTGGGAGCACGTGGCCGCTGACTGGGTGAGGTCAGGTGGGGCGCTGGGCGGCGATGTCACCTTGTGTCCCTTATTTGGGAGTGAGAAAGTTGGCAACCCTGGTCGAGACCGGTACATGGATAGGACAGGTTTGGACGGATGTGGGCCAAACAAACACAGGCAGGTGGGACTAATGTAGATGGGGCATGGTAGGCGGTGTGGGCAAGTTGGGCCAAAGGACCTGTTTCTGAACTCTCTGACTCCATCTGTCTAGGTGGACTTCCTAACCCAATACTTGCATCTTACAATCACAGACTTGGGTCGAGATTATTTCTAATACTGGAGCCTCTTAGAAAGATTTCATTCTCCCATTAGTTCCATTTCCTTCACGGAGTTTGTCCACCAAGATCGGAGACGGTTCATGTCGAGACCTTTCTTTGACCCAAAACGTCACCTATCCATGTTCTCCAGAGATGCTGCCTGACCCGCTGAGCTATACTCCAGCACTCTGTGAAACGTCACCTATCCATATTCTCCACAGATGCTGCCTGACCCGCTGAGTTACTGCAACTCTTTGAATCCTTAACCAGCATCTGCAGTTCTTTGTTTCTTGGTTTAGTTTAGAGATACAACATGGTAACAGGCCCTTCGGCCCACCGAGTCCATGCCGACCAACAGTCACCTGTTCACACTGGTTCCAAGTTACCCAGTTTTGCATTCGACAAACTCGGGGCAATTTACAGAAGATAATAAATCTACAAATCTGCTCGTCTGTGGAATATGGGAAGAAACCAGAGCACCTGACCAAAATGTACAGACTGTACAGACGGCACCCGTAGTCAGAATCAAACTGGAGTCTCTGGCACCGTGAGACAGCAGCTCTACCGCTGTGCCACCGTACCTCCCTCACACAGGTGTAGGGGTTGCCAACTATCTCCCAAATACGGGACAAGGTGACGTCACCGCCCCGCGCCCCACGTGACCTCACCCAGCCAGCGGCCACGTGCTCCCGCTCCACCAATGGCGGCCGCCCGGGCCGGGAGGCGGATTGCTATGCAACTTACGTTCGACGAACACACTCGGCCCCGCTCCCCGAACACACTCCGTTAGCCTCCGGACCTACACTGTCCGGGCCTACAGCGTCTGGACCTACAGCGTCCGGGCCTACAGCGTCCGGGTCTACACTGTCCGGACCTACAGTGTCCGGACTTACACTGTCCGGGCCTACAGTGTCCGGACCTACACTGTCCGGGCCTACACTGTCCGGGCCTACAGCATCCGGCCCTACAACGCCCCCCCCCCCCTGGGCCTAATACAGGACAAGGGCAGTCCCGTACAAGACAAACCAATTTAGCCCAAAATACGGGGTGTCCCGGCTAATACGGGATGGTTGGCAACCCTACACAGGTGGGAGATCACTCAGGTGTTCTGGTGAGTGCTGCAGTGCACAGCCAGATCCTTTTCTTCTAAGGGTGGAAATGTCAAAGACAGGGCGGCACGGTGTCGCAGCGGTAGAGTTGCTGCCTCACAGCGCCAGAGACCCGGGTTCAATCCCGACTATGGGTGCTGTCTGTGCTGAGTTCATACATTCTCCCTGTGACTGCGTGGGTTTTCTCCGGGTGCTCCGGTTTACTCCCATAATTCCAAAGTCGTGCGGACCGGTAGGTTGACTGGCCATTGCAAGTTGCACCTCGAGTGTGGGTGAGTGTTGGAATCAGGGGTGGAGTTGACAAAGGGAGAATAAAGTGGGATTAGTGCAGGATTAACATGTCTGGTGGTGGGCTGAAAGTCCTATTTCTCGTTTAATTTAGTGTAGAGATACTGCATGGAAATAGACCCTTTGGCCCACAAAGTCCACACGGAGCAGCAATCACCTGTACACTAACAATATCCGACACACCAGGGGCAATTTACAGAAGCCTATTAACCTACAAACCTGCACGTCTTAGGGATGTGGGTGGAAACCGGAGCACCCGGAGAAATCTGTACGGAGTTTGTACGTTCTCCCCGTGACCCGCGTGGGTTTTCTCCGAGATCTTCGGTTTCCTCCAACACTCCAAAGACGTACGGGTTTGTTGGTTAATTGAATGAATGAATGAATAAGTTTATTGGCCAAGTATATGCACATACAAGGAATGTGCCTTGGTGCTCCTCTCACAAATGACAACACAAACATACAGTTAACAATGAAGAATAAAGCATAAACACATCAAAGCAATAAGGATACACCATTACGGTCTAAACATGTGGGTGAAAATTGGCTTGGTAAATGTAAAAATTGTCCCTAGTGGGTGTAGGATGGTGTTAGTGTGCGGGGATCGCTGGTCGGCGCGGACCCGGTGGGCCGAAGGGCCTGTTTCCACGCCTGTTATCTCCAAACTAAACTAAAACCCACGCGGTCACGGGGAGAAGGTACAAACTTTCTACAGACAGCACTTTTAGTCAGGATGTAACCCGGGTCTCTGGCGCTGTGAGGCAGCAGCTCTACCCGCTGCGTCATCGTGCCGCCCAGCGACTCTGTGACCAAATGCCGCTGCTTTAAGTGAGGATGGACGTTTGTGCCTTTACTTTCTGTGGAGTTGTTTCCAGATTTACACAGCTGGCAGTGTGGGAAACCAGCACAGAGTCTCTACAACCAGCGGGAGCCCACGCTGAGTGTTTGTCTAACACGAGGCATTGCCCCCCTGAGGGCTGTTTATGGCCGGTGCTCCCCTCTGCAGCATTCCTGACACACGGCATGCCCACATTACCATTTAAACAGCATTCCAGAGTGCATCCACAACATTCCCTGGTATCCCAGAACACGACGGTACTTTAGTGAAGGGGCAACTCCTAATATTCAGGGGAGGTGACTTTTTTCATTTCACATCTATTTGGTTTATTAGAGAAGGGTTGCCAACTGTCCCGTATTAGCCGGGACAGCCTGTATTTTGGACTAAATTGGTTTGTCCCGTACGGGACCGCCCTTGTCCTGTATTAGGCCCGGATGGTGCTGTAGGCCCGGACACCGTAGGCCCGGACACCGTAGGCCCGGACACCGTAGGCCCGGACACCGTAGGTCCGGTTACCGTAGGCCCGGACACTGTAGGCCCGGACACTGTAGGCCCGGACACCGTAGGCCCGGGCACCGCCTATCGGAGGTTGCAATAAGGGACAAAAGATGACATCACCGCCCTGCACCCCAGGTGACCTCACCCAACCAAAGGCCACGTGCACCAGCACCACCAATGGCGGTTGCCCGGGCCGGGAGGCGTTTTGCTACGCAACCTCCGTCTGGAGGTGCCAGGCCTCCGGGCCTACACTGTCCGGGTCTACAGCGTCCGGGTCTACAGTGTCCGGGCCTACAGCGTCCGGGCCTACAGCGTCCGGGCCTACAGCGTCCGGGCCTACAGAGTCCGGGCCTACAGCGTCCGGGCCTACAGCGTCCGGGCCTACAGCGTCCGGGCCTACAGCGTCCGGGCCTACAGCACCCCCCGGGCCAAATATGGGATAAGAGCGGTCCCGTATGAGACAAACCAATTTAGCCCAAGGTACGGGATGTCCTGGCTAATACGGGACCCTGGTCGCTGGCTCTGTGAGGGAGGGAGTGGCTCTATCCGCTGTGCTACAGTGCCGCCCTCTAACAGTTGCAGGAAAGTGTTGTGCCAAATGTTTAATGGTTGGGTGGAGTTCCCGATGCTGCCGTTGGTGGATCTGAGGAGCAATCTGGACAGGAAAACTGATGGGGCTTTGTTTGTTCGGGGCTGGGCTCGGACCAACATGTGCTGACATGAACAGTGCGTGTGCTTGCATTGTCGTTGCCTTGACGGTGTTGAGCAAGTTGCTTTCCAAAGGTCACCCATCCATCCCAAGCAAACAATCCACGGAGCTCGATCACGGGACAAAGGAGCCAGGCGTGACAAGTCTGCACCAGCAGAGTGCAGGCACGCTAAACACAGCAGAGAACAGAGCTCAGGAGTGACCTCTCCTGACATCAAGATTTTTATTTATTTTTTAGATTTAGAGATACAGCGCGGAAACAGGCCCTTCGGCCCACCGGGTCCGCGCCACCCAGTGATCCCCGCACATTAACACTATCCTACACACAGTAGCGACAATTTTTACATTTACCCAGTCGATTAACCAACATACCTGTATGTATTTGGAGCGGGGGAGGAAACTGAAGATCTCGGAGAAAACCCACGCAGGTCACGGGGAGAACGTACAAACTCCGTACAGACGGCGCCCGTGGTCAGGGTCGAACCTGAGTCTCAGGCGCTCCATTCGCTGTAAGGCAGTAATTCTACCGCTGCGCCACCGTGCCGCACATTCCTCAAGTGTAGGAAGAGACTGCAGATGCTGGTTTAAACCGCACGCAACAACAAGTTTTTCACTGTACCTCGGTACACGTGACAATAAACTAAACTAGGCTAATTATCATTTACAACGCTGAAATTCTGGAGTAGGCTGGAGTAACTCAGCGGGTAAGGAGAGAAGGAATAGGTGACGATTCGGTCCGAAGAAGGGTCTCGACCCGAAACGTCGCCCATTCCTTCTCTCCCGAGATGCTGCCTGACCCGCTGAGTTACTCCAGCCTTTTGTGATACCTTCGATTTGTACCGGCATCTGCAGTTATTTTCCTACTGAAATTCTGGAGGTAGACACAAAATGCTGGAGTAACTCAGCGGGACAGGCAGCATCTCTGGAGAGAAGGAATGGGTGACGTTTCGGGTCAGTCTGAAGAAGGGTCTAGTGAAAAGCTTTTTGTTGCATGCTAACCGGTCAGCGGAATGACAATGCACGATTACAATCAGCACTCTTGACTCTTGATCATTTACAAAATTGCTGCATGAAAGGGTTTGGAATTTACAGGTTCTTTAATTTCATAAGTTTATGTTCGTAAGGGACAGGAGAAGAATTGGGCCGTTCAGCCCATCATCGGAGTGTGTTCGGGGAGCGGGGCCGAGAGCGGGGCCCAGCCTATGTTATCTGTTCATGGCTGATCTATTTTCCGCTCTCAACCCCATTCTCCCGCCATCTCCCCAGAACCCTTAACATCCGTACTAATCAAGAATCTATTAATATCTGCCTAAAAAATATCCATTGACTTGGCTTCCACGGCCTTTTGCAGCAAGGAATTCCACAGTTTCACCACCGTCTGACTAAAGGGGTGGGTTTTGTTTCCTACACGCGCAGTGTCCCAGGTGTATAACTCCAGGAACTTTCGAAAGGCAGCTTTACAAAAACACTTAGGGTTGCCAACTATCTCACTCCCAAATAAGGGTTAAAGGGTGACGCCCCGCGCCCCACGTGTCCTCACTCAGCCAGCGGCCACGTGCTCCAGCTCCGCCAATGGCGGCCGCCCGGGCCGGGAGGCGGGTTGCCACGCAACCTCCGTTAGGCGAACACACTCGGCCCCGCTCCCCGAACACACTCCGTTAGCCTTCACTGTCCGGGCCTACAGTGCCCCCCGGGCCTAATACAGGACGAGGGCGGTCCCGTACGGGACAAACCAATTTAGCCCAATATACGGGATGTCCCGGCTAATACGGGACAGTTGGCAACCCTACCCGTACTTCTTATGTGTCTGTGATCGATGGCAGACAAGGTCATGGGGTTTGGAATTGTATCGTATTGCAGGATCTTTATTGCTTGCAGGGCTGTGATAATGTTTCAGTCGGTTGATTAGTTGCTATGCTGTGGACAATAACAAAACAAGTGCTCGAGTATAACTGAAGCTCTATACTGCATCTCGACAGAGCCATGTCCTGGTGAGAAACTACAGTGTGGCCCAGTTGGGCCGTAGGGCCTGTTTCCAGACCGTGTCTGGGGTTGCCAACTGTCCCGTATTAGCCGGGACATCCTGTATTTTGGGCAAAATTGGTTTGTCCCGTAGGGGACCACCCTTGTCCCGTATTAGGCTCGGGGGCCCAGACAGTGTAGGCCCGGACGGTGTAGGCCCGGACAGTGCAGGCCCGGACAGCGGACAGTGTAGGCCCGGACAGTGTAGGCCCGGGCGCCACCTAATGGAGGTTGCAGAGTAACCCGCCTCCCGGCCTGGGCGGCCACCATTAGTGGAGCGGGAGCACGTGTCCACTGGCTGGGTGAGGTCATGTGGGGCACGGGGTGGTGACGCCACCTTGTCCCTTATTTGGGAGTGACATAGTTGGCACCCCTAAGTGTGGGCGAGGTGGGCCGAGTTGCGCCAAAGGGCCTGTTTCCACACTGTATCACTCTATGGCTCTAAATACAGTAAAAGTTCTGGTTGAGTTACAGCGCGGAAACAGGCCCTTCGGCCCACCGAGTCCGCGCTGACCAGCGATCCCCGCACACTAACACTAGCCTACACACACCAAGGACAATTTACATTTATACCAAGCCAATTAACCTACAAACCTGCACGTCCTTGGCTTGTGGGAGGAAACCGAAGATCTTGGAGAAAACTCACGCAGGTCACGGGGAAAATGTACAGACAGCGCACGTAGTTGGGATGGAACCCGGGTCTCTGGCGATGTAAGGCAGTAACTCTAATGATGCGCCACCGTGCTGCCCTGAAAATGTGAAAATTTGTATTTCCTTGGGGCATCGGAGACTGAGGGGTGATTTTATATCGGTGCATACAATCACGAGGGGGCATAGATAGGGGGGATACACAGTCTTTAACCCAGGGTCAGGTTCCCAGAGGATTAGGTTTAAGGTGAGAGGAACAAGATTTTAGACTCGTAGAACCAGACAGATTGGAAACAGGCCCTTTGGCCCAACTTGGCAAAGCCAACCCCATCTATACTAGTCCCAACTGCCCGCGTTTGCCGCATATCCCTCTGAACGTTTCTATCCATGTACCTGCGCAAATGTCATAGAGTCATAGAGTGATACAGTGTGGAAACAGGCCCTTCGGCCCAACTAGCCCTCACCGGCCAACAATGTCCCAGCTACCCTAGTCCCACTTGCCTGCGCTTGGTCCATAACCCTCCAAACCCGTCCGATCCATAAACCTGTCCAACTGTTTCTTGAACGATGGGATAGTCCCAGCCTCAACTACCTCCTCTGGCAGCTTGTTCCATTCACCCACCACCCTCTGTGTGAAAAAGTTACCCCTCGGATTCCTATTAAATCTTTTCCCCTTCACCTTGAACCTATGTCCTCTGGTCCTCGATTCCCCTACTCTGGGCAAGAGACTCTGTGCATCTACCCGATCTATTCCTCTCATGATTTTGTACACCTCTATCAGATCACCCCTCATCCTCCTGCGCTCCATGGAATAGAGACCCAGCCTACTCAACCTCTCCCTGTAGCTCACACCATCTAGTCCTGGCAACATCCTCGTAAATCTTTTCTGAACCCTTTCAAGGTTCTTTTAAATGTTGATATAGAGCCTGCCTCTGGTAGCTACTCCTCATGTTACCCTTGCCCTGTAGTTCAGGGTCTCAGGACCTGGCAACAACCTCTTATTAGGAACCTGAGGAGCAACGTTTCATTCAGAGGGTGGGTGCCAAGGGTGGTGGTGGAGGCAGATACAATAGTGGCATTTACGAGACTTTTAGACAGGCACGTGGGTCAGAATTAATGGACGTTTTCAGAATTAAAGGACGTTCTTTTGGGAAGGAGATGAGGAGGGATTCCTTTCGTCAGAGGGTGGTGAATCTGTGGAATTCTTTGCCACAGAAGGCTGTGGAGGCCAAGTCAGTGGATATATTTAAGGCCGAGATAGATAGATTCGTGTTTAGTGCGGGTGTCAGGGGTTATGGGGAGAAGGCAGGAGAATGGGGTTAGGAGGGAGAGATAGATCAGCCATGATTGAATGGCGGAGTAGACTTGTTGGGCCGAATGGCCTAATTCTACTCCTATTCCTGATGACCTTATGAACACGTGCAGACAGGAGATTAGTTTATAGAAACAAGGAACTGCCGAATCTCGTGTACATAAAGAAAGACTCAGCGATGGAGTGACGCGGCAGGTCAGGGAGGATTGTTGGAACACATTGATAGGTGACCCTTCGAACCTGACCTGAAATGTCACCTGTCCACAGGGTTGGCAACTTCCTCACTACCAAATAAGGGACAAAGGGTGACGTCACCGCCCTGCGTCTCAGGTGACCTCACCCAGCCAGCGGCCACGTGCTCCCGCTACACCAATGGCGGCCGCCTGGTCCGGGAGGCGGGTTGCCTAGCAACCTCCATTAGGCAGCGCCCGGGCCTCCGGGCCTACACTGTCCGGGAATGCTGCGGCTCCCAGGCTACACTGTCCGGGCCTACAGCGTCCGGGCCTACAGCGTCCGGGCCTACAGCGTCCGGGCCTAGAGCGTCCGGGCCTACAGCGTACGGGCCTACACTGTCCGGGCCTACAGCGTCCGGGCCTGCAGCATCCGGGCCTGCAGTGTCCAGGCCTACAGCGCCGTCCGGGCCTAATAAGGGACAAGGGCGGTCCCGTACGGGACAAACCAATTTAGCTCAAAATACGGGATGTCCCGGCTAATACGGGACGGCTGGCGACCCTACCCATTGATCTGCTCCAACACTTTGTGTGTTTTTATTTAAATTAATTTATCTCGGCATCATTTTCAGCAAGGGCACTGTGGGCCGAAGGGCCTGTTCTTGTGCCGCACTGATCAATGTTTTAAAAGAACAAAAGTGTTTAGTTGTAAAGAGTGTTTTATTGTCATATGTCCTAGACAGAACAATAAGATTCTTACTTGCAGCAGCACAACAGAATATGTAAACATAGTAAACTGTAAATAATATAATAAACGAGAAAAACGTTCAGTGCACGCACGCACACGCACGCACACACACACGCACACACACACGCACACACACACACACACGCATGCACACACACACGCACACACACACGCACACACACACACACGCACACACACACACACACACGCACACACACACGCGCACACACACACACACACACACACGCACACACACACGCACGCATGCACACACACACGCACACACGCACACACACACACACACGCACACACACGCACACACACACACGCACACACGCACACGCACACGCACACACGCGCACACACACACGCGCACACACACGCACACACACACACGCGCACACACACGCACACACGCGCACACACACACGCGCACACACACGCACGCACACACAAGTGCAAAGTCAAAACCAATGCCTTTATGTATCTCAGAGCATACATAGATCATAAGGTTGTAAGGAATAGGAGTAGAATTAGGCCATTCGGGCCATCAAGTCTACTCCGCCATTCAATCATGGCTGAGCTATCTCTCCCTCCCTAACCCCATTCTCCTGTCTTCTCCCCATCACCCCTGACACCCGTACTAATCAAGACTTGGCAGTTGTAGTGTTTAATAGCCTGGTGGATGTGGGGAAGAAGCTGTTCTTGAATCTGGACGTTACAGTTTTCAGGCTCCTGTACCACCTTCCCGATGGCAGGGTTGAGATGAGTGCGTGGCCAGGGTGGTGTGGGTCTCTGACGATGCTGGCTGCCTCGTGCCTCCTGTAGATCCCTTCGATGGTGGGGAGGTCAGTACCTGTGATGGACCGGGCAAATTTATTGACAAAAGAATAATGACATTCTTGCTGCAGTTTAACAGCCTCATAGACGTAGTGACACATAGAAAATAGGTGCAGGAGTCGGCCTTTCGGCCTTTCGAGCCAGCACCGCCATTAAATATGATCATGGCTGATCATCCAGAATCAGTACCCCGTTCCTGCCTTCTCCCCATATCCCTTGATTCCATTAGCCCTAAGAGCTAAATCTAACTCCCTCCTGAAAACATCCAGTGAATTGGCCTCCGCTGCCTTCTGTGGCAGAGAATTCCACAGATTCACAACTCTCCGGGTGAAAAAGATTTTCCTCATCTCAGTCTGAAATTGCCTACCCCTTATTCTTAAATAACGGATTTATAACGGAAATAAATTTATCCGGACACACGGATAATTATACAGTAAGCTAGACACACAATTTTGGAATAACTCAGCAGGTCATGCAGCATCTCGGGAGAGAAGGGATGGGTGATGTTTCGGGTCGAGACCCTTCTTCAGTCTGAAGAAGGGTCTCGACCCCAAACATCACCTATTCCTTCTCTCTGGAGATGCTGCATGACCCACTGAATTACTCCGGCATTGTGTGTCTACCTTCGATTTTAACCAGCATCTGCAGTTTTTTTTCCTATACTAAATTTCCTATACTTAAAAGAGAGTTAGATAGAGCTCCAGGGGCTAGCGGAATCAAGGGATATGGGGAGAAGGCAGGCACGGGTTACTGATTGTGGATGATCAGCCATGATCAGCTGGCTCGAAGGGCCAAATGGCCTCCTCCTGCCCCTATTTTCTCTGTTTCCAAATAAATATTAACTCAGTGTTAAATTACTTGAAGAGAAAGAATATTAATTTGAGAAGCCAGCATGCAGCGTGGTAATCAAAGAGGATGGGGAAATTGCTTATCTCTCCCCTGTGTGCTGATGCTCCATCAGTCTGAAGAAGGGTCTCGACCCGAAACGCCCCCCATTCCTTCTCTCCAGAGATGCTGCCTGTGGTTACTCCAGCATTTTGTGTCTCCGCTCCATCGGATCCCAGTTTGAAGTCACTGAGACTCGAATGGATACTTTCCAGACCGCTGTTTGATTACGAAGTAAATTTACTGGGCGGAAGTTCACTCCTATTGAAAGTAATGCCGGTGTCTCGCTGTTTGTTTTATTAACAGGAGTGCCTGCAACAGTTGGTGGTAATGAATCTGCCAAATGTACTCCTGATTGCAAAAGATCCTCTGTCAGGTGAGTGACTCGAACCTTAACCAATGATAAATCCGTGCCAGGACTTATTCAGTTTCCTCTATTCTAACCGCGTCAGTTTAGTTCAGAGATAACAGAGTGGAAACCGGCCCTTCGGCCCACCGACTCGCCGCCGACCAGTGGTCAACTGTACACTAGCACTGTCCTACACACAAGGGACAATTCACAGAAACCTATTAACCTCCAACTGCCATGGGCGGCACGGTGGGGCAGCGGTAGAGTTGCTGCCTTACAGCGAATGCAGCGCCGGAGACCCGGGTTCCAACCCGACTACGGGCGCCGTCTGTACGGCGTTTGTACGTTCTCCCCGTGACCCGCGTGGGTTTTCTCCGAGATCTTCGGTTTCTTCCCACACACCAAAGTCGTTCAGATATGCAGGTTAATTGGCTTGGTAAATGTAAAAATTGTCCCTGGGTATATTTAAGGTATGGATAGTGTAAGAAAATAACTGCAGATGCTGGTACAAATCGAAGGTATTTATTCAAAAAATGCTGGAGTAACTCAGCAGGTCAGGCAGCATCTCAGGAGAGAAGGAATGGGTGACGTTTCGGGTCGAGACCCTTCTTCAGACTGATGTCAGGGGGGTGGGACAAAGGAAGGATAGGTATAGATAGATAGATTCTTGATTAGTGCGGGTGTCAGGGGTTATGGGGAGAAGGCAGGAGAATGGGGTTAGGAGGGAGAGATAGATCAGCCGTGATTGAATGGCGGAGTAGACTCGATGGGCCGAATTGGCTAATTCTATTCCTATCACTTATGACCTACGACTTTTTGCGTTTCTATTTTCTGATGGTGTCTTTGAATAATTTACGGTCTGATATGTAGCGCTGAACTCTCTAGTTCCCCAAGTGCGTCACTTTGTGAGTTTTAGAGGTTAATTTGGCTTCGGTAAAAATTGTAAGTTGTCCCTAGTGTGTGTAGGATAGCACTAGTGTACGGACTAGCGATCGTTGGACAGCACGGACTCGGTGGGCCGAAGGGCCTGTTTCCGCGCGGTATCTCTAAACTAAACCATAGACGGTTAATAATTTTACAAGCTTGTAAATGTAATAACAGGTAGGAAATCTGATTTGTACAGAGGGTCACAAGGAACTGCAGATGCTGGTTTACACCAAAAAAAAACCAAAAGTGCTGGAGTAACTCCGCAGGTCAGGTAGCCTTCCCTGGAGAACATGGCTAGGTGGCGTTTCAGGTCGGGACCCTTCTTCGGGGCCTGTTTCTGTGCTGTGTGATGATGAAACTGGAGCACCTGGAGGAATCCCACACGGTCGCAGGGAGAACATGCAAACTCTGCTGAATTATTCCTGCACTTTATGTCCTGATGTGCATTAACCAGCATCTGCAGGAAGGAACTGCAGGTGCTGCTGGTTTAAACCGAAGATAGACACAAAAAGCTGGAGTAACTCAGCGGGACAGGCAGCATCAGTGGAGAGAAGGAATGGGTGATGTTTCGGGTCGAGACTCTTCTTCAGACTGGTTGGGGATAAGGAAACTAGAGATATAGACGGTGAAGTGGAGAGATAAAGAACAATGAATGAAAGATACGCAAAAGAGTGACGATGATAAAGGATACAGGCCATTGTTAGCTGTTTGTAGGGTGAAATGTTGGGGGAGTCCAGAACCAGGGGCCACAGTTTAAGAATAAGGGGTAGGTCATTTAGAACGGAGATGAGGAAAAACCTTTTCACCCAGAGAGTTGTGAACCTGTGGAATTCTCTGCCTCAGAAGGCAGTGGAGGCCAATTCTCTGAATGCATTCAAGAGAGAGCTAGATAGAGCTCTGAAGGATAGCGGAGTCAGGAGGTATGGGGAGAAGGCAGGAACGGGGTACTGATTGAGAATGATCAGCCATGATCACATTGAATGGCGGTGCTGGCTCGAAGGGCCGAATGGCCTCCTCCTGCACCTATTGTCTAAAACGAGAAGCTGGTGCGACTTGGGTGGGGGAGGGATAGAGAGAGAGAGAGAGAGAGAGAGAGAGAGAGAGGGGGAGGGAATGCCGGGGCTACCTGAAGCGAGAGAAATCGATAGAAACCAGCATCTGCAGGTCCCTGTTTCTACATTTAGTTTAGGTTTGAGATACGGTGTGGAAACAGGTCCTTCAGCCCACTGAGTCCATGCTGGCCGTCGATCACCCGTTCACACTAGTTCTATGTTATCACACTTTCTTACACACTCCCTGCACACTAGGGGCAATTTACAGAAGGCAATTAACCGACAAATTGCCTAATAATTGGGGGGATGTGATTTTTTCCTCTGTCATCTATTTAGTTTATTAGTTCAGAGGTACAGCATAAAAACTGGCCCTTCGGCCCACCGAGTCTTCACCGACTAGCGATCTCCCGTACTAGCACTAATCTACACACGAGGGACAATTTACAATATTGCCAAAGTCAATTAATCTACAAACCTGCACGTCTTTGGAATGTGAGAGGAAACCGGAGCACCCGGAGAAAACCCACACAGGTCACGGGGAGAACGTGCAAACTCCACACACACACATACTGCTCCCGGGGGAGGGGGGGGGTCAGGATCGAACAAGGGTCTCTGGCACTGTGAGGCAGCAGCTCTACCCGCGGCCAGACCAGAATACCACCGTGTTTTTGTGTTAATAAAGTCATACGCCCATAGAGTGATACAGTGTGGAAACAGGCCCAACAATGTCCCAGCTACCCTAGTCCCACTTGCCCGCGCTTGGTCCATATCCCTCCAAACCTGTCCTATCCATGTACCTGTCTAACTGTTTCTTAAATGATGGGATAGTCCCAGCCTCAACTACCTCCTCTGGCAGCTTGTTCCATACGCCCACCACCCTCTGTGTGAAAAATTACCCCTCGGATTCCTGTTAAACCTTTTCCCCTTCACCTTGATCCTATGTCCTCAAGGTGGTCCTCGATTCCCCAACTCTGGACAAGAGACTCTGTGCATCTACTGTGGGAATGGGATAAATAAAAGTAGGCTCCACGGATTGCAGGCTGCAAGCGTGACAAGCAATGCTTGGCGGGGGATTAGTGCCAAGTTTGATTCTTCATGGTACACTGCCACTTCAGTGCTGGCTGTTACACAAGCCACCTGGCAAGTTTATGTCTGGGCCTTGCGTGCGTGCGTGCACTGTGTACAAAGGGTAGTACAGAGAGCATTCGAACATAGAATAATCCAGCACAGTATAACCATACACAATTGTGGCGCAGTGATAGAGCTGCTGCCTCACAGCGAATGCAGCGCCGGAGACCCGGGTTCCGTCCCGACTAAGGGTGGAGTTTGTACGTGCTCCCTGTGTCCTGCGTGGGTGACGGTCGTCCTTGTTCCTGCTCTCCCGACCTTTACTGACTGACTGCTTGCGTCCCTTTGGCGCTCTTTTTAAACGGACTTTTTCCCTTCAATTGACACTTTCTTTCAGCCAACGGTCGTCCTTGCTTCTGCTCTCCCGACCTTTACTGACTGACTGCTAGCGTCCCTTTGGCGCTCTTTTTAAACTGACTTTTTCCCTTCAATTGACACTTTCAGCCAATGGTCGTCCTTGCTTCTGCTCTCCCGACCTTTACTGACTCTTTAAAACCTATTTCTACTCCCTAGCATTTGAGGCTCATTGAGGAGGCGCTGTGAACTGTTTTGTATGTGCTGTTATGTTTGCGTGCTACTGTTTCATTTTTTTTCCTTAGTACCTAATCAGATGTACAGCACTTTGGTTAATGTGGGTTGTTTTTAAATGTGCTATACAAATAAATTGACTTGACTTGACTTGACTTTATTCCCTCTTTCGTGTAATCATGTACAGTCTTTCCGCTGACAGGTTGGCACGCAACAAAAAACCTTTTCACGGTACACCTGACAGTAATAAAAAACAAACTAAACTAAACTAAGAAGGAGGGTTGGGTGTATAGGAAGGAACTGCTGGTTTCAACTGGAGAAAGACACCAAATGCTGGAGTAACTCAGCGGGAGAAGACAGCATCTCTCGAGAAAAGGAATGTGTGACGTTTCGGGTCAAGACTAGGGTTGCCAACTGTCCCATATTAGCCGGGACATCCCGTATCTTGGGCATAATTGGTTTGTCCGGTACGTGACCGCCCTTGTCCCATATTATGCCGGGGGGGGCTGTAGGCCCGGACGCTGTAGGCCCGGTCACTGTAGGCCCGCTTTATGCCCGGACAGTGTGGGCTAATGGAGGGTGTTCAGGGAGTGGGGCCGAGTGCTTTCGCCTAACGGAGGTTGTGTGGCGATCCTGGCCCGGGCGGCCGCCGTTGGTGGAGCGGGAGCACGTGGCCGCTGGCTGGGTGAGGTCACGTGGGGCGCGGGGCGGTGAAGTCACCCTTTGTCCCTAATTTGGGAGTGAGGAAGTTGGCAACCCCTAGTCGAGGCCCTTCTTCAGTCTGGAGGTTTGGGCATTGTGCTTCAGGCAATGACAACAGGTCGTGAGGTCTGAGGCTGAGGAAACGCCACAACAGAGACAAGCCAAACACTGAGTTGACCTTCATTGAAAGTTGCACATGTTTTTGGCCGAAGCAGGAAACTACTTTGCAGCCAAAACCCTTCAGTGTTGTTAACTGTCATGCTAATTTGCTTCCTTTTATTCACTCTTGTCGCTGCTACTGCTCCCAGCCTGCACATGGCAACAGTGACTTAAAGCTGTTACCGTCTCACACCGTCCTTCGACACAGCAGCTATGTCTAAGATAGGCACAAAAAGCCAAAGTAACTCAGTGGGATGGCGGGACTGTCATATGTTGAAAGACTGGAGCGACTAGGCTTGTATACACTGGAATTTAGAAGGATGAGAGGGGATCTTATCGAAACGTATAAGATTATTAAGGGGTTGGACAAGTTAGAGGCATGAAACATGTTCCCAATGTTGGGAGAGTCCAGAACAAGGGCCCACAGTTTAAGAATAAGGGGTAGGCCATTTAGAACGGAGATGAGGAAAAACTTTTTCAGTCAGACAGTTGTGAATCTGTGGAATTCTCTGCCTCAGAAGGCAGTGGAGGCCAATTCTCTGAATGCATTCAAGAGAGAGCTGGATAGAGCTCTTAAGGATAGCGGAGTCAGGGGGTATGGGGAGAAGGCAGGAACAGGGTACTGATTGAGAATGATCAGCCATGATCACATTGAATGGCGGTGCTGGCTCGAAGGGCCGAATGGCCTACTCCTGCACCTATTGTCTATTGTCTATTGTCTATTGGGACAGGCAGCATCTCTGGAGAGAAGGAATGGATGATGTTTCGGATCGATACCCTTCTTCAGACCCAAGAATGACTGGTCCTCAGGGCCTGTTTCTGTGCTGCATCTCAGACCTTCTTCAGATTCATTAAAAATCCTTGAAGAATGAATCTGAAGAAGGGTCTCGACCCAAAACGTCAACCATTCCTTCTCTCCAGAGATGCTGCCTGTCCCGCTGAGTTACTCCAGCATTTTGTGTCTATCTTTGGTTTAAACCAACATCTGCAGTTCCTTCATGCACACTATGTCAAATATTGGCGGATGATAGACCTATCACTTGCCAGGCTTTTTCCAGCGTGATAGGAGCAGAATTAGGCCATTCGGCCCATCAAGTCCACTCCACCATTCAATCATGGCTGATCTATCTCTCCCTCCTAACCCCATTCTCCTGTCTCCCCTCCCCCCGCCCCCACCACCATTAGTCTGAAGAAGGCTCCTGACCCGAAACATCACCTATCCATGTTCTCCAGAGATGCTGGCTGACCCACTGAATCGCTCCAGAACGTTGTGTCTTTTTTGGTAATCTACATTAGCAGTTTCCGCATGAGACGCACTTCTTAACAAAGGATTTTTTCTGTCCTTTCCTCTTTCAGAAAAAAGCATGGAGGAAATGAAGAAGGTGCTGCTACTGATGCTGGGATGTGCTGTGCAGGTAACTAATGCTGCCATTACCATTAAACCTGAAGGAACCTGACAAAACACAGTCAAAGGTTAAGTGTAGGAAGGAACCGCAGGTGCTGGTTTAAACCGAAGACAGACACCAAAAGCTGGAGTAACTCAGCTGGACAGGCAGCATGTCCGGAGAGAAGGAATGGGTCGAGACCCTTCTTCAGGCTAGTTAGGGAAAAGAGGAATGGGAGATATAGATAGGGTTGCCAACTACCTCACTCCCAAATAAGGAACAAAGGGTGACGTCACCGCCCCGCGCCCCACGTGACCTCACCCAGCCAGCGGCCACGTGCTCCCGCACCACCCATGGCGACCGCCCGGGCCGGGAGGCGGGTTGCTACGCAACCTCCGTTAGGCGGGGCCTGGGCCTCCAGGCCTGCACTGTCCGGGCCTACACTGTCCGGGCTTGCAGTATCCGGGCCTACAATGTCCAAGGCCTACAGTGTCTGGACCTACAGTGTCCGGACCTACACTGTCCGGGCCTACAGTGTCCGGGCTTACAGTGTCCGAGGCCTACAGTGTCCGAGGCTTACAGTGTCCGGGCCTACACTGTCCAGGCCTACACTGTCCAGTCCTACAGTATCTGGGCCTACACTGTCCAGTCCTACAGTATCCGGGCGTACAGTGTCCGGGCCTACACTGTCCGGGCCTACATTGTCTGGTCCTACAGCAGCCCCCAGGCCTACTCCGGGGCTATAGTGTCCGGACCTACAGCGTCCGGGCCTAATATGGGACAAGGGCAGTCCCGTAAGGGACAAACTAATTTAGCCCAAAATACGGGATGTCCCGGCTAATACGGGACAGTTGGCAACCCTAGATATAGACGATGATGTGGCGAGATAAAGGAAACAGGCCATTGTTAGCTGCTGGGTGACAACGAGAAGCCAAATTGCACCAGATTTGCGTTTTCACCCAATGGCGTTTCCCGTATCATCATTACTTTGTTGCATGTCTATCATTCGTTGTCCTTAATCTCTCTACGTAATTGTCCTAAACACAGTTAAGTTCTGGTTTCCCCATTACAGGGGGGATGTAGAAGGACGGGGGGGGGGGGGGGGGGGGAACCTGAATGAAACTTACCGATTAGCGAACGGCCTGCTTAGAATGAACGTGGAGATGATGTTTCCACTCGTGAGAGAGCCCAGGACCAGAGAGCGCAGCTCAGAATAAAAGGACATACCTTTAGAAAGCAAAATAGGAGGAATTTCTTGTCAGAGGGTGGTGAATCTGTAGAATTTTTTTGACACAGAAAGCTGTGGAGGCCAAGTCAGTGGATATTTTTTTAAGGTGGAGATTGACATATTCTTGATTAGTACGGGTGTCAGGGGTTATGGGGAGAAGGCAGGAGAATGGGGTTAGGAAGCAGAGATGGATCAGCCATGATTGAATGGTAGAGTAGACTTGATGGGCCGGATGGCCTGATTCTGCTGCTACCACACATGAGCTTCTCTTGAGATCACACATTCCCTAGCTAACAATGGAGCTGTCAGGCAACACCCTGTCTGAGGTCATTTGTGGCTGGCCCTGATTGGTCACCTCTACCCCCCCCCCCCCCCCCCACCACCTCCCACAATCAGTCTGAAGAAGGGGCTCGACACGAAACGTCACCAATTTCCTCTCTCCTGAGATGCTGCCTGACCCGCTGAGTTACTCCAGCATTTTGTGATACCTTCGATTTGTACCAGCATCTGCAGTTATTTTCCTGCGCTGAGTTACTCCAGCACTCTGTGTCCATCTTTGCTAACAGCCAGCATCTGCACATCTTTGTTTCTACCTCCCTTCACCAGACACCGCCTGGACTAGATGGAAGTTAGAAGGATCTTATAGAAATGTATAAAAGGACTGGACAAGCTAGATGCAGGAAACATGTTCCCAATGTTATAGACAATAGACAATAGGTGCAGGAGGAGGCCATTCGGCCCTTCGAGCCAGCACCGCCATTCAATGTGATCATGGCTGATCATTCTCAATCAGTACCCCGTTCCTGCCTTCTCCCCATACCCCCTGACTCCGCTATCCTTAAGAGCTCTATCTAGCTCTCTCTTGAATTCATTCAGAGAATTGGCCTCCACTGCCTTCTGAGGCAGTGAATTCCACAAGGGGGAGTCCAGAACCAGGGGCCACACAGTCTTAAGAATAAAGGGGAGGCCATTTAAAACTGAGGTGAGAAGAAACTTTTTCACCCAGAGAGTTGTGAATTTGTGGGATTCTCTGCACCTATTTTCTATGTTTCTACGTAATTTGCTGTAAAGAGACGTTGGGCAAACCTCGAGACACGATGAACTGCAGATGATGGTTTACTGAAGCAGCGTGCAGTGTAGATGGGGGTCAATGATGGGGTGTATGTTGGACTTTAGGAAGGGGAGGGAATGGGGAGAGGAGAGAACACTGAAGTCCCAGAGTGGAGAGCAGTGGGAGAAGAACAGTCCTTAGACTTTAGGGATGCAACGCAGAAACAGGCCCCCAGGGCTCATCAAGTCCACACCAACTAGAGAATGGTCCCAACCTCCCATCTACCTCATTGGAGACCTTCGAACTATCTTTAATTGGACTTTGTGTGCAGGAAGGAACTGCCAGAGGCTGGTTTATACTGCAGATAGACACAAAATACTGGTGTAACTGTGGGACAGGCAGCATCTCTGGAGAGAAGGGATTGGTGTCACCCATTCCTTCTCTCCAGAGATGCTACCTGGCCCGCTGAGTTACCCCACCATTTTGTGCCTATCTTCTTTTAATTGGAGTTTGCTGGACTTTTTCTTGCATTAAACATTATGTCCGCATCTGTACACTGATTGTCGCTTGATTGTAATCACTGACGGCTTGATTGTAATCATATAGAATCTTTTCGCTGACTGGATAGCTCGCAACGAAAAAGCTTTTTACTGTATCTCCTCGGTATATGTGTAAATAATAAACTCAATGATAGATAATAAATATTATTAATAAACTGGATGATCAGCCATGATCACACTGAATGGCAGTGTTGGCTCGAAGGGCTGAATGGCCTACTCCTGTACCTATTGTCTAAGTTTCTGTGTAATCTAAACTTATTAAACATTGTGTAGGAAAGAACTGTAGATGCTGTTTTAAATCGAAGATGGACACAAAATGCCCGAGGTTTGACGATCGTTTCGCTGAGCACCTCCGTCCGCTCAGTCTGCCTGAACCTACCTGATCTCCCGGTGGCTCAGCACTTCAACTCCCCCTCCCATTCCCACACCAGCCTTTCTGTCCTGGGCCTCCTCCATTGTCAGAGTGAGGCCCAGCGCAAATTGGAGGAACAGCACCTCATATTTCACTTGGGGAGTTTACACCCCAGCGGTATGAACATTGACTTCTCTAACTTCAAGTAGCCCTTGTTTTCCCTCCCTCTCTCTCCATCACCTCCACCTTCCCAGTTCTCCGACCAGTCTCATTGTCTCCGACTACATTCTATCTTTGTCCCACCCACCCCACTGACATCAGTTTGAAGAAGGGTCTCGACCCGAAACGTCACCCGTTCCTTCTCTCCAGAGATGCTGCTTGTCCCGCTGAGTTACCCCATCTAATTAAACAATTGTGATCTGATCGATACAGTAATCTGAAACGTGTCATTCTTTTCTTCCACCCAATCTGAAGTGCGATCGTAAGGAAGAATTCATTGAGCAGATCAAACAGATGGACATCACGACCCAGACGGCCATAGTCGCTCATATTCAGGAGGTGGGTCTTCCACTCTGTAGCTTTTGGCAAGTCCATGACCCTCCGTTGGAGGAGATGCAGGAAGGGGTCTTGTCGGGTAGGGTTGCCAATTGTCCTGTATTAGCTGGGACATCCTGTATATTGGGCTAAATTGGTTTGTCCCGTACGGGACGGCCCTGTATTAGGCCTGGGGGGCACTGTAGGCCCAGACAGTGTAGGCCCGGACAGTGTAGGCCCGGACACTGTAGGCCTGGACGCTGTAGGCCCGGTGGCCTGGGCGCCCCGTAACGGAGGTTGCGTAGCAACCCGCCTCCCGGCCCGGGGGCGGCCGCCATTGGCAGAGCGGGAGCACGTGGCCGCTGGCTGGGTGAGGTTACGTGGGGCGCGGGGCGGTGATGTCACCTTTTGTCCCTTATTTGAGAGTGAGGAAGTTGGCAATCCCTATTGTTGAGCGTATAGAGTGACATGGCGACCAAGGAAGGAGATGGCTGGAGTTCCACAACAGCCCGAGGCTTGACTGGAACAGGCACCGCTCATAAGAACCAGAGCGTGGACTTCTAAAATGGCGCCAAAGCATGGCGCCTCTTGCATACGGGCTCAGTGGCCTATTGTACACTTGCTCATCGAGGATCGGGGGTATGGTGATACTCTACTGGTCTGGGCGCTAGTTTGGATTAGTTTAGTTTAGAGATACAGCGCGGAAACAGGCCCTCTGGTCCACCGAGTCCACGCCGACCAGCGATCCCCGCACATTAACACTATCCTACACACACGTGGGACAATTTACATTTATACCAAACCAATTAACCTGTACGTCCTTGGGGTGTGGGAGGAAACCGGAGCACCCGGAGAAAACCCACATGGGTCACGGGGAGAACGTGCAAACTCCGTACAGACAGCACCCGTAGTCAGGATCGAACCCGGGTCTCTGACGCTGTGAGGCAACAAATCTACCGCTGCGCCACCGCGCCGCCACTAAGAAAATGAAATTTCACTGTGTTGGCACTAAGCACATAAGAACAATAAGTACCCCATTGAAAAAGCATTGCTGCATTGAAAGGAAAGGTGTAGTACTGGTAGGGCATGGTGGGAAGAGGCAGGTGTGGTCCATGGGCTGTTTCTGTGTTGTGGTCACGATGCCCCTTTAAACCTTTCCCTCGCAGATCACCCACAACCAGGAGAACGTCTTTGACCTTCAGTGGATGGAGCTGACCGAGGTAACTGCTGAAGATCTGGAGACCCTGTCCCGGTCAATGGTCTTCCATCTGAAGAGACTCCTTGACGATCGGGACGAGTACTCGGAGGTGAGGACTTAGGCATCATTGGGCTCTCCGATTGTCAGCAAACTTGATCAACCAGGGAGAGAATGGCAGGAACTGCAGATGCAAGATAGGCACAAAATGCTGGAGTATCTCAGCGGGTCAGGCAGCATCTCTGGAGAGAAGGAATGGGTGTCGTTTCGGGTCGAGACCCTTCTTCACACCAGCATCTGCAGCTCTTTCCTACACATTAGAAGGATGAGAGGAGATCTTATCGAAACGTATAAGATTATTAAGGGGTTGGACACGTTAGAGGCAGGAAACACGTTCCCAATGTTGGGGGAGTCCAGAACAAGGGGCCACAGTTTAAGAATAAGGGGTAGGCCATTTAGAACGGAGATGAGGAAAAACTTTTTCAGTCAGAGAGTTGTGAATCTGTGGTATTCTCTGCCTCAGAAGGCAGTGGAGGCCAATTTTCTGAATGCATTCAAGAGAGAGCTAGATAGAGCTCTTAAGGATAGTGGAGTCAGGGGGTATGGGGAGAAGGCAGGAACGGGGTACTGATTGAGAATGATCAGCCATGATCACATTGAATGGTGGTGCTGGCTCGAAGGGCCGAATGGCCTCCTCCTGCACCTATTGTCTATTAGACTAAAGCTTCTGAGGCCCTCGCCTCGTCTCGCGTCGTGTTGACACGTTTTAGTTTAGTTTAGAGATACAGCTGAACAGGCAACATCTCCAGATTGAAGGAATACGTGACGTTTTAGGTCGAGACCCTTCTTCAGTATTCTGAGGGATAGGTTATACAGGCATTTGGATGGGCAAGGGCTGATTGGGGATGGTCAGCATGGTTTTATACGTGGGAGGTCGTGTCTCAAAAATCGGATTAATTTTTTTCAAGACGTGAGCAAAAAGGTCGATCAGGGCAGAGCTGTAGATGTTGTGTACATGGAGTTCAGTAAGGCATTCGACAAGGTTCCGCATGGTAGGCTGCTCTGGAAGGTTAGATCGCGTGAGATCCAAGGAGAGATAGCTGAATGGATAGCAAATTGGCTCCATGGAAGGAAGCAGAGGGTGATGGTGGAAGGTTGCTTCTCGGACTGGAGGCCTGTGACTAGTGGTGTGCCTCAGGGTTCGGTGCTGGGCCAGTTACTGTTTGTCATCTACATCAGTGATTTGGATGAGAACGTACAGGGCAAGATTAGCAAGTTTGCTGATGATACAAAAGTGAGTGGTTTTGCATTAGTGAAGATGGTTGTGAACGATTGCAGCAGGATCTGGATCGATTGGCCAGGTGGGCGGAGGAATGGTTGATGGAATTTAATACAGAGAAGGGTGAGAAGTTGGGAGGTCATGTTGCAGTTGTATAAGACGTTGGTGAGATTGCATTTAGAATATTGTGTTCAGTTCTGGGCACCATGTTATAGGAAAGACATTGTCAAGCTTGAAAGGGTTCAGAGAAGATTTACAAGGATGTTGCCAGGCCAAAATACGGGATGTCCCGGCTAATACTGGACAATTGGCAATCCTAAGGATAGTGCTCATGTACGGGGTGATCGGTGATCGGTGCGGACTCGGCGGGACAAAGCGCCCGTATCTGCGCTGTAACTCTCTTTAAAGGCTAAAGATTCATCTTGTACCTCCGACAAGCACTGCTCAGTCACTGGGCCATTTATAGCTTCCAAATACACTCCCTGCTTCATAGCTTAGCAAATTGTTTCTGCTCCGTGCCTGCTCTGAGAGAGGTCATCCATCTGTGAAGGGAGAGATGAGTTAATGATTCACAAAGCCTTTCATGAACCTGGGGGCTTTGGCACGGCTTCCATGCTCAAAGTTCACCCTTGAAGTCTCTTCCGAATCGTACTGAGGTCACGAAAGGCACTGTAGAAATGCAAGTCTTTCTTTAGAGTTTGGAGTTTAGATTTTTAGACCTTAGAGACACAGCGCGGAAACAGGCCCTTCGGCCCACCGAGTCCGCGCCGACCAGCGATCATCCCGTAGACAGTAGGGACAATTTGCAATTTTACCGGAGCCAATTAACCAGCAAACCCGCACGTATTTGAATCGTGGGAGGAAACCCATGAGGTCACGGGGAGAACGTACAAACACCGTACAGACAGCTCTCATAGTCAGGATTGAACCCGGGTCTTTGGCGCTATAAGGCAGCTACTCCACCACTTCACCAATGTGGAAAATCTCTGCTTTTAGTCTTTTAGCCTGGAGCGACTAGGCTTGTATACACTGGAATTTAGAAGGATGAGAGGAGATCTTATCGAAAAGAATAAGATTATTAAGGGGTTGGACACGTTAGAGGCAGGAAACATAGTTCCCAATGTTGGGGGAGTCCAGAACCAGGGGCCACAGATTAAGAATAAGGGGTAGGTCATTTAGAACGGAGATGAGGACAAACTTTTTCAGTCAGAGAGTTGTGAATCTGTGGAATTCCCTGCCTCAGAAGGCAGTGGAGGCCAATTCTCTGAATGCATTCAAGAGAGAGCTAGATAGAGCTCTTAAGGATAGCGGAGTCAGGGGGTATGGGGAGAAGGCAGGAACGGGTTACTGATTGAGAATGATCAGCCATGATCACATTGAATGGCAGTGCTGGCTCGAAGGGCCGAATGGCCTCCTCCTGCACCTATTGTCTATTGTCTTTCCGCTGACTGGTTAGCACGCGACAAAAAAGCTTTTCACTGTACCTCAGTACACGTGACAATAGACTAAACTAAACTAAACTGTTTGCTGTTACTGATGCTGGAATATTAAATGTGAAGGTAAGAGAATGTAAGGACAATAAACTAAACTGTTTAATTTATGGTCACGTGCATCGAGGTACAGTGAATAGCTTTTTTGTTGCGTGCTATCCAGTCAGCTGGAAAGACTATACATGATTACAATCAAGCTGTCCACAACGTACAGATACAGGATAAAGGGGATAATGGTTAGTACAAGATAAAGTCCAGATGTTTCCACTAGTGGGAGAGTCCAGGACTAGAGGTCACAGCCTCAGAATTAAAGGACGTTCCTTTGGGAAGGAGATGAGGAGGAATTTCTTTAGCCAGAGGGTGGTGAATCTGTGGAATTATTTACCACAGAAGGCTGCGGAGGCCAAGTCAGTGGATATTTTTAAGCCAGAGATAGATAGATTCTTGATTAGTACGGGTGTCAGAGGTTATGGGGAGAAGGCAGGAGAATGGGGTTAGGAGGGAGAGGTAGATCAGCCATGATTGAATGGCGGAGTAGACTTGATGGGCCTAATTCTGCTCCTATTCCTTACGACCTGAGTAATGTCCGATTAAAGATAGTCCAATGGTCTCCAATGAGGTAGATGGTCGGGACTGCTCTCTAGTCGGCCCGCGTTAGGTGGGCCAAAGGGCCTGCTTCCGCGTTGTCTCTCCAGGCAAATTTTAAAAATGTAGAAACAATGAACGACAGGTAGACACAAAGATAGACACAAAGTGCTGGAGTAACTCAGCGGGCCAGGCAGCATCTGGAGTAAAAGGAATAGGTGACGTTTCGGGTCGAGGCCCTTCTTCAGCCTCGAAACGTCACCTGTTCCTTTTCTCCAGAGATGCTGCCTGACCCGCTGAGTTACTCCAGCACTTTGTGTCTATCTTTGGTATAAACCAGCATCTGCAGTTCCCCCTTACACACTGATTAAAGGTGGTTTGTGGGTCTCCAATGAGGTGCAGTAGATGGCCGCTCTGGAGTGCTCACTAGTTGGTGAGAGGATGGTTCAGGTAATAAACTAAAACAATAATGGGGCGGTCAGACCAGGTGAACGACAGACCATTAATGGGGCGGTCAGTCCAAGAGACGACACTGAAGGTCCCTGCTGTTATCAGGCAACGGAACCATCCTACCACAACCAGAGAGCAGTGCTGAACTACCATCTACCTCATTGGTAACCGTCGGACTATCCTGGATTGGACTTTGCTGGCTTTGTCTTGCACTAAATGTTATTCCCTTATCGTGTATCTGTACACTGCAAATGGATCTATTGTAATCATGTATTGTGTAGGAAAGAACTGCAGATGCTGGTTTAAATCGAAGGTAGACACAAAATGCTGGAGTAGCCCAGCGGGACAGGCAGCATCTCTGGAGGGAAGGAATGGGTGACGTTTCGGGTCGAGACCCTTCTTCAGACATGTAATCATGTGCTTTCACCCAGAGAGTTGTGAATCTGTGGAATTCTCTGCCACAAAAGGCAGTGGAAGCCAATTCATTGGAAGTTTTCAAGAGAGCTTCAGATTTAGCTCTTGGGGCTAAGCAAAGGTACTAGAGGAACAAGATAGACCACTCGACCCTAAAAACCGTAGTACGTCACGGCGTCATTTTAGTAGGCAGAAACTTGCAGAAACATTTTAAAAGAAAAATAACAAAAATCTGTGAATTGATAGATGAGGTATATTCAGCATTTTAATGATTATCATCATACATACTGATCCCCCAAAACACTGATTACACTGCGAGAGGCATAACGGACGGTGGGTTTTGCTTACTAAAATGGCTCCTTTGCGATGCTGCCTGACCTGCTGAGTTACTCCAGCTTTTTGCACTTCAGTATACGCGATTTCAACGGAGTGGTCCATCTTGTTCATCTAGTATCTTTTGGGATAAGGGAATCAAGCCCCAAGAGCTAATGCTCTCTTGAAAACTTCCAGTGAATAGGAGCAAAGAGGTCCTTCTGCAGTTGTACAGGGCCCTAGTGAGACCGCACCTGGAGTACTGTGTGCAGTTTTGGTCTCCAAATTTGAGGAAGGATATTCTTGCTATTGAGGGCTGCAGCGTAGGTTTACTAGGTTAATTCCAGGAATGGCGGGACTGTCGTATGTTGAAAGACTGGAGCGACTAGGCTTCTATACACTGGAATTTAGAAGGATGAGAGGAGATCTTATCGAAACGTTTAAGATTATTAAGGGGTTGGACACGTTAGAGGCAGGAAACATGTTCCTATGGAATAGGGTGGATAGGGTGGTGAAGAACCCTTTATAAATCAGAGCATCGAGTATAGAAGTTGGGATGTAATGTTAAAATTGTACAGGGCATTGGTGAGGCCGAATCTGGAGTATGGTGTGCAGTTCTGGTCGCCAAATTATAGGAAAGATGTCGACAAAATGGAGAGGGTACAGAGGAGATTTACTAGAATGTTGCCTGGGTTTCAGCACTTAGGCTACAGAGAGAGGTTGAACAGGTTGGGTCTTTATTCTTTGGAGCGTAGAAGGTTGAGGGGGGACTTGATAGAGGTTTTTAAAATTTTGAGAGGGACGGACAGAGTTGACGTGGGTAGGCTTTTCCCCTTGAGAGTGGGGAAGATTCCAACAAGGGGACATAGCTTCAGAATTGAGGGACAAAAGTTTAGGGGTAACATGAGGGGGAACTTCTTTACTCTGAGGGTGGTGGCTGTATGGAATGGGCTTCCGGTGGAAGTGGTGGAGGCTGGCTCGATTTTATTATTTAAGAGTAAATTGGATAGGTATATGGATAAGAGGGGATTAGAGGGTTATGGTCTGAGTGCAGGTAGATGAGACTAGGTCAGGGAGAGTGGTCGGCGTGGACTGGTAGGGCCGAACGGGCCTGTTTCCGTGCTGTAGTTGTTATATGGTTATATGGTTATAAGGTTGGGGGAGTCCAGAACAAGGGGCCACAGTTTAAGAATAAGGGGTAGGCCATTTAGAACGGAGATGAGGAAAAACCTTTTTCAGTCAGAGAGTTGTGAATCTGTGGAATTCTCTGCCACAGAGGGCAGTGGAGGCCAATTCTCTGAATGCATTCAAGAGAGAGCTAGATAGAGCTCTTAAGGATAGCGGAGTCAGGAGGTATGGGGAGAAGGCAGGAACGGGGTACTGATTGAGAATGATCAGCCATGATCACATTGAATGGCGGTGTTGGCTCGAAGGGCTGAATGGCCTACTCCTGCACCTATTTTCTATGTTCCTACGGTTTCTAAAGGAATGTCTTTTAATTCTGAGGCTATGACCTCCAGTCCGAGACTCTCCCACTAATAAGATCACTCTTCCGCTGACTGGATAGCGCGCTACAAAAAGCTTTCCACTGTATCCCGGTATAGGCGACGGTGAACTAAACTCTAAACTGTAAACTAGCTTTTCGATTTCCCCCCTCTTGTTTCGGCAGATGATCGTGGACCTCACCCAGGACCGTGACTACTTCCAAATGCAGCAGCTTCTCCCGAGCCCCGTCAACTGCTCGACTCCCGAGTGCCCAACCAGCCCCAACGGCAAACTGGACAAAGGGGAGAAGCAGCATCTGTCGGTGGAGCTTGCTGACACCAAGGCAAAGCTCAGAAGGATCAGACAAGAGCTGTTAGTATGCACCCATCCTCTCGCTCAAACCGCCCATTTCCCGGCAACTGGTGGTTTTGAAAATAGGTACAGGAGGAGGCCATTCGGCCCTTCGAGCCAGCACCGCCATTCATTGTGATCATGGTAGATCATCCACAATCAGTAACCCGTGCCTGCCTTCTCCCCATATCCCTTGATTCCGCTAGCCCCTAGAGCTCTATCTAACTCTCTTTTAGATTCATCCAGTGAATCGGTCTCCACTGCCCTCTGTGGCAGAGAATTCCACAAATTCACAACTCTCTGGGTGTAAAAGATTTTTTTCTCGCCTCAGTTTTAAAAGGCCTCCCCTTTATTCTTGGACTGTGTGGCCCCTGGTTCTGGACTCCCCCAGTCCAGTCCAGTCAGTCACTCCAGTCAATTTTATTTGTATAGTACATTTAAAAACAACCCATGTTGACCAAAGTGCTGTACATCAGTTCAGGTACTAAGAACGAACATACAATGGCACACAAACATAACAGCACATACATAAACAGTTCACAGCGCCCCCTCAGAGGGTCTCAAACGCTAGGGAGTAGAAATAGGTTTTGACTCCAAAAATGTCCCCCAACATTGGGAACATTTTTCTTACATCTAGCTTGCCCAGTCCTTTCATAATTTTATACGTTTCTCTCAGATCCCCTCTCATCCTTCTAAACTCCAGTGAATACAAGCCCAGTCTTCCCAATCTTTCCTCATATGAGAGTCCCGCCATCCCGGGGATTAACCTGGTGAACCTACGCTGCACTGCCTCAATAGGAAGGACGTCCTTCCTCAAATTAGGAGACCAAAACTGCACACAATACTCATGTGACCTCACCCAGCCAGTGGCCACGTGCTCCCGCTCCACCAATGGCAGCCGCCCGGGCCGGGAGGCGGGTTACTACGCAACCTCCGTTAGGCGTACACACTCGACCCTGCTCCCCGAAAACACTCCGTTAGCCTACACTGTCCGGGCCTACAGCGGCCCTTGGGCCTACAGCGCCCCCTGGGCCTACAGTGCCCCCTGCGCCTACAGTGTCCGGGCCTACAGCGCCCCCTGGGCCTACAGTGTTCGGGCCTACAGCGCCCCCTGGGCCTACAGTGTTTGGGCCTACAGCGCCCCCTGGGCCTACAGTGTTCGGAAGTATAGCGCCCCCTGGGCCTACAGCGCCCCCTGGGCCAACAGTGTCCGGGCCTACAGCGCCCCCTGGGCCTAATACAGGACAAGGGCGGTCCCGTACGGGACAAACCAATTTAGCCCAAAATACGAGATGTCTTCGCTAATACGGGACAGTTGGCAACCCCACACACGGACCAAGATGGCCTGGGCAGGCAGCGTTTGTGAATGGACACCTCGGTGCATGTATTTCCCTCCACTGTTGTTGCCTGACCTGTGGAACCCCTCCGGCAACTTGTGTTTTGCTGGAGATTCCAACCTTTGCAGTCTCACGTGGAAGTGTGAAAGTTGACACCTTGATAATGCTGACCTTGAATCCGAGGTCAGGCCGGCTCAGCGTATGTACTTGCAGTGTTGGGTTGCAGGTATTTCTGAAGCCCTGCTCTTATTGGTGAGGGACTGCAGAGAAACCCTTGCAAAGAATAGAGTTAATGTTGACTTTGCTAAAACGACATCGAAAAAAGCAGTAAGACCGGTCATTTGGATTGCAAATGGAAGGTGCCAAATTTCCAATCTCTCCTTAATTGCATTTTGTGCCGAAATTATTCAACTACCTGTTCCACTGGTTATTGTAAAGCACTAATAACAACTGTGCACCTGCACAGATTCACTAGACACAAGGAACTGCAGATAGAAACATAGAGAATAGGTGCAGGAGGAGGCCATTTGGCCCTTCGAGCCAGCACCGCCATTCATTGTGATCATGGCTGATCATCCACAATCAGTAACCAGTGCCTGCCTTCTCCCCATATCCCTTGATTCCACTAGCCCCTAGAGCTCTATCTAACTCTCTCTTAAATCCATCCAGTGATTTAGCCTCCACTACCTTCTGTGGCAGAGAATTCCACAAATTCACAACTCTCCGGGTGAAAAAGGTTTTTCTCACCTCAGTTTTAAATGGCCCCCCCTTTATTCCAAGACCGTGGCCCCTGGTTCTGGATTCGCCCAATATTGGGAACATTTTTCCTGCGTCTAGCTTGTCCAGTCCTTTTATAATTTTATATGTTTCTATAAGATCCCCTCTCATCCTTCTAAACTCCAGTGAATACAAGCCTAGTCTTTTCAATCTTTCCTCATATGACAGTCCCGCCATCCCAGGGATCAATCTCGTGAACCTACGCTGCACAGCCTCAATTACAAGGATGTCTATCCTCAAATTAGGAGACCAAAACTATACACAATACTCCAGATGTGGTCTTACCAGGGCCCTATACAACTGCAGAAGAACCTCTTTACTCCTGTACTGAAATCCTCTTGTTAAGAAAAGGCCAACATGCCATTAGCTTTCTTCACTGCCCTTCGAGCCAGCACCGCCATTTATTGTGATCATGGCTGATCATCCACAATCTGTAACCCGTGCACACCCATTTCCTCCACTATCCTGCCTCTCTTTGCCCTTCCATCTAGATTCCCTCCACCGACCCATCTCCTTCCATCTACGCCCTCGCCCGTGAACCTTTTCTCTCTCTATCTCACAGCCTCTTGTCTACATTGACTACCTTTGTCCACCCATCGACTCCGCTCACCTGTATCCACCTATCACTCACCTGATGTCGTTCCGTCCCCATCTCGCTTGCAGCTGCCTCTCCCCTGTAACAAACTCTCTGAAGAAGAATCCCAACCAAAACAACGCCGATCAGGAATAAAGGACACTCTCTTAGGAAGGAGATGAGGAGAAATTTCTTTAGTCAGGGTGGTGAATCTGTGGGATCAGAAGTGCTGTGGAGTTTCATCCACCACTCCAAAGACGTAGACACAAAATGCTGGAGTAACTCAGCGGGTCAGGCAGCATCTCTGGAGGGATGGAGCTGGTGACGTCACCCATTCCTTCTCTCCTGAGATGCTGCCTGACCCGCTGAGTTACACCTTCGATTTAAACCAGCACCTGCAGTTTTCTTTCCTACTCCAAAGACGTGCAGGTTTGTAGGTTAATTGACTTGGTATAAATGTAAATTGTCCCTAATGTGTGTAGGATAGTGTTTGTGTGTGCGGGGATCACTGGTCAGTGTGGACTCGGTGGGCCGAAGGGCCAGTTTCTGTGTTGTATCTTTAAACTAAACTAAACTAAAGGCATTTAGAAACATAGAAAATAGGTGCAGGAGGAGGCCATTCAGCCCTTCGAGCCAGCACCGCCATTCATTGTGATCATGTCTGATCATTCTCAATCAGTAACCCGTGCCTGCCTTCTCCCCATATCCCTTGATTCCATTAGCCCCTCGAGCTCTATCTAACTCTCTTTTAAATCCATCCAGTGATTTGGCCTCCACTGCCCTCTGTGGCAGAGAATTCCACAAATTCACAACTCTCAGGGTGGATTTATTTTTCTCACCTCAGTTTTAAATGGCCTCCCCTTTATTCTAAGACTGTGTGTGGCCCCTGGTTCTGGACTTCCCCCAACATTTGGATCTGCTTTCTCCTGCAAGTCTCTGAACTATGTCTCTCCTTTCTCCCGACGTGTCTCCAGGGAGGAAAAGGCTGAGCAACTCGTTGACTCCAAGCACGAGGTGGAACGACTTGATTCGGAGCTGCAGAGGTTGCGACAAGAGGTGAGGGGACTGTTGGCCCACGCTCAGGATTCAATAGGTCACACTCCCGATTCAGACGTCTGGTTTAGTGTAGACATGCAGTGCGGAAATGGACCCTTCGGCCCACCGAGACCACGCCGACCCTCGACCAACCAGTTGGGCACATGGTTATTCGGGGAGTGGAGGGATATGGGTAATATGCAGGTAGATAACAGGTGGTCTCGGCATCATGTTTGGCACAGACATTGTGGGCAGAAGGGCCTGTTCTAGATGCTGTACCATTCTATATTCTATGCTAGCATTATCAAAGCTTTGCATGCACACACGCACACACACACATGCGCACACACACACGTGCACACACACGCACATGCACATGCACACACACGCACACACACATGCACACACGTGCACACACACACGCACGCACACACACACACATACACGCACACAAACACACATGCGCGCGCACACACGCACATACACGCACACACACACACACACACACACACACATGCGCACGCACACACACACGCACACACACACACACACACACACACACACTTTGCACAGGGTAGTGAATCTGTCAAATTCATTGCCACGGAAAGGTGTGGAGGACAAGTCAATGCGTATTTTTAAAGCAGTGGTTGACATGTTCTACACACACGCACTGCACACACACTTTGCACACACGTGCTGGTCGTGGGTGGGTTGTTGGGTGGGTGGGTGGGGGGGTAGAACGAAGGGTTGAATCATAACTCTGCTCTGGTCCCGTTCAGAATATGCAGCTGAGCACAGATGCTCGCTCCGTGAGGGCGTATCAGGACGAGGTGGACTCTCTGCGGGAGAAGGCAAGCCGGGTGGACAGGCTGGAGACCGAGCTGACCCGGTGCAGGGAGAGGCTGCACGACGTGGATTTCTACAAGGCCAGGATGGAAGTGAGCATTCCCCATACCGTCGGGCCAAATGGGCTCGGATAATCCTTGGACTTTAGAGACGCAGCGTGGAAACAGGCTCACAGAGACCGAGCAGGCCAGCAGTCACCTCGCACGCTAATACCATCCTACACACACTTGGGACGATTTACAATATTACCACATCCAATTAACCGACAAACCTGAAGGCAGACACAAAATGCTGGAGTAACTCAGCGAGTTACATGATCACATCGAATGGCGGTGCTAGCTCGAAGGGCCAAATGGCCTCCTCCTGCACCTATTGTCTATTGTCTATTGTCTATTGAGTCAGGCTGCATCTCTGGACAATAGACAATAGGTGCAGGAGGAGGCCATTCGGCCCTTCGAGCCAGCACCGCCATTCAATGTGATCATGGCTGATCATTCTCAATCAGTACCCCGTTCCTGCCTTCTCCCCATACCCCCTGACTCCGCTATCCTTAAGAGCTCTATCTAGCTCCCTCTTGAATGCATTCAGCAAATTGGCCTCCACTGCCTTCTGAGGCAGAGAATTCCACAGATTCACAACTCTCTGACTGAAAAAGTTTTCCCTCATCTCCGTTCTAAATGGCCCACCCCTTATTCTTAAACTGTGGCCCCTGAGAAGGAATGGGTGACGTTTCGGGTCGAGACCCTTCTTCAGACGATTTCTTCTTTCGTATGTCAACTATGACAATCAAAAGTGGCAATTGGTGCGTCAGAGTACCGTAGTTGACGCTTTGCAGCAAATTTTGCCTGTTCCGTAGAACTACCCAGGGTGGACGACGAGAACATAAAGCAGCTCCCATCCCCCTTCTTCAAACTTTGTATCTTATGCAAATTTGTTAATGGTACTTTTAATCCCTTCATCGAAGTCATTAATGTATATTGTAAATAACTGCGGTCCCAACACCGAGCCTTGCGGTACCCCACTAGTCACTGCCTGCCATTCTGAAAGGGACCCATTTATCCCCACTCTTTGCTTTCTGTCTGCCAACCAATTTTCTATCCATGTCAGTACCCTACCTCCAATACCATGTGCTCTAATTTTGCCCACTAATATCCTATGTGGAACCTTGTTGAAGGCTTTCTGAAAGTCAAGGCACACCACATCCACCAGCTCACCCCTATCAATTTTTTTAATGATTCAATAAGATCCCCTCTCATCCTTGAAGATGAAGAACAACGTTTTGCGATCCCTGTCCTTTGGCCTTCACCGTGCTGGATGACTCTATGGCTCGATAACATGAAGCTAATTGTGGACGCAGCCCAGACCATCACACAAACCAACCTCCCTTCCATTGACCCCATCTACACCTCACGCTGCCTCGGCAAGGCCAGCAGCATAATCAAGGACCAGTCGAACCCCGGCCACTCCCTCTTCTCCCCTCTCCCATCAGGCAAAAGGTACAGAAGTGTGAAAACGCACACCTCCAGATTCAAGGACAATTTCTTCCCAGCTGTTATCAGGCAACTGAACCATCCCACCATAACCAGAGAGCAGTGCTGAACTACTATCTTCCTCATTTGGAGACTCTCGGACGATCCGTGATCGGACTTTACTGCCTTTATCTTGCACTAAACGTTATTCCCTTATCATGTATCTAAACACTGTAAATGACTCGATTGTAATCATGTGTTGTCTTTCCGCTGACGATAGCACGCAACAAAAAGAAAATTCACTGTACCTCGGTACAGGTGACAATAAACTAAACTAAACTTGAGGCAGGTACTATGAAAGACACGTGGACAGGTACATGGATAGGTACGTTTCAGAGGGATATGGGCCGAATGCGGGCAGGTGCGACTAATGTAGATGGGGCATCTTGGTTGGCATGGACTTTCGGCCGAAGGGCTTGTTTTTGTACAGCTTGTATATATTGCACCCTGGTACCCTGGTCCACATATCTGACATCTACGTCTCTTCAGGATGAAGGACAAGTTATAGAGTCATGGGGTCATAGAGTGATACAGTGTGGAGACAGGCCCTTCAGCCCAACTCGCCCACACCGGCCAACAATGTCCCAGCTACACTAGTCCCACTTGCCTGCGCTTGGTCCATAACCCTCCAAACCTGTCCTATCCATGTACCTGTCCAACTGTTTCTTAAACGATGGGATAGTCCCAGCCTCAACTACCTCCTCTGGCAGCTTGTTCCATACACCCACCACCCTCTGTGTGAGAAAGTTACCCCTCGGATTCCTATTAAATCTTTTCCCCTTCACCTTGAACCCTTGTCTTCTGGTCCTCGATTCCCCTACTCTGGGCAAGAGACTCTGTGCGTCTACCCGATCTATTCCTCTCATGATTTTGTACACCTCTATAAGATCTCCCCTTATCCCCCTACGCTCCATGGTGTAGAGACCCACCCTGCTCTACCTACAATCTCTGCAAGCTCTACAACCCCTGTCCTGTCTCCTCCTCCGTGCCTCTGTGGTGCATGGGTCCCTGGCTCTAGAACTTGTTTGTTTTCTCATTGCAGGAACTCCGGGAGGACAACATGGTCCTCATCGAGACCAAGACCATGCTGGAGGAGCAGCTGGTGGTCGCCCGGACCCGCTGCGATAAGCTGCACGACTTGGAGAAGGAGAACGTGCAGCTCAAGTCCAAGCTGCAGGACCTGGAGATGGTAGGTGTTGTCCCACAACATCCCACCCAGTGTAGAGAGAATAATCACTGCCTAGACGGTCAAGTTATGGGGCGATCACGGTGGCGCAGCGGTAGAGTTGCCGCCTTACAGCGAATGCAGCGCCGGAGACCCGGGTTCCATCCCGACTACGGGCGCCGCCTGTACGGAGTTTGTACGTTCTCCCCGTGACCTGCGTGGGTTTTCAAGTCAAGTCATGTTTATTTGTCACATACACATAAATGTGCACTGAAATGAAAGATTACCCACAGTCCAACAACATGAGCAATAAAAATAAGCAATAACACACACAATCAAACAGAAAGAAACATCCATCACAGTGAGTCTCCTCCAGTCACCTCCTCACTGTGATGGAAGGCCAGAATATATTTTCTCCGAGATCTTCAGTTTCCTCCCACACTCCAAAGACGTGCAGGTTTGTAGGTTAATTGGCTTGGTAAATGTAAAAATTGTCCCTAGTGTGTGTGGGATAGTGTTAGTGTGCGGGGATCGCTGGTCAGTGCGGACCCGATGGGCCAAAGGGCCAACTTCCGCGCTGTATCTCTAAAAATAAATAGAAGGCTGTGGAGGCCAAGTCAGTGGATATTTTTAAGGCATTGATGGATAGATTATTGATTAGTACGGGTGTCAGGGGTTTTGGGGAGAAGGCAGGAGAATGGGGTTAGGAGGGAGAGATAGATTAGCCATGATTGAATGGCGGAGTGGACTTGATGGGCCGAATGGCCTAATTCTGCTCCTATCACTTATGAACTCTGACTAAAGAAATAATAATAATAATGACTATAATAAATACACCGATCAGCCAAAACATTATGACCACTGACAGGTGAAGTGAATAACATTGATTATCTTGTTACAATGGCACCTGTCAAGGGGTGGGATATATTAGGCAGCAAGTGAACAGTCAGTTCTTGAAGTTGACGTGTTGGATGCAGGAGAAATGGGCAGGAGTAAAGACCTGAGCGACTTTGACAAGGGCCAAATTGTTATGGCCAGACGACTGGGTCAGAGCATCTCTGAAACGGCAAGGCTTGTAGGGTGCTCCCGGTCAGCAGTGGTGAGTACCGACCAACAGTGGTCCGAGGAGGGACAAACCACAAACCGGCGACAGACAGGGTGTTGGGCGCCCAAGGCTCATCGATGCACGAGGGCAACGAAGGCTATCCCGTCTGGTCCGAACCGACAGAAGGTCGACTGTGGCACAAGTCACAGAAAATGTTAATGTGGTCACGGGAGGAATGTGTCACAATACACAGTGCATCGCACCCTGCTGCGTATGGGGCTGCACACGGAGGACCAACAGCATATTGGGCAGGTGGTCATAATGTTTTGGCTGATCGGTGTATAATAATATACCGCATCTCCTTCCACCTCTTGCTAGGAGCGGGTGGCAGATCGGAAGCGTATCGAGGAGCTGCTGGAGGAGAACATGGTGTTGGAGATTGAGAAGAAGCAGAGCATGAATGAGTCGGCCCACCTGGGCTGGGAGCTGGAGCAGATGTCAAGGAGCACCGACCTCCTGGGCGGTAGGTGTCACGGCACCCAGGTCTCACTCGCGCGGGCGCGGCGGCAAGGACTAAGGGCACAACGCAACTCGCAGACAGGGCTGCAGAGGGTGGCAGGAGAGGGGGGGATTGTATTCTGAATATGTAAAACAAACAAATATAAAAACAAAACTAAATCACAATAAAATGAAATGAACGATCAACCTATACACAACTCAATGAATACATTCTTATAAACAACACAACTTAAATCATACATGTTCGAAAAGGAGTAGGAGGATGTATACACTTATTTATTCCTACCCCTTCTCCGCTACCATTCAGTTAGTTCACAAACGTTATCTCATCTACATATATATATATACACACACACACACACACATATATATATATACACACACACACACACACACACACATATATATATATACACACACACACACATGTATATATATACACACACACACACATATATATATATATATATACACACACACACACATATATATATATTCACACACACACACACATATATATATATACACACACACATATATATATATATACACACACACACACACAAAGTTCTCAACCATCTCTGCTTCGGCGCCATCTATACAAACTTTCATTGTATCTTGGTACACGTGACAATGATAAACTAAATTAAACTAAAGACCAGAGACCCGGGTTCGATCCTGACTACGGGCGCTGTCTGTACGGAGTTTGTACCTTCTCCCCGTGACCTGCGTGGGTTTTCTCCGGGTGCTCCGGTTTCCTCCCACACTCCAACGACGTACAGGTTTGTAGGTTAATTGGAGTTCTGTAAACAGTCCCTAGTGTGTGCGTATGTGTGTGTGCGTGCGTGTGTGCGTGTGTGCGTGTGTGTAGGATAGACTCGGTGGACCGACGAGCCTGTTTTTGCGTTGTATCTTTAAACTAAACTAGCCTTTATCTTGCACTAAACGTTATTCCCTTTATCCTATATCCGTTCACTGTGGACGGCTAGATTGTAATCACGTTTGGCCTTTCCACTGACTGGATAGAATGCAACACCTCGATACACGTGATAATAATTCAGTTGCAGGGTATCGACCCGGAATGTCGACTGTTCCTTCCCCCCCACAAATGCGTCTTAATCTCCCTCGTTCTTCTCTCAGGTTCATTGTTTATCTACTTATAACTTAGTCCCGCTCCATCAAACTGAACCTTAAGTAATGGCCCCGGAATCTACAAATGTCTTAAAAAAAACCACAGACAGTTTTTCTTGTAGAGAATGCACCAGAAATGAAAGGGAAATATTTTTAGAAGCACTGCATTGCAGGCACGGACCTGGGGCTATGGTTTCTGACGGGGAGATTTCATTAGAGTCAAGTGCCTCACGAGCTGAGCAACAAACAAAACTGTGTGACAGACCAAAAAAACTTTTTGTTCCATCGCCGAGCAACGACCGGGAGAAAGGATGAGCCGTGAACTGATGGTCAAGCTTGTCAGGATACATCGCAGCTCGGTTTGGGAACAACACCATCCAAGAGCGCCAGGACCAGAGGGTGTGAGCTATGGGGAGAGGTTGAGCAGGCTGGGTCACTGTTCCCTGGAGCGCAGGAGGATGAGAGGTGATCTTATCGAGGTGTACAAAAATCATGAGGTAGATGCACAGAGTAAGCTCTTGCCCAGAGTAGGTGATTCAAGGACCAGAGGACATAGCTTCAAGGTGAAGGGGAAAAGATATTGTCAAGCTTGAAAGGGTTCAGAGGAAGATTTACGAGGATGTTGACAGGCCTAGAGGGTGTGAGCTGTAGGGAGAGGTTGAGTAGGCTGGGTCTCTATTCCATGGAGCGCAGGAGGATGAGGGGAGATCTTATAAAGGTGTACAAAATTATGAGAGGAATAGATCGGGTAGATGCACAGAGTCTCTTGCCCGGAATACGTAAATCAAAGAGTAGAGGACATAGGTTCAAGGTGAAGGGGAAAAGATTTAATAGAAATCTGAGGGGTAACTTTTTCACACAGAGGGTGGTGGGTGTATGGAACAAGCTGCCAGAGGAGGTAGTTGAGGCTGGGACTATCCCAATGTTTAAGAAACAGTTGGACAGGTACATGGATAGGACAGGTTTGGAGGGATATGGACAAAGCGCAGGCTGGTGGGACTAGTGTAGCTGGGACATTGTTGGCCGGTGTGGGCGAGTTGGGCCGAAGGGCCTGTTTCCACACTGTATCACTCTATGACTCTAGAACTTGACCTTCATCCTGAAGAGACGTGGATGTCAGATATGTGAACCAGGGTGTAATAGTTACACACAGCACAAAAACAAGCCCTTTGGCTCAATGTCCATGCCAACCAAGATGCCACATCTACATTAGTCCCACCTGCCCACAGGTTTGGAGGGTTATGGACCAAGCGCAGGCAAGGTGGGACTAGTGTCATCAGCTGATCATCAACTTCCGTAGGTCACATAACAACCTTAAACGTGTTGTTTAAATTAATACTAGGCTTATACTCGCTGGAATTTAGAAGACTGAGGGGGGATCTTATAGAAACATATAAAATTCTTAAGGGGTTGGAGAGGGTAGATGCGGGAAGATTGTTCCCGATGTTGGGGAAGTCCAGAACCAGGGGTCACAGCTTAAGGATAAGGGGGAAGTCTTTTAGGGCCGAGATGAGAAAACATTTCTTCACACAGAGAGTGATGAATCTGAAGAATTCTCTGCCACAGAGGGTAGTTGAGGCCAGTTCATTGGCTATATTTAAGAGGGAGTTAGATGTGGCCCTTGTGGCTAAAGGGATCAGGGGGTATGGAGAGAAGGCAGGTACAGGTTACTGAGCTGGATGATCAGCCATGATCATATTGAATGGCGGTGCAGGCTCGAAGGGCCGAATGGCCTACTCCTGCACCTATTTCCTATGTTTCTATGTTTCTACTGACTAGCTAATTAAATTATTGCATAGTATGGGAGGCGCATTCCCAATCTCGTTGTACCCCTGTACAATGACAATAAAGATATATTGTATTGTATTGTGTAGCTGGGACATTGTTGGCCGGTGTGGGCGAGTTGGGCCGAAGGGCCTGTTTCCACGCTGTATCACCCTATCTACTGAGGTGCAGTGAAAAGCCTTTGTGGCGTGCTAACGAGCCAGTGAAAGACAATGCGTGCTTGTGCCGAGTGTAACCGTCTCTCTCCCCAACAGCCGGGCACAAGTCCTTTGTGCTGGAGATGAACGAGTCTGCTTCGAGCCGCATCCTGAAGCTGGAGAAGGATAACCAGAGCCTGCAGCACGGGGTTCAGGAGCTCCGACAAGCCTTGCTAACAGCCGAGGACAACAAAACCCGGATCGCGGAGCTGGAGACGGAGAACGGCAATCTCAGCTCTAAGGTTTGGATTCCCTGCATATCCACGTGCCTCTCTAAAAGCCTCTTAAATCGGACCGTCGTATCTGCCCGTCAGTGCCCGAAACACCACCCACCCATGTCATATATATCATATCATATATAATACAGCCGGAAACAGGCCTTTTCGGCCCTCCAAGTCCGTGCCGCCCAGCGATCCCCGTACATTAACACTATCCTACACAATTTAGGGACAATTTTTACATTTACCCAGCCAATTAACCTACATACCTGTACGTCTTTGGAGTGTGGGAGGAAACCGAAGATCTCGGAGAAAACCCACGCAGGTCACGGGGAGAACGTACAAACTCCTTACAGTGCAGCACCCGTGGTCAGGATCGAACCTGAGTCTCCGGCGCTGCATTCGCTGTAAAGCAGCAACTCTACCGCTGCGCTACCGTACCGTACCGTACCGTACCGTGTCCTCCAGTCCCACTGAGCCACTCCAGCACTTTGTATTTAGTTCAGTTTAGAGATACAGCGCGGAAACAGGCCCTTCGGCCCACCGACCAGTGATCCCCGCACGCTAATACTACCCTACACACACTAGGCACAAGTTGACATTTACACCAAGCCAATTAACCTTCAAACCCGTACGTCTTTGGAGTGTGGGAGGAAACCCACGCAGGTCACGGGGAGAACGTACAAACTCCGTACAGACAGCGCCCGTAGTCTTTTTTTAAAGGTTTTTTAGAGACACAGCGCGGAAACAGGCCCTTCGGCCCACCGGGTCCGCGCCGACCAGCGATCCTCGCCCATTAACACCATCCTACACCCACTAGGGACAATTTTTACATTTACCAAGCCAATTAACCTACAAACCTGCACGTCTTTGGAGTGTGGGAGGAAACCGAAGATCTCGGAGAAAACCCACGCAGGTCACGGGGAGAACGTACAAACTCCGTACAGACGGTGCCCATAGTCGGGATGGAACCCGGGTCTCCGGCGCTGCATTCGCTGTAAGGCAGCAGCTCTACCGCTGCGCCACCGTGACCGCCTGTAGCGCCCGTAGTCGGGATCGAACCCGGCCGTCTGGCGCTGTAAGGCGGCAACTCTGCCCTTATGCCACCGCTCCACCCTTCCGTGTTGACCAAGCTGACGTCGATTCTCCACTTTCAGGTGTCGACCCTTCATTCAGAGCTGGAACAAGAGAGGCAAAGCAACCAGGACATGGGCAATCTGAGCGAGGAGCTACTGCGGGATAAAACCAGGTTAAAGAAGAGCATGGAGGCACTCCAAGCTGAGCAAGAACGGCAGGTAAAGGACAAACAAACCCCCTCCATAAGGTCAGAAGTCGTCTTCCTCTTCTTAAGCCCTTTGCTCCTCTAGGGAGCATCGGCCATTGACAGATGCCCTCCACCTCACTCGGTTGTTGGCGGTTCTTTCCAGATCTCCCCAGTTGAGTCCACTCCTAGACGTTTCTGCCTGGGCACCTCTTCTCCAGCTGGCCCTGGGGCCACCTCTTTTCCTTTTTCCTTGGGGGTTCAATTTCAGGGCTTGCCGGGTAATGTTTGTGGCAGGTTTTACAGTTGTACAGGGCCCTAGTGAGACCGCACCTGGAGTACTGTGTGCAATTTTGGTCTCCAAATTTGAGGAAGGTTATTCTTGCTATTGAGGGTGTGCAACGTAGGTTTACTAGGTTAATTCCCGGAATGGCGGGACTATCATATGTTGAAAGACTGGAGCAACTAGGCTTGTATACACTGGAATTTAGAAGGATGAAAGGAGATCTTATCGAAACGTATAAGATTATTAAGGGGTTGGACACGTTAGAGGCAGGAAACATGTTCCCAATGTTGGGAGAGTCCAGAACAAGGGACCACAGTTTAAGAATAAGGGGTAGGCCATTTAGAACTGAGATGAGGAAAAACTTTTTCAGTCAGAGGGTTGTGAATCTGTGGAATTCTCTGCCTCAGAAGGCAGTGGAGGCCAATTCTCTGAATGCATTCAAGAGAGAGTCAGATAGAGCTCTTAAGGATAGCGGAGTCAGGGGGTATGGGGAGAAGGCAGGAACGGGGTACTGATTGAGAATGATCAGCCATGAATGGCCTCTTCCTGCACCTATTATCTATTGTCTATTGTCTATTGATACTTTGATCTCTTTACTCCAGGTGAAAGCTCTGGAGCAGGAGAATGAGCACCTGAACCAAGCCATCACTACACTCAGGGTGAGATCAGAGGTCAACGCCGAAGCCAAGGTGAAGGACATTGAGAAGGAGAACAAAACCCTTCAGCAGACCATCACGGAGACCAGCGTCCATTTGGCCAAGCTGGAGTTTGAGAAGAAGCAGGCGCACAAGGAACTCCGACAGTACAAAGAGAAGGAAGAATGGGCCGAAGCTCAGGAAAAGGACGTCTGCAGGCTTGAGCAACACAACGAGCAGCTTCAGAAGCAGGTCGCCTCCTTGAAGATCACCTGCCAGAACGTCGAGGCGTTGGAACAAGAGGTGTCAACCCTCGAGGTGGAGAACAGCAAGCTGAAGAAGTCTCTCAACAGCTTGCAAAACTCCCTGGTCAAGTTGGAGTCGGTGAAGAAGGACAACAGGCAGCTGGACGAGGAGAACGTGGAGCTGAGGAGGACGGTGGAGACCTTGAAGTTCACCAGGACCAAGCTGATCAAAGAGGAGATGGAGAAGCGGGAGCTGGAGAAGGAAAAGGACGAACTGAGGAAGAGCGTGGAGCTGTTGAAGAGTCTGAACCGGAAATCCGAACGGTTGGAGGTCAGCTACCAGAGTCTGGACTCGGAGAACCAGAGGCTGCAGAAGGCCGTGGACAACGGAGACACCAAGCTCCGCCGCCTGGAGAAGGGGCTCCAGGACACCGAGAACGAGAACCAGGTCCTGCAGAGGAGCCTGGAGGAGCTGAAGACCTCCAGGAGAAGGTTGGAGACGTTGGAGGAGGACAACAAGTCGCTGGAGCGTAAGGCAGCGCAGATGGAGAAGGACAAGGCGGCCCTGGACAAGGAGAACAAGCGGCTGTGGCAGCAGGTGGAACTGAAGGAAGCCATCCAGGACCAGAACGGCCTGAAGATGACCACCCTGGAGAAGGAGAAACGGACGCTGGAGAAGGAAGTGGGCCGGTACAGGGAGTGCACTAGCAAGCTGAAGGAGCTGGAGGTAGACTACAAGGAAGTGGTCAAGCAGTCTACAATCAACACAAGGTCACTGGCGACTCTCAGGGAGGTAAGAACTCTATTCATTCAGTAGGACATCTCGGGCAAGGCCAGCATCTCTATGTATATCTGTGAGAAGTTGGGACCCTCCAGGGACCACCACAGTCCTCACCGCCTTTCACCTCAATGGAGAAAAGTGCTATTAAGATTTCAAGATTTCAAGATCAATTTATTGTCACATGTACCAGTTAAGGTACAGTGAAATTTGAGTTACCATACAGACATACTAAGTGAAAAGCAACAAGACACACAGCCACATAAAATAAAATCAAACATAAACATCCACCACAGCGGATTCCACATTCCTCACTGTGATGGAAGGCAATAAAGTTTGGAGATACAGTGCGGCAACAGGCCCTTCGGCCCACCGTGTCCGCACCGCCCAGCGATCCCCGCACACTAACACTATCCTACACACACTAGGGACAATTTTTAAAAAACATTTGCCCAGACAATTAACCTACAAACCTGTACGTCTTTGGAATGTGGGAGGAAACCGAAGATCTCGGAGAAAACCCAGGCAGGTCACGGGGAGAACGTACAAACTCCGTACAGACGGCGCCCGTAGTCAGGATCGAACCTGAGTCTCCGGCGCTGGATTCGCTGTAAGGCAGCAGCTCTACCGCTGCGCCACCGTGCCGCCTCATCTTCCTCAAGTTCAATCGTCTTCCTCTTTGTTCACCCGCGGTCGCCGCTGCCGACTGTCCGAGACCCTCGCGTCGGGGCGATCGAAACTCCCCGCGTCAGGACGGTTGAAACTCTATTAATGCTGTGGGAAGGAACTGCAGATGCAGGTCACACACGGGAGATAGACACAAAGTGCTGGAGTAACCCAGCGGGGACAGGCAGCATCTCTGGAGAGAAGGGACGGGTGACGTCTCTGGTCGAGACCCTTCTTCAGACTGAGAGTCAGGGGAGAGGGAGACACAGATATGGATCAAAGCAGACAATAGACAATAGGTGCAGGAGGAGGCCATTCGGCCCTTCGAGCCTGTACGCACCGCCATTCAATGTGATCATGGCTGATCATTCTCAATCAGTACCCCGTTCCTGCCTTCTCCCCATACCCCCTGACTCCGCTATCCTTAAGAGCTCTATCTAGCTCTCTCTTGAATGCATTCAGAGAATTGGCCTCCACTGCCTTCTGAGGCAGAGAATTCCACAGATTCACAACTCTCTGACTGAAAAAGTTTTTCCTCATCTCAGTTCTAAATGGCCTACCCCTTATTCTTAAACTGTGGCCCCTTGTTCTGGGCTCCCCCAACACTGGGAACATGTTTCCTGCCTCTAACGTGTCCAACCCTACAAGCCTACAATGAATGATAAGGAAATGTAGAATGGTTCATTTTTGGCTGAGTGTTAGCCCCTTTCCCTCAGCTAACAATGAACCACTCTACATTTCCTTATCACCGTCTGCTTTGATCTGTCGTTTTCACACCGTTCCCTTCCATATCTCTGTGTCTCCCTCTCCCCTGACTCTCAGTCTGAAGAAGGGTCTCGACCTGAAATGCCACCTGTTCCTTCTCTCCAGAGATGCTGCCTGTCCCGCTGAGTTACTCCAGCGTTTTGTGTCTATCATCATTGCTATTAATGCTGCCCGGGTTAGGGCGTATTAGCTATGAAAAGTGATTGGACAAACCAGGGTTCTCTGGAGCACCCTGGAGCATTAAGGGCGGCTTTGTGGCGCAGCGGTAGAGTTGCTGCCTCACAGAGCCAGAGACCCTGGTCCCATCCTGACTACGGGCGCTGTCTGTACGGAGTTTGTACGTTCTCCCCGTGACCTGCGTGGGTTTTCTGCAGGAGCTCCGGTTTCCTCCCACGCTCCAAAGACGTACAGGTTTGTAGGTTAATTGGCTTGTTGTAAAGTTGTCCCTAGTGTGTAAGGTAGTGCTAGTGTACGGGGTGATCACTGTTTGGTGCGGGCCCAGTGGGCCGAAGATCCTGTATCTCTAAACTAAACTAAACTAAAATCGGAGGCTGAGGGGTGACCTGATAGAATGATATAACATTCTGGTTTCCAGCGCTGAAAGGCAGCAACTCTCTCAGCTGAGCCCCTCTGCTGCAGAACCTATTTCTAGTTATACACACAAAATGCTGGAGTAACTCAGCGGGACAGGCCGAGGGTCACCAATGAGGTCGATGGTAGTTCAGCACTGCTCTCTGGTTGTGGTAGGATGGTTCAGTTGCCTGATAACAGCTGGAAATCTGATATTGGATTAACCCCTGGTTATTGGGTTAACGGTGTGGACGGTGTTGGTAATCGAGTGGTGCTAGTCAGAGCTGATCTGTACGTCTACCTTCTAGGAACTCTGCCACGAGAAACTCAGGAGTCAGGAACTGACCAACGAGTTGGAAAAGCTTAATCAGGAGCTGGAGAAGATCGGGCTGACCAAGGAAAGGCTTCTGCAAGAAGAACACAACAGTGATGATAAGTAAGGACACTCCCTGTCCCACTGAAGCCACCGGGTAATGTAGAAAGACAAGCACAGTGGTGCGCGGTGTGTGTGTGTGTGTGCGGTGTGTGTGTGTGCGGTGTGTGTGTTTGCGGTGTGTGTGTGTGTGTGCGGTGTGTGTGCGGTGTGTGTTTGCGGTGTGTGTGTGTGTTTGCGGTGTGTGTGTGTGTGTTGCGGTGTGTGTGTGCGGTGTGTGTTGCGGTGTGTGTGCGGTGTGTGTTGCGGTGTGTGTGTGTTGCGGTGTGTTGCGGTGTGTGTGTGTGCGGTGTGTGTGTGTGTGTGGTGTGTGTGTGTGTGCGGTGTGTGTGTGTGTGTGTGTGTGCGGTATGTGTGTGTGTGTGTGTGTGTGTGTGTGTGTGTGTGTGTGTGTGTGCGGTGTGTGTGTGCAGTGTGTGTGTGTGGGGTGTGTGTGTGTGTGTGTGGGGTGTGTGTGTGTGTGTGTGTGGTGTGTGTGTGTGTGTGTGTGTGCGGTGTGTGTGTGTGTGTGCAGTGTGTGTGTGTGCGGTGTGTGTGTGTGTGTGTGTGTGTGCGGTGTGTGTGTGTGTGTGTGTGTGTGTGTGTGTGTGTGTGTGCGGTGTGTGTGTGTGTGTGTGTGTGTGTGTGTGTGTGTGTGTGTGTGTGTGTGCGGTGTGTGTGCAGTGTGTGTGTGTGTGTGTGTGTGTGTGTGTGTGTGTGTGTGTGCGGTGTGTGTGCGTGTGTGTGTGTGTGTGTGTGTGTGCGTGCGTGTGTGTGTGTGTGTGTGTGTGTGTGTGTGTGTGTGTGTGGGGTGTGTGTGTGTGTGTGTGTGCGGTGTGTGTGTGTGTGTGTGTGTGTGTGCGGTGTGTGTGTGTGCGGTGTGTGTGTGTGTGTGTGTGTGTGTGTGTGTGTGTGCGGTGTGTGTGTGTGCGGTGTGTGTGTGTGTGTGTGTGCGGTGTGTGTGTGTGCGGTGTGTGTGTGCGGTGGCCTACTTCCGAATGGCCCACTCCTGCACCTATTGTCTATTGTCTATTGTCTATTGATGAGAGGGGATCTTATAGAAACATATAAAATTCTTAAGGGGATTGGACAGGCTAGATGCAGGAAAAATGTTCCGCATGTTGGGGGAGTCCAGAACCAGGGGTCACAGTTTAAGAATAAGGGGTAGGCCATTTAGAACTGAGATAATGAAAAACCTTTTCACCCAGAGAGTTGTGAATCTGCAAAATTCTCTGCCACCAAAGACAGTGGAGGCCAATTCACTGGATGTTTTCAAGAGAGAGTTAGATTTAGCTCTTAGAGCTAACGGAATCGAGGGATATGGGGAGAAAACAGGAACGGGGTACTGATTTTGGATGATCAGCCATGATCACATTGAATGGTGGTGCTGGCTCGAAGGGCTGAATGGCCTACCCTTGCACCTATTGTCTATGTTTCTATGTTTCTACAATAACAGCATTTAAAAGACACTTGGACTTCGGATGAGAACATACAGGGCAAGGTTAGCAAGTTTGCTGATGATACAAAAGTGAGTGGTTTTGCAGACAGTGAAGATGGTTGTGAACGATTGCAGCAGGATCTGGATCGATTGGCCAGGTGGGCGGAGGAATGGTTGATGGAATTTAATACAGAGAAGTGTGGGGTGTTGCATTTTGGGACGTCGAACAAGGGCAGGACCTACACAGTAAATGGTAGTCCTCTGGGTAGTGTTGTAGAGCAGTGGGATCTAGGAGTACAGGTGCATGGTTCCTTGAAGGTGGAGTCGCAGGTAGATACATTGGTCAACAAGGCTTTTGGCATTTTGGCCTTCATCAGTCAGAGTATTGAGTCTAGAAGTTGGGAGGTCATGTTGTAGTTGTATAAGACGTTGGCGAGAACGCATTTAGAATATTGTGTTCAGTTCTGGGCACCGTGTTATAGGAAAGATATTGTCAAGCATGAAAGGGTTCAGAAAAGATTTACGAGGATGTTGCCAGGACTAGAGGGTGTGAGCTACAGGGAGAGGTTGAGTAGGCTGGGTCTCTATTCCATGGAGCGCAGGAGGATGAGGGGTGATCTTATAGAGGTGTACAAAATCATGAGGTGAATAAATTGGGTAGATGCACAGAGTCTCTTGCCCAGAGTAGGGGAATCGAGGACCACAGGACATAGGTTCAAGGTGAAGGGGAAAATATTTAATAGGAATCCGAGGGGTAACTTTTTCACACAGAGGGTAGTGGGTGTATGGAACAAGCTGCCAGAGGAGGTAGTTGAGGCTGGGACTATCCCATCGTTTAAGAAACAGTTGGACAGGTAGATGGATAGGACAGGTTTGGAGGGATATGGACCGAGCGCAGGCAGGTGGGACTAGTGTAGCTGGGACATTGTTGGCCGGTGTGGGCGAGTTGGGCCGAAGGGCCTGTTTCCACACTGTATTACTCTATGACTCTAGGTTCATAGATAGGAATGGTTTAGAGGGATATGGGTCTTACGCGGGAAAACAGGACTAGCGACGATGGCTGGAATGCACGAGTTGGGCCGAAGGGCCACTCAACGAACATCCAACTTTCCCACATATTGAAAAAAGTAACCGGATGCCTGAGATTGTCCTTAATGCAGCGAAGCCCCCCCTCTGCTGGCCACTGCAGGAACTGCTGAAATGCTGCCTCAAAAGTTGTCTGCATTGGTAATCGACCTGTTAAAGTTTAGTCAACTCTTTGAACAAGAGACGATGAACCTCAAAGAAGTTTGATTGGTGCCATTTATAACATTTTTTAAACCACCTGTTTTATTGAATGGATTTCATCAAACTTTTAGTTTAGTTTAGTTTAGAGATGCAGTGCGGAAACAGGCCATTCGGCCCACCGGGTCCGCGCCGCCCAGCGATCCCCGCACACTAACACTAACCTATTTATTCACAAAATGCTGGAGTAACTCAGCAGGTCAGGCAGCTTCTCAGGAGAGAAGGAATGGGCGACCATGGATGTCCAGTCACTCTACACTTCCATCCCCCACAAGGATGGTCTCGAAGCCCTCCGTTTCTTCCTCGACCGTAGAACCAGCCAATCCCCATCGACCAACACTCTCCTCCGCCTAGCAGAGCTGGTTCTTACCCTCAACAACTTTTCCTTTGACTCCTCCCACTTCCTCCAAACCAGAGGCGTAGCTATGGGCACTCGCATGGGCCCTAGCTACGCCTGCCTCTTTGTCGGGTACGTCGAACAATCCCTGTTCCAGACGTACACTGGCCCCATCCCCGAACTCTACCTCCGCTACATCGACGACTGCATTGGTGCTACCTCTTGCACCCATGCAGAACTCACTGACTTCATACACTTCACCTCCAATTTCCATCCTGCCCTTAAATATACCTGGACTATCTCTGACATCTCCCTCCCGTTTCTGGACCTCACCATCTCCATCACAGGAGACAGACTAGTGACGGACATTTACTACAAGCCCACCGACTCACACAGCTATCTGGACTACACTTCTTCCCACCCGGTCCCCTGCAAAAAGTCTATCCCCTACTCCCAATTCCTCCGTCTACGCCGCATCTGCGCCCGGGATGAGGTGTTTCACACTAGGGCTTCCGAGATGTCCTCGTTCTTCAGAAAACGGGGCTTCCCCTCCTCCATTATAGATGAGGCTCTCACTAGGGTCTCTTTTACATCCCGCAGCTCCGCTCTTGCTCCCCCTCCCCCCACTCGCAACAAGGACAGGATCCCCCTCGTTCTCACCTTCCACCCCACCAGCCAGCGGATCCAACATATCATCCACCAACATTTCCGTCACCTACAACGGGACCTCACCACTGGCCATATCTTCCCATCCCCTCCCCTCTCTGCGTTCCGCAGAGACCGTTCCCTCCGTAACTCCCTGGTCCACTCGTCCCTTCCTACCCAAACCACCCCAACCCCGGGCACTTTCCCCTGCAACCGCACGAGATGCAACACCTGTCCCTTTACCTCCCCCCTCAACTCCATCAAAGGACCTAAACAGTCTTTCCAGGTGAGACAGAGGTTCACCTGCACCTCCTCCAACCTCATCTATTGCATCCGCTGCTCCAGATGTCAACTTATTTATATCGGCGAAACCAAGCGCAGGCTCGGCGATCGCTTCGCTGAACACCTGCGCTCGGTCCGCATTAACGCAACTGATCTCCCGGTGGCCCAGCACTTTAACTCCCCCTCCCATTCCCAGTCTGACCTCTCTGTCATGGGCCTCCTCCAGTGCCATAGTGAGGCCCGCCGGAAATTGGAGGAGTAGCACCTCATATTTCGCCTGGGCAGTTTGCAGCCCGGTGGTATGAACGTCGACTTCTCCAACTTCAGATAGCTCCTCTGTCCCTCCCTTCCCCTCCTCCTTCCCAGATCTCCCTCTATCTTCCTGTCTCCACCTATATCCTTCCTTTGTCCCGCCTCCCTGACATCAGTCTGAAGAAGGGTCTCGACCCGAAACGTCACCCATTCCTTCTCTCCCGAGATGCTGCCTGACCTGCTGAGTTACTCCAGCATTTTGTGAATAAACCTTAATAATCTTATACGTTTCGATAAGATCCCCACTCATCCTTCTAAATTCCAGTGTATACAAGCCTAGTCGCTCCAGTCTTTCAACATATGACAGTCCCGCCATTCCGGTAATTAACCTAGTAAACCTACTCTGCACGCCCTCAATAGCAAGAATATCCTTCCTAGAGTATTGTCCCTGGAGTATTGGATAGTGCTAGTGCACCGACCGGGTGATCGCTGGTCGGCACGGTCTTAGAGGGCCATAGGGCCTGTTTCCGTGCTGTATCTCTAACGTCTAAAGTAACTGTAAATTCTAAATCCTCTTCTGTCCACCACAGAATTACCATGCACAGCCCAGACACACTTTCTCCTGAGCTCCAGTGTTCTACGCTGTATGCATCCACAATCCTTTTTTAAAAACTGTGCTCCCAATGGCTCCTCTAAACGCTATTCCCTTATCATGTATCTGTACACTGCGGACGGCTCGATTGTGATCATGCCTTGTCTTTCCGCTGACTGGGTAGCGCGCAACAAAAGCCCCTCACTGTACATCGGTACACGTGACAATAAACTCAACTGAACGGGCGGTCATGGTGGTGCAGCGGTAGAGTTGCTGCCTTACAGCGAATGCAGCGCCGGAGACCTGGGTTCCATCCCGACTCCGGGCGCCGTCTGTACGGAGTTTGCACGTTCTCCCCGTGACCTGCTTGGGTTTTCTCCGAGATCTTCGGTTTCCTCCCACACTCCAAAGACGTACAGGTTTGTAGGTTAATTGGCTTGGTGTACGTGTGAAATTGTCCCCAGTGTGTGTAGGATAGTGTTAATGTGCGGGGATCGCTGGTCGGCGCGGACCCGGTGGGCCGAAGGGCCTGTTTCCACGCTGTATCTCTAAACTAAACTAAACTAAACTACACTTCGACTTTGTCTCGTTGACTGTCGATGGGAAGGGGTTGATGGAGGAATGAGAGTCGGGGAAAGAAGTCTTAGCTTCTTATACAAAATATTAACCCAAATTAGGGGGGGGGGGGGGTGGGGAAGGGGCTATGTTATCGGCATGGAAAAGACCAATAGTTTATTTTGTGTGTGGAAAGGAACTGCAGGTGCTGGTTTTCACCAAAGATAAACACAAGGTGCTGGAGTAACTCAGCGGGTCAGGCAGCATCTCTGGAGAGAAGGGATAGGTGGCGTTTCGAGTCGGGGACCATTCCTCAGACAGGCTTTTCAGTCTGGATCAGCCATGATTGAACGGCAGAGCAGACTCGATGGGCCGAATGGCCAGACTCTGCTCCTATCACTGATGAATTTATGTGGAAGGGCCGCGGCCCGGAGCAACGCCCATCCTTTTCCTCCAGTTTATTGTGTGTGTTGCTTTCAGCAAATACAAGCTCCTGGAGACGAAGATTGAGTCCACCATGAAGAAGACACTGGAGATCAAGGTGGAGAAGGTGCAAGCTCTCGAGTCACGCCTGGCAGAGTCCAGCAGCCTCAACCAGGAGCTACGCCTGGAACTCAGCACGGTAAGCAGGGCTAGTACTGGGGCAGGATTAATACTGGGGGCAGGGTTAGTACTGGGGGCAGGATTAGTACTGGGGGCAGGTTTAGTACTGGGGGCAGGATTAGTACTGGGAGCAGGATTAGTAATGGGGGCAGGGTTAGTACTGGGGGCAGGATTAGTACTGGGGGCAGGATTAGAACTGGGGGCAGGGCTAGTACTGGGGGCAGGGCTAGTACTGGGGGCAGGGTTAGTTCTGGGGGCAGGGTTAGTACTGGGGGCAGGGTTAATACTGGGGCAGGATTAGTACTGGAGGCAGGGTTAGTACTGGGGGCAGGGTTAGTACTGGGGGCAGGGTTAGTACTGGGGGCAGGGTTAGTACTGGGGCAGGATTAGTACTGGAGGCAGGGTTAGTACTGGGGGCAGGGTTAGTACTGGGGGCAGGGTTAGTACTGGGGGCAGGATTAGTACTGGGGGAAGGGTTAGTACTGGGGCAGGGTTAGTACTGGGGCAGGATTAGTACTGGGGGCAGGATTAGTACTGGGGGCAGGATTAGTACTGCTGTGTGCACAGAGACGCAAGGGGGAACCGGGAATGGCCTAATTCTGCTCCTATCCCTTATGACCTTGTAACTCCCTGGCTGTGTGTGTGTGTGTGTGTGTGGTGTGTGTGCGTGTGTGTGTGTGTGTGGTGTGTGTGTGTGGCGTGTGCGTGTGTGTGTGTGGCGTGTGTGTGTGCGTGTGCGTGTGTGTGTGTGGGTGGCGTGTGCGTGTGTGTGTGTGGCGTGTGTGTGTATGTGTGGCGTGTGTGTGTGCGTGTGTGCGTGTGTGGTGTGTGTGCGTGTGCGCGTGTGTGTGGTGTGTGTGTGTGTGTGTGGCGTGTGCGTGTGTGTGTGTGTGTGTGTGTGGCGTGTGCGTGTGTGGCGTGTGTGTGTGTGTGTGTCGTGTGTGTGTGTGTGTCGTGTCGTGTGTGTGTGGCGTGTGCGGGCGTGTGTGTGTGCGTGTGTGTGTGTGTGTGTGTGTGTGCGTGCGTGTGCGTGTGTGCGTGTGTGCGTGTGTGTGTGTGTGTGTGTGTGCGTGTGTTCGTGTTTGTAGGTCAAGTGGAATCTGGAGGCCCTGCTGCAGCGTCAGGAGGAGGAGACCCTTTCGTTCAGTTCCCAGCCGGGCTCCTCCCAGTCCATCAGCTCAGAGAAAGAGAGGTGGGAGAAGGAAAACCGGGAGACCGCGCTGGAGCTGCTGAAAGTGAAAGCCACCGTCAGCGAGGTGGAGAGGAATGTGAGTATCTGCAACAGCACCCTGGGGTGCAACCTGTAACCAGGGGTGGGGGTGGGATTGCAGCCCGCAGACAGGAGGTCAAGAGTAGGGGTTGCCAACTATCTCGCTCCCAAATACGGGACAAGGTGACGTCACCCGCTACACCAATGGCGGCCGCCCGGGCCGGGAGGCGGGTTGCTACGCAACCTCCGTCAGGCGGTGCCCGGGCCTCCAGATCTACACTGTCCGGGCCTACGCTGTCCGGGCCTACAGCGTCCGGGCCTACAGTGTCCGAGGCCTACACTGTCCAGGCCTACAGTGTCCGAGGCCTACACTGTCCGGGCCTACACTGTCGGGGCCTACACTGTCCGGGCCTACAGTGTCCGGGCCTACAGTGTCCGGGCCTACAGTGTCCGAGGCCTACAGTGTCCGGGCCTACACTGTCGGGGCCTACACTGTCCGGGCCTACAGTGTCCGGGCCTACAGTGTCCGAGGCCTACACTGTCCGGGCCTACAGTGTCCGGGCCTACAGTGTCCGGGCCTACAGTGTCCGAGGCCTACAGTGTCCGGGCCTACAGTGTCCGGGCCTACGCTGTCCGGGCCTACAGTGTCCGGGCCTAAAGCGTCCGGGCCCTACAGTGCCCCCCTGGTCCTAATACGCACAAACCAATTTAACCTAAAATACAGGATGTTCCGGCTAATACAGGACAGTTGGCGATCTGAGTCAAGAGTGATTTACTGTCGTCTGTCCCAGGGAGAAGAGAGTTAGATAGAGCCTGGGGCTAGCGGAGTCAAGGGATATGGGGGGAAGGCAGGAACGGCAGGCCTCAGAAGGCAGTGGAGGCCAATTCTCTGAATGCATTCAAGAGAGAGCTGGATAGAGCTCTTAAGGACAGCGGAGTCAGGGGGTATGGGGAGAAGGCAGGAACGGGGTACTGATTGAGAATGATCAGCCATGATCACATTGAATGGCGGTGCTGGCTCGAAGGGCCGAATGGCCTCCTCCTGCACCTATTGTCTATTGTCTATGTCTATGATCATTATTACTTGCAACAGCACAATAGAATATGCAAGTAAACATAGTATACTGTAAACAAAAGAGAAAAAAAAAGTTCAGCATTTGTGTGTATATATATATATATATACACAAACTCACAAGTACACACATATACACATAGATGATATACACACACGTACACAGACATACACTCAAAAGACAAACAATAGTGCAATTTTAACAATAATAATCTATGTAGTTGAGAGCTTATTTGAGGTTGTAGAGTCATAGATAGAGTCATAGAGTGATACAGTGTCCCACTTGCCTCTGCTTGGTCCATATCCCTCCAAACCTGTCCTATCCATAGAAACATAGAAACATAGAAAATAGGTGCAGGAGTAGGCCATTCGGCCCTTCGAGCCTGCACCGCCATTCAATATGATCATGGCTGATCATCCAGCTCAGTAACCTGTACCTGCCTTCTCTCCATACCCCCTGATCCCTTTAGCCATAAGGGCCACATCTAACTCCCTCTTAAATATAACCAATGAACTGGCCTCAACTACCTTCTGTGGCAGAGAATTCCACAGACTCACCACTCTCTGTGTGAAGAAATGTTTTCTCATCTCGGTCCTAAAAGACATCCCCCTTATCCTTAAGCTGTGACCCCTGGTTCTGGACTTCCCCAACATCGGGAACAATCTTCCCGCATCTAACCTCTCCAACCCCTTAAGAATTTTGTAAGTTTCTATAAGATCCCCCCTCAATCTTCTAAATTCCACTACTCCCTCTAAGGCTGTACCTGTCCTATTGTTTTTTAAACGATGGGATAGTCCCAGCCTCAACTACCTCCTCTGGCAGCTTGTTCCATACACCCACCACCCTCTGTGTGAAAAAGTTACCCCTCGGATTCCTATTAAATCTTTTCCCCTTCACCTTGAACCTGTGAGTTTTCAGTTTTCAGGTCCTGGTGAGTGTTGTAGAACATAGCGGAGTATAATCTTTCCTCTGACTGGTTAGCACGCAACAAAAAGCTTTTCACTGTACCTTCATACAGGTGACAATAATAACATAAACTGAATTACACCTGTCCACTTTCTCCAGAGATGCTGCCTGTCCCGCTGAGTTCCTCCAGCACTTTGTGTCCTTTTGTGTATTAACCAGCATCTGCATTTATTCACAAAATGCTGGAGTAACTCAGCAGGTCAGGCAGCATCTGAGGAGAGAAGGAATGGGTGACGTTTCGGGTCGATCAGTTTGGTCAATGCGGACCGAGCGCAGGTGTTCAGAGAAGCGATCGCCGAGCCTGCGCTTGGTCTTGCCGATGTAAATAAGTTGACATCTAGAGCAGCGGATGCAATAGATGAGGTTGGAGGAGGTCTCACCTGGAAAGACTGTTTGGGTCCTTGGATGGAGTTGAGGGGGGAGGTAAAGGGACAGGTGTTGCATCTCCTGCGGTTGCAGGGGAAAGTGCCCGGGGATGGGGTGGTTTGGGTAGGAAGGGACGAGTGGACCATGGAGTTACGGAGGGAACGGTCTCTGCGGAACGCAGAGAGGGGAGGGGATGGGAAGATGTGGCCAGTGGTGGGGTCCCGTTGTAGGTGACGGAAATGTTGGTGGATGATATGTTGGATCCGCTGGCTGGTGGGGTGGGAGGTGAGAATGAGGGGGATCCTGTCCTTGTTGCGAGTGGGGGGAGGGGGAGCAAGAGCGGAGCTGCGGGATGTTGAAGAGACATCTGCAGTTCCTTTAGTTTCGTTTATTGTCGCATGTACCGAGGTACAGCGAATAACTTTTTTGTTGCGTGCTAACCAGTCAGTGGAAAGACTATACGTGGCCCACAGTGTAGATACAAGCTAAAGGGGGTAATGTTAGTGCAGGTCAAAGTTCAACAAAGTTTGATTAAAGATGAGCCGAGGGTCTCCAATGATGTGGAGGGTAGTTTAGAAACATAGAAAATAGGTGCAGGAGTCGGCCGTTCACCCAGGGAGTTGTGAATCTGTGGAATTCTCTGCCTCAGAAGGCAGTGGAGGCCAATTCTCTGAATGCATTCAAGAGAGAGTTAGATAGAGCTCTTAAAGATAGCGGAGTCAGGTGGTATGGGGAGAAGGCAGGAATGGGGTACTGATTGTGGATGATCAGCCATGATCACATTGAATGGTGGTGCTGGCTCGAAGGGCCGAATGGCCTCCTCCTGCACCTATTGTCTATTGTCTATTGAATGGCGGTGTTGGCTCGAAGGGCCGAATGGCCTACTCCTGCACCTATTGTCTATTGTCAGACATGCTGCCTTTCCCGCTGAGTTACTCCAGCATTTTGTGCCTCTCTTCACGCCCCTGTGACTCTACAGCGTGTGAATGCAGGCGTGTTTCTCGCTCACGATGCCCGCTGTAAACGTTTCCTCTTGTGTTTGCAGAACTCAGCACTCCAGGCGGAGAAGGATCTTCTGAAGGAGCAGATAAAGCAGCTGGAAGCTCAGAACAGCTCTGTCAACACACAGATCCTCAGCCTGCAGCGGCAGGCCGCATCCATGCAGGAGCACACCAATGCACTGCAGATACAGAACGCCAAGCTGCAGGTAACACCCCCACCCACCACCCCCCCTCCCCCCCCATAATGGATGGCGGCGCTGGCTCGAAGGGCCGAATGGTCTTCTCCTGCACCTTTATAGCATCAATGATTTCCACCCAGATCCAAATCAACAATGCCAGAAAGTCAATCTCAAGTAGAAGCATAGAAACATAGAAAATAGGTGCAGGAGGAAGCCATTCGGCCCTTCGAGCCAGCACCGCCATTCAATATGATCATGGCTGATCATCCAAAATCAGTACCCCGTTCCGGCTTTTTCCCCCATATCCCTTGATTCCATTAACCCTAAGAGCTAAATCTAACTCTCTTGAAAACATCCAGTGAATTGGCCCCCACTGCCTTCTGTGGCAGAGAATTCCACAGATTCGCAACTCTCTGGGTGAAAAGGTTTTTCCTCATCTCAGTCCTAAATGGTCTACCCCTTATTCTTAAACTGTGTGATCCCTGGTTCTGGACTCCCTGCAACATCAGGAACATTTTTCGTGCATCTAGCCTGTCCAATCCCTTAAGAATCATTTAAGAAGTACTGTAAGTTTTCCAGAGATGCTCCCTCCTAATTCCACATTTACTGTGGCACTGTGCTATTTTATGTTCAGCACGGATATTGTGGGCCGAAGGGCCTCGTTCTATGCTGTACTATTTATTCTATGTTCATTAGCGGGTCGGTGTGCACCTACTGTTTGTAGATTCCTCTGCTTTGGCATCTGGAAATAGGCTCCGAATGATATCGACTTGGGGGACATTATTTTTGCACCTTATTGGCTATTTCGTGCATCTAGCCTGTCCAATCCCTTAAGAATCCTTTAAGAAGTACTGTAAGTTTTCCTGATATGCTGCCTGACCCGCTGAGTTACTCCAGCACTCTGTGAGACGTCACCTATCCATGTTCTCCACAGATGCTGCCTGACCCGCTGAGTTACTCCAGCACTCTGTGAGACGTCACCTATCCGTGTTCTCCACAGATGCTGCCTGACCCGCTGAGTTACTCCAGCACTCTGTGAAACGTCACCTATCCATGTTTTCCACAGATGCTGCCTGACCCGCTGAGTTACTCCAGCACTCTGTGTCTTATCTACGCTGTTTCCACACCGCGTGAAATTTGGACTCTAATTTCCACCCATGGTGTTAGTTTGTCACCTGTACCGAGGTACAGTGAAAAGCTTTTGTTGCGTGCTAAGCAGTCAGTGGAAAGATAACACATGATTACAATCAAGTGTATTCACAGTGTACATACAGGATAAAGGGAATAACATAACGTTTAGTGCAAAATAAAGCTGTTTAAGTCTGATTCGGTGTATAATAGGCAGCCTTAAGTTCACAAGTGATAGGAGCGGAATTAGGCCATTCGGCCCATCGAGTCTACTCCGCCATTCAATCATGGCTGACCTATCACTCCCTCCTAATTCCCCATTTACTGGTGCCCTCCCCTAATTCCCCATTTACTGTGGCGCTGTGCTATTTTATGTTCAGCACGGATATTGTGGGCTGAAGGGCCTCGTTCTATGCTGTACTATTTATTCTCTGTTCATTACCGGGTCGGTGTGCACCTACTGTTTGTAGATTCCTCTGCTTTGGCATCTGGAAATAGGCTCCGAACGGTATCGACATTATTTTTGCACCTTATTGGCCATTTATTTGTTTGTATATATAATATACACGCACACACACATGCACACATGCATGCACACATGCGCACGCATACATGCGCGTACACACGCGCACCCATGCGCATACGATACGATATGATACGAAACTATACGATAGAACTTTATTTATCCCAGGAGGGAAATTGATCTGCCAACAGTCAAGAAACACAACAAGATAGACAATAGGTGCAGGAGGAGGCCATTCGGCCCTTCGAGCCTGTACGCACCGCCATTCAATGTGATCATGGCTGATCATTCTCAATCAGTACCCCGTTCCTGCCTTCTCCCCATACCCCCTGACTCCGCTATCCTTAAGAGCTCTATCTAGCTCTCTCTTGAATGCATTCAGAGAATTGGCCTCCACTGCCTTCTGAGGCAGAGATACATGAAACATGAAATTAAAGTGACAAATGGAAAGGATTGGGGATGTGTAAAGTGTACATATGTGTATGTATGTATACACATACGCACACACGCGCATAAACACACACACACACACACCACACACGCACACGCGCACACACACACACCCCACACACACACCCCCCACACACACACACACACCCCCCACACACACACACACACACACACGTGAACACACACACACACACACGTGCACACACACACACACACGTGAACACACACACACACACACACACACACACACACACACACACACACACACAAGTATCAAGATCAAGATCAAGATAGCTTTATTTGTCATCCAATATTGGACGAAATTCGGTCACCCACAGTCCAACAATAAAAGCATTAAATAGGCATTAAAATTACCCAACCCCAAAAACACACAAAAAAAGAAACATCCATCACAGTGAGTCTCCTCCTCCAGTCCTCTCTCTCCTCACTGTGATGGAAGGCCACAATGTCTTTCCCTTCTCCTGCCGTCCTCGCCCGCAGTCAGGTTGTTGTGGTTGCAGGCCGCGCCGGACGGTCCGCAGCGGGCCAAGCCCAAGGCGAGTCGCAGCCGCTCCCGCAGCCGCTCCCGCAGCCGCTCCCGCAGCCTCCGAAGACGGCCGGCTCCGCCGATGATAAGTCCGATCCGGGGCGGGCGAACACGCTGCTGCTGCCGCTGTTGCTGTTGCTGCACGTCGGGGCGGTCGTGGCTCCCGACATTGAAGCCCCCGCCCAGCAGAGAAATATCCCGCGGCCTATCTTAGGCCGCGCCGGACGGTGAAATGTCCGCGACCCAAGCCCCGCGACCCCGGGGCGGGCGAACCCGCTGCCGCTGCCGGAGCTCCCGATGTCGGCATCCACGCGGCCCGAGCCTAAGGCGTGTCGCAGCCGCTCCCGCAGCCTCCGAAGACGGCCGGCTCCGGTGATGGTAAGTCCGATCCGCGGGCTCTGCGAACCAGAGCCCTGGAGGCCGCCAGCTCCAGGAGTTGGGCCGATGGTTGGGCCGCAGCAGGAACGGAGACACGGCCCAGAACACAAAGGTCGGGTCTCCGTTCGGAAGGGACACCTATTTACAATGTTACAGTTCCCCCCCTCCCACATACACACATAGTACACAAACACCACATCACAACTACAATTAAGACAAAAAAAAACAACAAAAACACAAAGACAAATGTCTATATTTCTTATGAGTTTTACAGCGTACTAGACCTGTTGTGCTGCTACAAGTTAGCCTGTCCTAGTTGTGTTTGTGGACATCTGACAGTGGGCACCCCTTTGCCTAACGTTGTGGCCGGGCGGGCTGCGTGTTGCAGGTTGATAACGTGACGCTGAGCTCGAAGGGCGTGTCGCTCCTGGGCCAGAATGCGTCTCTGCAGAGGCTGCAGTCGGGCGTGGCGAGGGAGAGGAAGGAGCTGGACAGGCAGGTGGAGGAGCTGGGGGGCAGGCATGGCGCCCTGCTGCAGGACAACCAGCAGCTGACACAGCTGAACGAGCGGCGGGCTGCAGAGTGTGAGACCCTCCTCGCCCAGCTGGCCCACCTCAGAGCCGCCTACACCACCCTGGACACCCAGCACAAGGACCTGGAGGGCAGGTATGTTGCCTCGTACCTGCACGGTGGCACAGCGGTGGAGTCGCTGCCTCGCAGCGCCGGAGACCCGGGTTCCATCTCGACCGCGGGTGCTGTCTGTACGGAGTTTGCACGTTCTCCCCGTGACCTGCGTCTCTTGCATCCCCTCTCCTCCCGTCCCTCACCCACTCAAGTTGTTGTACTAGGTTCCCCCCCCACCCCCTCCGCTCCCCCCTCCCCTCACTGCTCCCCCTTTCCCTGCCCCGTCCCTACCCCACCCTGCTCCTTCCCCTCAAGCCTTGCTCCCACTGATGGAGGGCTGTCCTCTGTGTGTATGTGAGTGTATGTGTGTGTGTGGGGTGTGTGTGTGTGTGTGTGTTTGTATGTATTTGTGTTGTGTGTGTGTGTGTGTGTGTGTGTGGTTGTGTGTGTGTGTGCGTGTATTTGTATGTATTTGTGTTGAGTGCGTGTTTCTGTGTTGAGTGTGTTTGTGTGTGTGTGTGTTTTTGTGTTGAGTGTGTTGTGTGTGTGTGTGTGTGTGTGTGTTGTGCGTATGTCTGTATTATGTTTGCGCGTGCGTGTGTGTGTGCATTGTGTGTGTGTGTTGTGTGCGTGCGTGTGTGTGCGCGTGTGTGTGCGCGTGTGTGTGTGTGTGTTGTGTGCGTGCGTGTGTGTGCGCGTGTGTGTGTGGGGATGTGCGTGTGTGTCGTGTGTGTGTGTGTGTGCGGCGTGCGTGTGCATCTGAGTTGAGCGTGTGTGTGTGTTGTGTGCGTGTGTTGTGTGCGTGTGTGTGTCCGTGTCCCCACTCTGGTGCCCCCCACTGACGGGGGTCCGTGTGTGGTGTGTGTCCGCAGGGTGGAGGGGCTGCAGCGAGAGCAGGTGGAGGTGCGGGAGGAGAGGGGCCGAGCACAACACGACGCACAGAGGGTGGAGACCGCCACGGAGGAGAGCCGGCAGCTCAAGGCCGAGCTCAGCAGGTGAGGGGGGGGGGGGACTACTGGGGGGGGGTCTGGATGGGGGAGTGGGGGGGGCTACAGGCCAGAGGGGGGACGATCTGGGTAGGGTTGCCAACAATCTAATTCCCAAATACGGGACAAGGTGACATCACTGCCCCGCGCCCCACGTGACCTCACCCAGCCAGGCGGCGCCCGGGCTTCTGGGCCTACATAGTCCTGGACTACAGCGGCCCCCGGGCCTACAGTATCCGAGCCTACACTGTCCAGGCCGACACTGTCCGGGTCTACAGCGGCCCCCGGACCTACACTGTCCAGGCCTACACTGTCCGGGCCTACGCTGTCTGGGCCTACAGCACCCCCGGGCCTAATATAGGACAAGGGTGGTCCCGTACGGGACAAACCACTTTAGCCCAAAATACGGGATGTCCCGGCTAATACGGGACAGTTGGCAACCATAGTGATGGTGCACCAGTATCTGTGCTCTGTGCTCTGTAACGCTGTGTGTGTGTGTTTGTTGCAGGTTGCAGTCAGAGAACGGTGGGCTGAGCGAGGAGTACGAGAGGCTGCAGGGCCTGGCCAGGGACTGCAAGAGTGGACTAGACAGCAGCGAGCTGGAGCTGGGGCGGTGGAAAACCCAGTACCACGAGCTCAAGGAGCAACACCAGAACCTGGACATCTCCCAGTCCAAGATGGGCAACCACTGTGATGTAAGCTCACAGGTCACAGCAGCAGAGTTACACCATTCACCCCATCCTGAATGTCTACTCTGCCGTTCGATCCTGGCTGATTTGGGGTAGTACAGCGGTAGAGTTGCTGCCTCACTGCGCCAGAGACCCGCGTTCGATCCTGACTAGGGGTTGCCAACTATCTCACTCCCAAATAAGGGACATGGTGACGTCACCGTCCCGCGCCCCACGTGACCTCACCCAGCCAGTGGCCACGTGCTCCAGCTCCACCAATGGCGGCCGCCCGGGCGGGGAGGCGGGTTGCTACGCAACCTCCGTTAGGCGGCGCCCTGGCCTCTGGACCTACACTGTCCGGACCTGCACTGTCCAGACCTACAGCGTCCGGACGTACAGCATCCGAGCCTACACTGTCTGGACCTACAGTGTCCGGGCCTCATCTCCGTTCTAAATGGCCTACCCCTTATTCTTAAACTGGACTCCCCCAACATCAGGAACATGTCTCCTGCCTCTAACGTGTCCAATCCCTCAATAAGCATATATGTTTCAATAGAGAATAGGTGCAGGAGGAGGCCATTCGGCCCTTCGAGCCAGCACCACCATTCAATGTGATCATGGCTGATCATTCTCAATCAGTACCCCATACCTGCCTTCTCCCCATACCCCCTGACTCCGCTATCCTTAAGAGCTCTATCTAGCTCTCTCTTGAATGTATTCAGAGAATTGGCCACCACTGCCTTCTGAGGCAGAGAATTCCACAGATTTACAACTCTCTGACTGAAAAAGTGTTTCCTCATCTCCATTCTAAAGGGCCTACCCCTTATTCTTAAACTGTGGCCCCTTGTTCTGGACTCCCCCAACATTGGGAACATGTTTCCTGCCTCTAACGTGTCCAACCCCTTAATAATCTTATGTGTTTCGATAAGATCCCCTCTCATCCTTCTAAATTCCAGTGTATACAAGCCTCGTCGCTCCAGCCTTTCAACATAAGACAGTCCCGCCATTCCGGGAATTAACCTAGTAAACCTACGCTGCACGCCCTCAATTACAAGAATATCCTTCCTCAAATTTGGAGACCAAAACTGCACACAGTACTCCAGGTGCGGTCTCACTAGGGCCCTGTACAACTGTAGAAGGACCTCTTTGCTCCTATACTCAACTCCTCTTGTCATGAAGGCCAACATTCCATTGGCTTTCTTCACTGCCTGCTGTACCTGTATGCTTCCTTTCAGTGACTGATGCACTAGGACACCCAGATCTCGTTGAACGTCCCCTTTTCCTAACTTGACACCATTCAGATGTCATCATTTAGAAGGATGAGGGGGGATCTTATCGAAACATATAAGATTATTAAGGGGTTGGACACGTTAGAGGCAGGAAACATGTTCCCAATGTTGGGGGAGTCCAGAACCAGGGGCCTCAGTTTAAGAATAAGGGGTAGGCCATTTAGAACGGAGATGAGGAAAAACCTTTTCACCCAGAGAGTTGTGAACCTGTGGAATTCTCTGCCTCAGAAGGCAGTGGAGGCCAATTCTCCAAATGCATTCAAGAGAGAGCTAGATAGAGCTCTTAAGGATAGCGGAGTCAGGGGGTATGGGGAGAAGGCAGGAACGGGGTACTGATTGAGTAATGGTCAGCCATGATCACATTGAATGGCGGTCTGTGCTGGCTCGAGGGGCCGAATGGCCTACTCCTGCATCTATTGTCTATTGTCAGATAATAATCTGCCTTCCTATTCTTACCACCAAAGTGGATAACCTCACACTTATTCACATTAAACTGCATCTGCCATGCATCCGCCCACTCACTCAACCTGTCCAAGTCACCCTGCAACCTCGATAAGATCCCCTCTCATCCTTCTAAATTTCAGTGTATACAAGCCCAGTCGTTCCAGTCTTTCAACATACGACAGTCCCGCCATTCCGGGAATTAACCTCGTGAACCTGCGCTGCACGCCCTCAATTGAACAACTGAGCTAGTCCCCAATTTGCTGTGTCTGGTCCATATCCCCCTCACTCTCTCTCTCTCTCTCTCTCTCTCTCTCTCTCTCTCTCTCTCTCTCTCTCTCCGGTCTTCCTCTTGCAAAGCTGCTGACCCAACTGAAGAGCAACTTGGAGGAAGAAAACCATTACCTGCTGGGTCAGGTTCAATCCTTGAACCAACAGAACCAAACTCTTCTTGAACGGTCCATGGAGAGCAAGGAACTCTACCACGTAGAACAGAAGCAGTATATGTGAGTTGGCCGATCCTTTATCCTCTTTACATTTCTTGCTTGTTCCCCTTATCCAAAGGGCGGCACAGTGGTGCAGCGGGTAGAGCTGCTGCCTCACAGCGCCAGAGATTCGGGTTCAATCTACACCTCAGATGATGTCTGTGTAGAGATAGAAACATAGAAAATAGGCACCGGAGTAGGCCATTCGGCCCTGCTTTTACCCCTATATCCCTTGATTCCTTTAGCTCTAAGAGCTAAATCTAACTCTCTCTTAAAAACATCCAGAGAATTGGCCTCCACTGCCTTCTGCGGCAGTGAAATTCCACAGATTCACAACAATCAAATGTTGTATTGTCAGATGTACCGAAATACAATAATGAAATTGCTATTTGCAATAGCATTACAATGGATTTTCTAAAACAGTACTTTTTAGATAGTAAATAAAAATAGAAATTCAGTAAATTAAAAACTCCAGTGTGGTGCAAAAGCAAAACAAGTCTCATGTCTCCATTCCAAACAAGACACTTGATAGTTTGGAATTTAGTTGGAGTTTGTAGTAGTCATGCTAATCGCATGTTGGCCTTCATAACGAGAGGATTTGAGTATAGGAATAAAGAGGTCCTTCTGTAGTTGTACAGGGCCCTGGTGAGACCGCACCTGGAGTATTGTGTGCAGTTTTGGTCTCCTAATTTGAGGAAGGACGTCCTTGCTATTAAGGCAGTGCAGCGTAGGTTCACCAGGTTAATCCCCGGGATGGCGGGACTGTCATATGAGGAAAGATTGGGAAGACTGGGCTTGTATTCACTGGAGTTTAGAAGGATTAGAGGGGATCTTATAGAGACGTATAAAATTATAAAAGGACTGGACAAGCTAGTTGCAGGAAAAATGTTGGGGGAGGCCAGAACCAGGGGCCACAGGCTTAAGAATAAAGGGGAGGCCATTTAAAACTGAGGTGAGAAAAAACTTTTCTACAATCAGTAACCCGTGCCTGCCTTCTCCCCATATCCCTTGTGAATTTGTGGAATTCTCTGCCACTGAAAGCAGTGGAGGCCAAATCAATGAATGAATTTAAAAGAGAGTCAGATACAGCTCTAGGGGCTAGCGGAATCAAGGGATATGGGGAGAAGGCAGGCACGGGTCACTGATTGTAGATGAGTACAATGATCAGAATGAATGGCGGTGCTGGCTCGAAGGGCCAAATGGCCTCCTCCTGCACCTATTTTCTATGTTTCTATGTAGTGTTTAATAGCCTGATGGTTTTTGGGATGAAGCTGCCCCTTGAACCTGGACGTTGCAGTTTTCAGGTTCCTGTACCTTCTTCCCAATAGCAGGGGTGATATACGAGTCTGGCCTGGGTGGTGTGGGTCCATGATGATGCTGGACGATCAATGATCGGCGTGAACTCAGTGGACCAAAGAGCCTAGTTCCACGCTGTACTACTAAACGCAACCTAACAAACTAACACTCAACTCACACTCAACTCACACTCGACTCGCACAACTCACACTCAACTCGCACTAAACTCACTCTCAACTCGCACTAAACTCACACTCGCACTAAACTCACACTCAACTCGCACTAAACTCACACTCGACTCACACTCGACTCACACCAAACTTGACATCTCTAGGATCCCATTCAAACCACCAAGCTGACAAGGGTCGCACTGCATGGACACAGGCTCTTCAGCCCAACTTGTCCACGCTGACCAAAATGCCTGGCCCTTTCTTCACCATTGTTGGCCAAAGGTCTCAGGCTTCAACCCCAGCCGCCTACTGTGGTGCATGTGTCCACACCAGGTGGACCACAGCGGCTCGAGCAGAATATTTCTCAGAGCCACTCGGGCCAGGCCAGTAAACGGAACAGTCCATGTGCCAACGCTGGAATATTTACAGTACTTGGAGATGTGATACCTCATCTTCGGCTATCCCGTGCTAATCATCTCTTCCCTTCCTCCACAGAGACAAGTTGCATAACCTTCGAAGGCAAAAGGAGAAGTTAGAGGAGAAAATCATGGACCAGTATAAATTCCATGAGCCAAGTCCAAAAAGGTACCGCCGTACTTAGCAAATTAATTCATCTGTGGAATGTTTCTCGTTAACTGGTTTCCATCACTCAATGTGGACAAGGAATGTTGAGTGGGGTTCATGTCACATGGACCTTAGTAAGGTGTTTGGCAAAGACCCATATGCTTCTGGATTAGTGCAGGTATCAGAGGTTATGGGGAAAAGGCAGGAGAATGGGGTTAGGAGGGAGAGATAGATCAGCCATTATTTGATGGCGGAGTAGACTTGATGGGCCGAATGGCCTAACTCTACTCGAGAATCTACTCCAAACTCGAGAACATACTTTCCATGTTTCTACTCCTATTCCTTATGGCATGGGAAACCGGTTAGAAGTCAAAATGCTGGAGTAACTCAATGGGTCAGGCAGCATCTCTGGAGAGAAGGAAAGGGTGATGTTTCGGGTCGAGACCCTTCTTCAGACTGATGTCAGGGGAGGGGGTGGGACAAAGATAGAATGTAGTCGGAGACAGGAAGATTAGTGGGAGAACTGGGAAGGGGAAGGGGATAGAGAGGGAAAGCAGGGACTATCTGAAGTTAGAGAAGTCAGTGTTCATACCGCTGGGGTGTAAACTGCCCAAGTGAAATATGAGGAGCTGTTCCTCCAATTTGCGCTGGGCCTCACTCTGACAATGGAGGAGGCCCAGGACAGAAAGGTCGGATTGGGAATGGGAGGGGGAGTTGAAGTGCTGAGCCACCGGGAGATCTGGTTGGTTAAGACGGACTGAGCGGAGGTGTTCAGCGAAGTGATCGCCGAGCCTGCGCTTGGTCTCGCTGATGTAGAGAGGTTGACACCTGGAACGGCGGATACAGTAGATGAGGTTGGAGGATATGTAGGTGAACCTCTGCCTCACCTGGATGGGTCCTTGGATGGAGTCGAGGGGGGAGGTAAAGGGACAGGTGTTGCATCTCCTGCTGCTGCAACGGAAAGTACCTGGGAAGGGGGTGGTTTGGGTGGGAAGGGACGAGTGGACCAGGGAGATCTTGTGATTGGAACCCAATAGGAAATGGTGCAGTACAGGGATCGGCACTGGAGACCTTTACTGGGTGGAGACCTTAACGTCACTCGCTTGGAGACCTTAACGTCACCCGTTCCTTCTCTCCAGAGATGCTGCCCATCCCGCTGAGTTACTCCAGCATTTTGTGTCTATTGTTACTGTTTATTATATACGTTAGTGATGGGAATTGGATAGGGAGGTTTAGAGAGACGTACTAGACCAAGTGAACCCGTTGGGCCCAAACCTCTGCATTGATGCAGCACCCTCCCCTTCCCCCTCCCTCTTACCCTTCCCCCCTCCCTCCTCCCCTTCCCCCTCCTTCCTCCCCTTCCCCCTCCCTCCCTCTCCCCCTCCCCCCTTCCCTCTCCTCCATCCCCCTCAACCCCCCTTATCCTCCCTCCCTCCCCACTCCCTCCCTCCCCACTCCCTCCCTCCCCACTCCCTCCCTCCCCACTCCCTCCCTCCCCACTCCCTCCCTCCCCACTCCCTCCCTCCCCACTCCCTCCCTCCCCACTCCCTCCCTCCCTAGGAGATAGATTTAAACTTTAACATGTGAATAACTTTAAAAATATAACACCGATTTCATTGAAACTTCTTCCATTAGCACCAAAGGGACGATGGTGAATAAGGTGGGCCTGAAATTGTCACGCTATCGTGTACCGTTTAGGTTGTAGTTCAGGAACAAACAAACAAACAAACGAACGAGAGCTTTAGTATATAGATGGGCCAAATGCAGGCCCATATCTCGCTTGTGTTGATGGTTGGACATGAAAAGCAATACTGCTGATGGGCTTTATGTATCCAAATGACCCATATGCTGCCTGTCCCGCTGAGTTACTCCAGCATGCAGTTCCTTCCTACATCACAGGCAAGATATTTTGGTCCTGGGCCTCCTCCATCGTCAGAGTGATAAAACCTCATATTTCGCTTGGATAGTTTACATATTTCGCTTGGGTAGTTAATTGTGGATGATCAGCCATGATCACAATGAATGGCGGTGCTGGCTCGAAGGGACAAATAGCCTCCTCCTATTGCACCTATTGTCTATGTTTTCTATGTCTTTTACCCCAGCGGTATGAACATTGACTTCTCTAACTTCAAATAGTTCCCCTCTCTATCCCCTCCCCCTTCCCAGTTCTCCCACTAGTCTTCCTGTCTCCGACGACATTCTATCTATGTCCCACCCCCTAACCTGACATCAGTCTGAAGAAGGGTCTCGACCCGAAACGCCACCCATTCCTTCTCTCCCGAGATGCTGCCTGACCTGCTGAGTTACTCCAGCATTGTGTGTCTACCTTCGATTTAAACCAACATCTGCAATTCCTTCCTACACAACAGGCAAGATTATTCTTGCTATTGAGGGCGTGCAGCGTAGATTCACTAGGTTAATTCCCGGAATGGCGGGACTGTCATATGTTGAAAGACTGGAGCGACTAGGCTTGTATACACTGGAATTTAGAAGGATGAGAGGAGATCTTATCAAAATATATAAGATTATTAAGGGGTTGGACACGTTAGAGGCAGGAAACATGTTCCCAATGTTGGGGGAGTCCAGAACAAGGTGCCACAGTTTAAGAATAAGGGGTAGGCCATTTAGAACGGAGATGAGGAAAAACTTTTTCAGTCAGAGAGTTGTGAATCTGTGGAATTCTCTGCCTCAGAAGGCAGTGGAGGCCAATTCTCTGAATGCATTCAAGAGAGAGCTGGATAGAGCTCTTAAGGATAGCGGAGTCAGGGGGTATGGGGAGAAGGCAGGAACGGGGTACTGATTGAGAGTGATCAGCCATGATCACATTGAATGGCGGTGCTGGCTCAAAGGGCCGAATGGCCTCCTCCTGCACCTATTGTCTATTGTCTATTGTCTATTGTCTAAAAAGCACTTTTAAGGGCTTAAAATGGCTTCATTGTTCCTTTCCCCCCCAAAGGAAAAACAACTGGGTGACTGCAAAGGCACTGGTCAAGCTGATCAAACCCAAGCGGGACAGTGCCAAGGAGCGGCTGAAGCTCGGGCCCGAAGGCCAGATCCGCCTGACCGAGCCGACGGTGGTGGTTACCGTACCGACCTGCACTTCCCCGGCACAGAGAACCAGCTTCGATGACCCCTCACAAGGCTCCATCTCTCTGGAGGAACCTGGTGCTGCCACACCCAGTAAAGGTAAGGCAATGGACCACTGGGTAAGAACCGTAAGCCTCTTCCATTGGCTTGGGAACAACTTGCCAGCCGGATAAACTTAGTTTAGAAACTTAACTTAGAAAACTTTTTCAGCCACAGAGCTGTTTCAACTTATTCGAGCCAGCACCGTCATTCAATATGATCATGGCTGATCATACAAAATCAGTACCCCGTTCCTGCTTTCTCCCCATATCCCGTTAGCACTAAAAGCTATAAATCTAACTCTCTCTTGAAAACATCCAGTGAATTGCCCTCCACTGCCTTCTGTGGCAGAGAATTCCACAGATTCACAACTCTATGGATGAAAAAGTTCTTCCTCGTCTCAGTCCTAAACGGCCTACCCCTTATTCTTAAACTGTGACTCCTGGTTCTGGACTCCCCCAACATCGGGAACATGTTTCCTGCATCTAGCGTGCCCAATCCCTTAATAATTTTATATGTTTCTGTAAGATCCCCTCTCATCCTTCTAAATTCCAGTAAATACAAGCCCAGTCGCTCCATTCTTTCATCATATGACAGTCCCGCCATCTGGGGAATTAACCTTGTGAAACTACGTTACACTGCTTAACATAAAGTTAGGGAGCGGCACAGTCAGAGAGAGGTTTGATAAAGTGGATGATCATTTGTAAAATTAGGGGTTGCAATATGCACTTCTCCCTTGATTCCACTAGCCCCTAGAGCTCTATCTAACTCTCTTTTAAATCCATCCAGTGAATTGGCCTCCACTGCCGTCTGTGGCAGAGAATTCCACAAATTCACAACTCTCTGAGTGAAAAAGTTTTTTCTCGCCTCAGTTTTAAACGGCCTCCCCTTTATTCTTAGACTGTGTGGCCCCTGGTTCTGGACTCCCCCAACATTGGGAACATTTTTCCTGCATCTAGCTTGTCCAGTCCTTTCGTAATTTTGTACGTCTCTATAAGATCCCCTCTCATCCCTCTAAAGTCCAGTGAATACAAGCCCAGTCTTTCCAATCTTTCCTCATATGACAGTCCTGCCATCCCGGGGATTAACCTGGTGAACCTACGCTGCACTGCCTCAATAGCAAGGACGTCCTTCCTCAAATTAGGAATGGCGATGTTGACTGGAGGGGCCGAATGACCTCCTCCTGCACCTATTGTCTACGTTTCTATGTTTCCATGAAGATTCTAATCCGAATTAAGTTAAATTAAGAGTGTTTAATTATCGTATGTACTGAAACGACACGATTAGATTCTTATTTGCAGCAGCATAACAGGTCTGTAAACGCCGTTATCTGGGGGATTGTTACATTTACTTTTATTTCACGTAATTATTTTTTTGTTTGGTTTTAAATTTCACTCTTCTTCCTCTCCCCCCCCCCCCCCCCCTTCTCTTTTCCCCGCTCTCTCCAACTACCCCCGGGAGGGGGAGGGAGAGGGGGGGAGGGGTGTGCCTGGATTTTCCAATTTGTTATTTTCACTCAAGCGGCAGCCCGGAAAAGGTTTGCGTTTCTGCGGACTAAGAGCAGGGAGAGACTTCGGGAGAAGCCAGCTGCCCCGGACGATCAAGGCTACTCACTGCCCCCGAACCTCCGCCTCTGGTCATCCATCGACACGTCAGACTCCACTAACGACTACTCCCCTCACATCTCCAACGGCAGCAATTTCTGACCCCCTTCCTCACCCCCTCTCCCCACCCCCCCCACCCCACTCCAATTCCCAGTGCCCCACCACCGACCGCCCAAACAGACGCCGGGAGACGAGGGGCGGCGTGGCATCTCAGACGGCCACGGTATCGACCACCGCGCCGATCCCAGACGCGCAACGCCGTCAAAATTATTATTCCTTTTCGAACGAACCTATCGAGACACTACATCTGGTTTCAAACTGGAACCTTTCCACGCAACGGTGCTGCACTTTATTAGACAAAACGCCTGCGTCTCTGAGCGCCTCAGATGTAAGTAGTGTCACGTTGCTACGCTGCCCCGCGCATCAGTGTTTTGTTTGGTTCACGAATCCAATTACCCAAAGTAATTACCCAAATTACCCAAATTATCCAAAGTAAGAATTGAAAACTTCAAAAAACAAAAAAAGGGCAACAGGGGGACTTTGCGTTCAACCTGGTCTGTGGAGCGGGCGATTTTATTAAACGGTGAAACTTGTACAAATGGCCACAGCATTCAAGAGAGAGCTAGATAGAGCTCTTAAGGATAGCGGAGTCAGGGGGTATGGGGAGAAGGCAGGAACGGGGTACTGATTGAGAATGATCAGCCATGATCACATTGAATGGCGGTGTTGGCTCGAAGGGCCGAATGGCCTCCTCCTGCACCTATTGTCTATTGAGACTGTGCCACTGGTCTGGTCTAGACGGCAGACGCTGTCCCGCCCTCGTCTAGACGGGAGACACAATCCCTTCCCCACCTGTTTATTATTGTCACATGTACCGGGGTACAGCCAAAGAGCTTTGTTTTGCTTGCTATCTAAACAAATCACATATGCATACATAAATACAATCAATTCAAACTCAAGGTATAGATTAGGAAGGGCATCAATGGTTTTGGTGAGAAGGCAGGAGAATGGAGTTAAGATGGAGGAACAGGTCAGCCAGGATTGAATGGCGGAGTAGACTCGATGGTTAGAATGGCCTAATCTTGCTCCTATGTCTTAATGACCTTCACCTTACTTCCTATAAAAGGGGAGGCCATTTAGAACTGAGGTGAGAAAAAACATTTTTCACCCAGAGAGTTGTGAATTTGTGTAATTCTCTGCCACAGAGGGCAGTGGAGGCCAATTCACTGAATGAATTTAAAAGAGAGTTCGATAGAGCTCGAGGGGCTAGTGGAATCAAGGGGTATGGGGAGAAGGCAGGCACGGGTTACTGATTGTGGATGATTAGCCGTGATCACAATGAATGGCGTTGCTGACTCGAAGGGCCGAATGGCCTCCTGCACCTATTTTTTTTCTATAAGAAGATAACTGCAGATGCTGGTACAAATCGAAGGTATTTATTCACAAAATGCTGGAGTAACTCAGCAGGTCAGGCAGCATCTCGGGAGATGCTGCCTGACCTGCTGAGTTACTCCAGCATTTTGAGAATAAATATTTTTTTTCTATGATGTTTTCTATATCTTTGACGCCCTTCCCAATCAAGTACATCTTGAATTGATTGAATTTTTGTATGTTTTTCCTGATATAGACAATAGACAATAGACAATAGGTGCAGGAGTAGGCCATTCAGCCCTTCGAGCCAGCACCGCCATTCAATGCGATCATGGCTGATCACTCTCAATCAGTACCCCGTTCCTGCCTTCTCCCCATACCCCCTCACTCCGCTATCCTTAAGAGCTCTATCCAGCTCTCTCTTGAAAGCATCCAACGAACTGGCCTCCACTGCCTTCTGAGGCAGAGAATTCCACACCTTCACCACCCTCTGACTGAAAAAGTTCTTCCTCATCTCCGTTCTAAATGGCCTACCCCTTATTCTCAAACTGTGGCCCCTTGATCTGTTTGGATAGCATGCAAAACCAAGTTTTTCACTGTAATTCAGTACATGTGCATCTTGTTCTTGTGACTTTAGAGATACAACACAGAAACAGGCCCTTCGGCCCACTGAGTCCGTGCCGGCCAGCGGTCTCCCCGTACACTAGCACTATCCGACACACACCAGGGACAATTCACAATTTTTTACCGAAGCCAACTAATCTACAAACCTGTACATCTTTGGAGTGTGGGAGGAAACCGGAGCACCCGGAGAAAACCCACGCAGGTTACAGGGAGAACGTACAAACTCTGTACAGACAGCACCCGTATTCAGGATCGAACCCGGGTCTCTGGCGCTGTGAGGCAGCAACTCTACCGCTGCGCCACCGTGCCGCCCTAAGATGCTGTCCCATCTTACACTGATCAGCCAAAACATTATGACCACTGACAGGTGAAGTGAATAATATTGATTATCTTGTTACAATGGCACCTGTCAAGGGGTGGGATATATTAGGCAGCAAGTCAACAGTCAGTTCTTGAAGTTGATGTGTTGGATGCAGGAGAAATGGGCAGGAGTAAAGACCTGAGCGACTTTGACAAGGGGCAAATTGTTATGGCCAGACGACTGGGTCAGAGCATCTCTGAAACGGCAAGGCTTGTGGGGTGCTCCCGGTCAGCAGTGGTGAGTACCTACCGACAGTGGTCCGAGGAGGGACAAACCACAAACCGGCGACAGGCAGGGTGTTGGGCGCCCAAGGCTCATCGATGCGCGAGGGCAACGAAGGCTATCCCGTCTGGTCCGAACCGACAGAAGGTCGACTGTGGCACAAGTCACAGAAAATGTTAATGGTGGTCACGGGAGGAATGTGTCACAATACACAGTGCATCGCACCCTGCTGCGTATGGGGCTGCACACGGAGGACCAACAGCATATTAGGCAGGTGGTCATAATGTTTTGGCTGATCGGTGTAGATACCAGACATAAATATAATCAAGTCAAACTGCAGTACCTGTCACGATCTTATGACAGATAATGCGGGGAAGAACCTAACACATGCCTCTCTAAGGTTGGTCATTGTACAAGTTTCACTGTTAATGAAATGCCCTTCCCAAATTACACACTTGACGACTTGGCTTACGTGTTTGCTTGTAAGTGAGCTGGTGCAGTGTTGCCCGTGAAGCTGCCTGTCTCGTGCTCTCTCCCTGCACCCTTCCTGCAGCGGTCTACATGCCTCAGGACTCAGCCGTTCCCCAGCCGTTCCCCCCCCCGTTCCCCCCCATGTGCAGTTCTGCGGCTTTCTGTGCTCTCTCTGTCCACTCGTGTCTTTCTTTCTCCCCTCACACCGGACTCTAGCCTCTTGCGTACCTACAATGCTGAGGCCAAGTGGAGCTGGAGTCAAGACCATGGGCCCAATCTTCATAAGTGATCGGTGCAGAATTAGGCCATTCGGCCCATCAAGTCCACTCCGCCATTCAATCATGGCTGAAACATAGAAAATAGGTGCAGGAGTCGGCCATTCGGCCCTTCGAGCCTGTACGCACCGCCATTCAATATGATCATGGCTGATCATCCAACTCAGTATCCTGTACATGCCTTCTCTCCATACCCCCTGATCCCTTTAGCCACAAGGGCCACATCTAACTCCCTCTTAAATATAGCCAATGAACTGGCCTCAACTACCTTCTGTGGCAGAGAATTCCACAGATTCACCACTCTCTGTGTGAAAAAAAACTTTCTCATCTCGGTCCATAAAGACTTCCCCCTTATCCTTAAACTGTGACCCCTGGTTCTGGACTTCCCCAACATCGGGAACAATCTTCCCGCATCTAGCCTCTCCAACCCCTAAAGAATTTTATATGTTTCTATAAGATCCCCCCTCAGTCTTCTAAATTCCAGCGAGTACAAGCCCAGTCTATCCAGTCTTTCTTCATATGAAAATCCTGCCATCCCAGGGATCAATCTGGTGAACCTCCTCTGTACTCCCTCTATGGCAAGAATGTCTTTCCTCAGATTAGGAGACCAAAACTGTATGTAATACTCCAGGTGTGATCTCACCAATGATCTATCTCTCCCTCCTAACCCCATTCTCCTGCCTTCTCTGAAGAAAGGTCTCAACTCGAAACGTCACCCATTCCTTCTCTCCAGAGATGCTGCCTGTCCCGCTGAGTTACTCCAGCATTTTGTGTCCATCTTCAGTTTAAACCAGCATCTGCAGTTCCTAGTACGGGTGTCAGGGGTTACGGGGAGAAGGTAGGAGAATAGGGTTAGGAGGGAGAGATAGATCAGCCATGATTGAATGGCAGAGTAGTCTTGATGGGCCGAATGCCCTAATTCTACTCCTTTTTCTTAGGACCTTCTGAACGATCTCTCTCCCTCCTTTACCCCTCCTGGGGGCAGGTAGAGTTGAATCAAACAATTACAGCAGGTTATTGATCGGCTGGGCAAGTGGGCTGAGGGATCTAGGAATGCAGATACACAGTTCCCTGAAAGTGTCATCACCGGTAGATATAATTGTTTTTGAGTGAATTGGCCGGTGCTGGGGATTCTGAGCACCAACGGTCAGGTGGGAGAGGGAGATAGTCATTGAGTGAAACAGTGTGGAAACAGGCCCTTCGGCCCGACTTGCCCACACCAGCCAACATGTCCTAGCTACACTGGTCCCACCTGCCCATGTTTGGTCCATATCTAGTGTTGCCAACTGTCCCGTATTAGCCGGGACATCCGGTATTTTGGGCTAAATTGGTTTGTCCCGTACGGGACTGCCCTTGTCCTGTGTTAGGCCCGGGGGCCGCTGTAGGCCCGAACACTGTAGGCCCGGACACCGTAGGCCCGGACACCGTAGGCCCGGGGGCCGCTGTAGGCCCAGACAGTGTAGGCTAACGGAGTGTGTTCGGGGAGCGGGGCCGAGTGTGTTCGCTGAACGTAAGTTGCGTAGCAACCCGCCTCCCGGCCCGGGCGGCCGCCATTGGTGGAGCGGGAGCACGTGGCCGCTGGCTGGGTGAGGTCACGTGGGGCGCTGGGCGGTGACGTCACTATTTGTCCCTAATTTGGGAGTGTTAGAAAGTTGGCAACCCCAATCCATATCCCTCCAAACCTGCCCAATCCATGTACCTGTCCAACTGTTTCTTAAACGTCGGGATAGTCCCAGCCTCAACTGCCTCCTCTTCCAAACACCCACCACCCTTTGTGTGAAACGTAAACTTGGAGTAACTCAGCGTGTCTGGCACACAGCCGACAATGGACCATCTCCTTGATCGTCGTAACTTGTTTTGCACATCTTTCGTTCACTAGTTCTATATCTCTCTACATCACCATCAAAATCACTCACTTCCCTTTTCCCTTCAGACTCTCAGTCTGATGAAGGGTCTCGACCCCAAACATCACCATCGCTCGTTCGTTCGTTCGTTCATTCATTGATTCCTCTCCCCTTTCTCCAGAGATGCTGCCTGACCCGCTGAGTCGCTCCGGCTTGTTTGTGTCTATCTGCAGTTTTTAAGTTTAGATGAGAGACAGAGAGAGATGTGCGGATAATTACGTTCCTTTCTCAGCAAAGCCTGTGTCCTGTTGAATCTGTGCAATGCTTCCAGCCACCATGTTGTTTGAGTTTCCTTAACACCACAGTCACTGAACAAGGCTCCTGAAGGTTTTTTAAATGTTTTAATATATCAATTCATATTTTAAATGCTACAAAGATTTCAACTGCGTGACAGTGAATAGCCATGTTAATATTTTGTGGTTTTTTTTGTCTGTGGGTGTTATATCATTGTTTTCCTGTCAAAAAATCATCTTTTTAATTAAACTGGTCAATTGCAGTTCCCCCCCCCCCCCTCCACATTACGATTTCTTGTGGGACATTCCCTTTATTAATAGTTTCTTAAACATTTATGATGAACTAGACCAAGTGGTGCATTAGTGCAGCACCCTCTCCCCCCCCCTCCCTCCTTCCCCCCTCCATCCTTTCCCTACCCCCCTCCCTCCTTCCCCCCTCCCCCCTTCCCCACGCCCCTCCCTCCTTCCCCTCCCCTTCTCCTCCCCCTCTCCCCTTCTCCCCCCTCCCCCTTCCTTCCCTCCCCCTCCCCCCTCCCTCCTTCCCCCCTACCTTCCCTCCCCTCCCCCCTTCCCCTTCTCCCCCTCCCTCCTTCCCCCCTACCTTCCCTCCCCTACTCCCTCTCCCCTTCCCCATCCCCCTACCCCCTCCCACCTTCCCCTTCCCCGTCCCACCTCCCTTCCTCTTTCCCCCCTACCTCTCCCCTACCCCCTCCTTCCTTCCCCTCCTCCTTCCCCCCTCCCTCCCCCCACTCCATCCCCCTCAACCCCCCTTATCCTCCACCCTCTCTCCACCCCCTCCATCCCCCCTCTCTCCCGAGGAGATAGATTTAAACTTTAAAATGTGAATAACTTTAAAAATATAACACCGATTTCAATGAAACTTCTTCCATTAGCACCAAAGGGACGACGGTGAGTAAGGTGGGCCTAAAACTGTCGCGCTATCGTTTTGGCTGTAGTGCAGGAAGGAGAGTTTTAGTATCAAGATGAGTGTATGTGTATGCAGGTGGAGGTGGAGACCCGACCTCCACCTCCACCTGCTGTTTGTAATCAGACCAGCAGGTGGTGATGGAGGCCGGGTCTGTGGACCAGAGGGAAACGAGATGGACAAGATTGTGCCTGGAAATTCCAACCTGTCGCCTTCTTCAGTGCCTCCCCTCCCACAGTGAGGTGCTCCCTCACCCCAGCCCCCCCCCCTCACCCCCCTCACCCCAGCCCCCCCTCACCCCCCCCACAGTATGACCCCCTCACCCCCACCCCTCCCTCACCCCCCCCACAGTGTGACCCCCTCACCACCCGCTCTCCCACAGTGCGGTGCTCCCTCACCCCCGCCCCCCCTCACCCCAGCCCCCCCCACAGTGTGGCCCCCTCACCCCCGCCCCACCCCCACAGTGTGGCCCCCTCACCCCCACCCCTCCCTCACCCCCACCCCTCCCTCACCCCCACCCCTCCCTCACCCCCACCCCTCCCCACAGTGTGGCCCCCTCACCCCCGCCCCTCCCTCACCCCCGCCCCTCCCTCACCCCCTGCCCCTCCCTCACCCCCCGCCCCTCTCTCACCCCCACCCCTCCCTCACCCTTTGGCACATCTCCAACCCTTACTCTTACCAGTTTCTGAAATGCACTGTGTTCTGCAAACTGTCAGGCTGCATCACAGCTTGGTTTGGGACCAGCTCTGCCCAACACCCCACAAAATTACAGAGAGTTGTGGAGATGTTCCAACCCATCACAAGGACCAGACTCCCTGCCATCCATTCCATCTACATTTCACTCGACCTCAGGACCATCAGCCAACATCATCAAGGGTCCCAGTTACCCCCTCCTCTCCCCCTTCCCATTGGGTGGAAGATATAAAAGATTGAAAGCATGTGCCACCAGATTCAAGAATGGCTTCCTCCCTGCTGCTATCACGCTCTTAAATGGAGCTCCAAATAAATCCTGATCTCCCAACCAACCTCGTTGCAGCTTTCGAACTTTTTATTTGTCTGCACTTTCTCCATTACTCCAAGATTACATTCTGCAGTTAGACACAAAAAACTGGAGTAAGTCGGAGAGCCAGACAGTATCTCTGGAGAAAAGGAAAAGGTGACGTTTCGGGTCGAGACCTTTCTTCAGAAAGCATCTGTCTGGGGAGTGTGGTGTGTGTGATGGACTGGGCTACATCTACAATGGTGGGGACAATAGACAATAAGTGCAGGAGGAGGCCATTCGGCCCTTCGAGCCAGCACCGCCATTCAATGTGATCATGGCTGATCATTCTCAATCAGTACCCCGTTCCTGCCTTCTCCCCATACCCCCTGACTCCGCTATCCTTAAGAGCTCTATCTAGCTCTCTCTTGAATGCATTCAGAGAATTGGCCTCCACTGCAGAGGCAGAGAATTCCACATATTCACAACTCTCTGACTGAAAAAGGTTTTCCTCATCTCACTTCTAAATGGCCTACCCCTTATTCTTAAACTGTGGCCCCTGGTTCTGGACTCCCCCAACATTGGGAACATGTTTCCTGCCTCTAACGTGTCCAACCCCTTAATAATCTTATACGTTTCGATAAGATCCCCTCTCATCCTTCTAAATTCCAGTGTACACAAGCCTAGTCGCTCCAGTCTTTCAACATATGACAGTCCCGCCATTCCGGGAATTCACCTAGTAAACCTACGCTGCACGCCCTCAATAGCAAGAATATCCTTCCTCAAATTTGGAGACCAGAACTGCACACAGTACTCCAGGTGCGGTCTCACTAGGGCCCTGTACAACTGCAGAAGGACTTCTTTGCTCTTATACTCAACTCCTCTTGTTATGAAGGCCAACATTCCATTGGCTTTCTTCACTGCCTGCTGTACCTGCATGCTTCCTTTCAGTGACTGATGCACTAGGACACCCAGATCTCGTTGTACTTCCTCTTTTCCTAACTTGACACCATTCAGATAATTCTCTGCCTTCCTATTCTTACCACCAAAGTGGATAACCTCACACTTATCCACATTAAACTGCATCTGCCATGCATCCGCCCACTCACACAACCTGTCCAAGTCACCCTGCAACCTCGTAGCATCTTCCTCACAGTTCACACTGCCACCCAGCTTTGTATCATCTGCAAATTTGCTAATGTGTGGTGTGTGCGATGGACTAGGCTGCATCTACAACTCTCTGCAATTTCTGGCGGTCTTGGGCAGAGCTGTTCCCAGGACAAGCTGTGAGACATCCCGATAGGATGCTTTCTACGGTAACTGGTAAGAGTCGTTTAAGGCATGTCAAATATCCTTAGGAAACATGAGGGAATGGGAGAGGTAAAATGCACAGAGTTGGGGAATCGGGGTCAGGGAATCGAGAACTAGAGGACAAAGGTTTACGATGAAAGGGACAAAATTGGAACCTGATGGGGCAACTTTTTCACACAGAGGGTGGTGGGTGTACGGAATGAGCTGCAAGAGGAGGTAGTTGAGGCAGGAACTATAACAGCAATTGAAAGCCATTTGGACAGGCACATTGACAAGAAAGGTTTAGGACAGATATCAACCAAATGAGACTAGCTTAGATGGGGCATCTTGGTCAGCATGGACCAGATGGGTTGAAGGGCCTGTTTCCTTACTGTGTGAGTATGTGGCACCCTTCATAGCCAAGGGATCGATCAGGTAGATGCACAGAGTCTGTTGCCCAGAGTAGGGGAATCGGGAACTAGGTTTAAGGTGAGGTGGGGGGGGGGAGATTTAATAGGAACCTGAGGAGTAACGTTTTTACACAAAGGGTGGTGGGTATGTGGAACCAGCTGCCGGAGGAGGTAGTTGAGGCAGGAACTATCGCAATGTTTAAGAAACATTTAGACGGGTTCATGGACAGAGCAGGTTTAGAGGGATTTGGGCCAAACGCGGGCAGGTGGGACTAGTGTAGATGGGACGTGTGTAAGAACGAACTGCAGATGCTGGTTGACACCGAAGACAGACACAAAATGCTGGAGTAACTCAGCGGGACGGGCAGCATCCCTGGAGAGAAGGAACGGGTGACGTTTCGGGTCGAGGTCCATCATGTTGGGTCATGTTGGTCAACATGGGCAGGTTGGGCCAAAGGGCCTGTTTCCACACTGTATGATGAAGCCGAGACCTGGCAACATTCCCGTTAGTCTCCCAGTGTGGTCACATCTTTCCCGTAAACTGATGAGCGAAACGGAATATTTTTGTTATAGTCAGTATCACTCTTGTGTATCCAGAGTGAAACTGGATTTTTGGAACGTTGAAGTCACCTAGTAACAGAAGGAACTGTTTTAGACCATGACTCAGTTGTTTAGAGTAGTGGTAAGGTCACCATGACCTGTTCCTGGAACATCACCCACCCCACCACAACACCCTCTCCAATGAATCATAGAGGCATACAGCGAGGAAACAGACCCTTCTGGCCCAACCTGCCCACACATGTCCCAGCTACACCAGTCCCACCTGCCTACGATTGGCCCATATCCCTCCAAACCTGTCCTATCCATGTACCTGTCAAACTGTCTCTTAAACGTTGGGGAAAGTCCCTGCCTAAACTACTTCCTCTGGCGGCTTGTACCATACACCCACCACCCTTTGTGTGAAAAAATTGCCCCTCAGATTCATAGAAACATAGAAAATAGGTGCAGGAGGAGGCCATTCGGCCTTTTGAGCCAGCACCGCCATTCATTGTGATCATGGCCGATCGTCCCTAATCAATAACCCGTGCCTGCCTTCTCCCCATTTCCCTTGATTCCACTAGCCCCTAGAGCTCTATCTAACTCTATCTAGCTCTATCTTCCTATCAAATCTTTTCCCCTTCACCTTGAACCTATGTCCTCTGGTCCTCGATTCACCTACTCTGGGCAAGAGACTACCCAATCTATTTTATGCACCTCTGTAAGATCACCCCCTCATCCTCCTGCGTTCCAGGGAATAGAGTCCCAGCCAACTCAACCTCTCCCTATATATAGCTCACACCCTCTAGTCCTGGCAATATCCTCGTAAATCTTCTCTGCACCCTTTCCAGCTTAACCTAGTGCATCAGTCATTGAAAGGAAGCATGCAGGTACAGCAGGCAGTGAAGAAAGCCAATGGAATGTTGCCCTTCATAACAAGAGGAGTTGAGTATAAGAGCAAAGAGGTCCTTCTGCAGTTGTACAGGGCCCTAGTGAGACCGCACCTGGAGTACTGTGTGCAATTTTGGTCTCCAAATTTGAGGGAGGATATTCTTGCTATTGAGGGCGTGCAGCGTAGGTTTACTAGGTTAATTCCCGGAATGGCGGGACTGTCATATGTTGAAAGACTGGAGCGACTAGGCTTGTATCCACTGGAATTTAGGATGAGAGGGGATCTTATCGGAACGTATAAGATTATTAAGGGGTTGGACACATTAGAGGCAGGAAACATGTTCTCAATGTTGGGGGAGTCCAGAACCAGGGGCCACAGTTTAAGAATAAGGGGTAGGCCATTTAGAACGGAGATGAGGAGAAACTTTTTCAGTCAGAGAGTTGTGAATCTGTGGAATTCTCTGCCTCAGAAGGCAGTGGAGGCCAATTCTCTGAATGCATTCAAGAGAGAGCCAGATAGAGCTCTTAAGGATAGCGGAGTCAGGGGGTATGGGGAGAAGGCAGGAACGGGGTACTGATTGAGAATGATCAGCCATGATCACATTGAATGGTGGTGCTTGCTCGAAGGGCCGAATGGCCTACTCCTGCACCTATTGTCTATTGTCTATAACACTTTTCCTGTAACATGGTGCCCAGTACTTGAAAGCACATTCAGTGAAACAGTTAATATCTTTTCTCAGAAAATCTTCCAAAATCTCCCAAGTCCTTCCCCCTCATCGAGACTTGGGACAGATTCGGGTCAACCGCATTAGGATTTTCAGCAGAACAGTGGCACAGCAGTTAGCCGGTGCCTCACAGAGATGGAGTCACGGGTTCGATCCTGACCATGGGAGCTGTGTGTATGTGTGTGTGTGCGCGTGTGTGCATTTGCGTGTTTGTGTGTGTGTGTGTGGAGTTTGCATGTTCTCAAAGTGCTGGAGTAACAATGGAGGAAACATTTTCCCAATATTGGGAGAGGCCCAGAACCAGGGGCCCCACAGTCTAAGAATAAAGGGGAGGCCATTTAAAACTGAGGTGAGAAAAATCTTTTTCACCCAGAGAGTTGTGAATTTGTGGAATTCTCTGCCATAGAGGGCAGTGGAGGCCAATTCACTGGATGAATTTAAAATTCGTAAGGGTGTCAAAGGTTACGAGGAGAAGGCAGGAGAATGTGTTTGAGAGGGAGAGATAGATCAGCCATGATTGAATGGCGGTGTAGACTTGATGGGCCGAATGGCCTAATTCTGCTGCAGTGACATACTATTATGGCATTTAAAAGACAATCGGAAAGGTACATGGATAGGAAAGGTTTAGAAGAATATGGGCCCAGCGCGGGCAAGTTTCCATGCTGTGTGAGTTCATGTGCAGCGTAGGTTCACGAGGTTAATTCCCGGAATGGCGGGACTGTCATATGTTGAAAGACTGGAGCGACTAGGCTTGTATACACTGGAATTTGGAAGGATGAGAGGGGATCTTATCGAAACGTATACGATTATTAAGGTGTTGGACACGTTAGAGGCAGGAAACATGTTCCCAATGTTGGGGGAGTCCAGAACCAGGGGCCACAGTTTAAAAATAAGGGGTAGGCCATTTAGAACGGAGATGAGGAAACACTTTTTCACCCAGAGAGTTGTGAATCTGTGGAATTCTCTGCCTCGCAAGGCAGTGGAGGCCAATTCACTGGATGTTTTCAAGAGAGAGTTAGATAGAGCTCTTAAAGATAGCGGAGTCAAGTGATATGGGGAGAAGGCAGGAACGGGGTGGTTGTGGATGATCAGCCATGATCACAGTGAATGGCGGTGCTGGCTCAAAGGGCTGAATGGCCTCCTCCTGCACCTATTGTCTATTGTCTATGACATTTGGCACTCAGCATAGGCGGCATGGTGGCGCAGTGGTAGAGTTGCTGCTTCACAGTGCCAGACACCCGGGTTCCATCCTGACTACGGGTGGAAAGGTCTCTGTATGTAGTTTGTACCTTCTCCCTGTGACCACGTGGGTTTCCTCCCGAGTGCTCCGGTTTCCTCCCACACACCAAAGGAGGTGCGGGTTTGTAGGTTAATCGACTTCGTAAAATTGTAAATTGTCCCCAGTGTGTGTAGGATAGTGTTAGTGTACGGGGATCGCTGGTCGGTGCAGACTCGGTGGGCCGAACAACCTGTCTCCACGCTGTATGTTTAAAGTCTGAATCTTGAAATCTTGAATCTTGGAATCTTGAAATCTTGAATCTTGGAATCTTGAAATCTTGAATCTTGAATCTGTACACTGTAAATGGCTCGATTGTAATCACGAGTTGGCCCATATCTCTAAACCTTTCCTATCCATAGTCCTGTCAAAATGTCTGCATCTCTACTATACAATATAATAATCATATATTGTCTTTCCATTGACTGGATAGCAGTCCTTGATCGGACTTTGCTGTCTTTACCTTGAACTTATTCCCTTTATCATGTGTCTATATGATGTTTATGTTAAATTTTATTTTATGTGGCTGTGTGTCTTGTTGCTTTTTACTTAGTATGGCTGTATGGTAACTCAAATTTCACTGTACCTTAATTGGTACATGTGACAATTAAATTGAATCTTGAATCTTGAAATCTTGAATCTTGAAATCTTGAATCTTGAAATCTTGAATCTTGAAATCTTGAATCTTGAAATCTTGAATCTTGAAATCTTGAATCTTAAAAATCTTGAATCTTGAATCTGTAAATGGCTCGATTGTAATCACGAATTGTCTTTCCGCTGACTGGTTAGCACGCAACAAAAAGCTTTTCACTGTACCTCGGTAGAGGTAACAATAAACTAAACTGAACTAAAACTAAGCTCAGCTCATCGCTGTCACACGATGCATGGGTTGTTGTCAAACAAAGCCTTGTTCAGTTGCTGAGTCTGTGATCTGTGGTTCCACCCCTGTTCCGCCCCTCTCCCACAATGCAGGGTGGTAATCAGTCTGGTCTCCCGTCTCTTGCAGCCCCGCGTGAAGTCCAGAGACACAGGGAGATGTGCGGGGGCTCATCGCCGTCGCCCAGCGTGACTCCCAGCCCCGAGGGCACCCTGGGGACCCGGGGTCGTGGCACGGACCTGGGCCCCCTGGCCCTCTCCACCTCTGCCATCCACCTCACCGCAGCCTCCCACTCCACGCCCAGGATAAACGCCAGGCGGCACCCCTCCACCAAAGGTAAGGAAACGGGGGGAGAGCGTGCAAACTCCACACGGACAGAGTCACACTCGTGTCAAAACAGGAAGCCAATGTGGTCACTGGGAGAGCGTGCAAACTCCACACAGACAGAGTCACACTCTTGTCAAAACAGGAAGCCAATGTAGTCACTGGGAGAGCGTGCAAACTCCACACAGACAGCACCCGAGGGCAGTGTTGAACCCAGGTCACTGAACACTGGGGACCTTCTACAAAGAGGTCCTTCTACAGTTGTACCGGGCCCTGGTGAGACCGCACCTGGAGTACTGTGTGCAGTTTTGGTCTCCAAATTTGAGGAAGGATATTCTTGCTATGGAGGGCGTGCAGCGTAGGTTCACTAGGTTAATTCCCGGAATGGCGGGACTGTCGTATGTTGAAAGGCTGGAGCGATTGGGCTTGTATACACTGGAATTTAGAAGGATGAGGGGGGATCTTATTGAAACATATAAGATAATTAGGGGATTGGACACATTAGAGGCAGATAACATGTTCCCAATGTTAGGGGAGTCCAGAACAAGGGGCCACAGTTTGAGAATAAGGGGTAGGCCATTTAGAACGGAGATGAGGAAGAACTTTTTCAGTCAGAGGGTGGTGAAGGTGTGGAATTCTCTGCCTCAGAAGGCAGTGGAGGCCAGTTCGTTGGATGCTTTCAAGAGAGAGCTGGATAGAGCTCTTGAGGATAGCGGAGTGAGGGGGTATGGGGAGAAGGCAGGAACGGGGTACTGATTGAGTGATCAGCCATGATCGCATTGAATGGCGGTGCTGGCTCGAAGGGCTGAATGGCCTACTCCTGCACCTATTGTCTATTGTCTATTGTCTATTGTCTATTGTCTATTGACACTTTGCAGCCACAGGGAGAACATGCAAACTCCACGTAGACAGCAACCCGAGATCAGGGTCGAGCCCAGGGATCTCACAATCACAATGAGAACGTGCAAACTCCACACGGACAGCACCAGAGGGAGCGGTCGAACCCAGATCACTGATCCCCGGGATAGCAAGCATCACAGATACCTCAGAATTAAAGAGCGCGCTTTTAGAAAGGAGGTGAGGAGGAACTTCTATAGTCAGAGGGTAGTGAATCATTGTCACAGAGGGCTGTGGAGGCCAAGTCAGTGGATATTTTTAAGTCAGAGATAGACAAATTCTTGATTAGAACGGTTGTCAAATGTTATGGGGAGAAGGCAGGAGAATGGGGTTAGGAGGCAGCGATCAGCCATGAATGAATGGCGGAGTAGACATGATGGGCCAAATGGCCTAATTCCTATAACTTATTCACTGGAGTTTAGAAGGATGAGAGGGGATCTTATAGAAACATATAAAATTCTTAAGGGATTGGACAGGCTAGATGCAGGATAAATATTCCTGATGTTGGGGGAGTCCAGAACCAGGGGGTCACAGTTTAAGAATAAGGGGTAGGGCATTTAGGACTGAGATGAGGAAAAACCTTTTCACCCAGAGAGATGTGAATCTGTGGAATTCTCTGCCACAGAAGGCAGTGGAGGCCGATTCAATGGATGTTTTCAAGAGAGAGTTAGATAGGGCTCTTAGGGCTAAAGGACTCAAGGGATATGGGGAAAAAGCAGGAACGGGGTACTGATTGTGGATGACCAGACATGATCATATTGAGCGGTGCCAGCTCGAAGGGCTGAATGGCCTACTCCTGCACCTATTTTCTATGTTTCTGTGTGAACTTGTGAGATAGAGATTGAGTTTGTAAAGAGGGTGTGTCTGTGTCTACAATTGGGGAGGGGGTGGAAAGCTAGGGTTACCAACTGTCCCGTATTAGCCGGGACATCCCGTATTTTGGGCTAAATTGGTTTGTCCCGTACGGGACCGCCATTGTCCCGTAATAGGCCCGGGGGGCGCAGTAGGCCCGGAAGCTGTAGGCCTGGACACCGTAGGCCCGGACACTGTAGGCCCGGACACTGTAGGCCCGGACACTGTAGGCCCGATCACTGTAGGCCCGATCACTGTAGGCCCTATCACTGTAGGCCCGATCACTGTAGGCCCGATCACTGTAGGCCCGATCACTGTAGGCCCGATCACTGTAGGCCCGATCACTGTAGGCCCGATCACTGTGGGCCCGATCACTGTGGGCCCGATCACTGTGGGCCGGATCACTGTGGGCCCGATCACTGTGGGCCCGATCACTGTGGGCCCGATCACTGTGGGCCCGATCACTGTGGGCCCGATCACTGTGGGCCCGATCACTGTGGGCCCGATCACTGTGGGCCCGATCACTGTGGGCCCGGACACTGTGGGCCCGGACACTGTGGGCCCGGACACTGTGGGCCCGGACACTGTGGGCCCGGACACCGTGGGCCCGGACACCGTGGGCCCGGACACCGTGGGCCCGGACACCGTGGGCTCGGACACCGTGGGCTCGGACACCGTGGGCCCGGACACCGTGGGCCCGGACACCGTAGGCCCGGACACCGTAGGCCCGGACACCGTAGGCCCGGACACCGTAGGCCCGGACACCGTAGGCCCGGACACTGTAGGCGCGGAGGCAGCTGTAGGCCCAGAGGCCCGGGCGCCGCCTGATGGAGGTTGCGTGGCAACTCGTCTCCCGTCCCGGGCGGCCGCCATTGGTGGAGCGGGAGCACGTGGCCGCTGGCTGGGTGAGGTCACGTGGGGCGCGGGGCGCTGACGTCACCTTGTCCCGTATTTGGGAGTGAGAACGTTGGCAACCCTCGGGAACGCTGTTATTAGTGGCTTGGATGGGTGACTCTGGGTAACTCATCATTTGTTTTCTCTGCTTGTCTCATTTCCTCACTCAATCAGGGTTCAACTCGGACGACGATATTCGGGCCCTGCCGCTTGAATCGGAGTTTACCAAGAATGCCAACGCAAGCCTCGGTAAGTCACGGTGATCTTTCTTCTGCCACTGGAAACATCCCTTCCACATCCACTCTATCCAGGCCTTTCACCATCATCCGGTACATTTAAATAAGGTAGACATCGAAAATAGGTGCGGGAGGAGGCCATTTGGCCCCTCGAGCCAGCACCGCCATTCACTGTGATCATGGCTGATCATCCACAATCAGTAACCCGTGCCTGCCTTCTCCCCATATCCCTTGATACCACTAGCCCCTAGAGCTCTATCTAACTCTCATTTAAATTCATCCAGTGAATTGGCCTCCACTGCCCTCTGTGGCAGAGAATTCCACAAATTCACAACTCTCTGGGTGAAAAAGTTCCTTCTCACCTCAGTTTTAAATGGCCTCCCCTTTATTCTTAGACTGTGTGGCCCCTGGTTCTGGACTCCCCCAACATTGGGAACATTTTTCCTGCATCTAGCTTGTCCAGTCCTTTCATAATTTGATATGTCTATAAAATCCCCTCTCATCCTTCTTAAAACTCCAGTGAATACAAGCCCAGTCTTTCCAATCTTTCCTCATATGACAGTCCCAACATCCCTGGGATTAACCTGGTGAACCTACGCTGCACTGCCTCAATAGCAAGGACGTCCTTCCTCAAATTAGCAGACCAAAACTGCACACAATACTCCAGATGTGGTCTCACCAGGGCCACTAATAAGGTCCCCCCTCATCTTCCTGCACTCCAGCGAGTACAGGCCCAGTGGTGTCCAACGCTCCTCGTTTAGTTTGTGATAGTTTATTTTATTATTATTGTGTACTGAGGTACAGTACACACTTTTTTGTTGCATGCTAACCAGTCAGTGGAAAAACTATACATGATTCCAATCAAGCCGTCCACAGTGTTTAGATACAGGATAAAGGGAATAACGTTTTGTGCAAGGTAAAGTCCGATTCAAGATAGTCCAAGGGTCTCCAACGAGGTAGATGGGAGGCCAGGATTGTTCTCTAGTTGGTGATAGAATGGTTCAGTTGCCTGAGGAGGTAGTTGAGACTGGGACTATCCCAACTTTTAAGAGAGAATTAGACAGGAACATGGATAGGTTTTGGGGGTATATTTAGAAGGATGAGAGGGGATCTTATCGAAACGTATAAGATTATTAAGGGGGTGGACACGTTAGAGGCAGGAAACATGTTCCCAATGTTGGGGGAGTCCAGAACAAGGGGCCACAGTTTAAGAATAAGGGATAGGCCATTTAGAACGGAGATGAGGAAAAACTTTTCCAGTCAGAGAGTTGTAAATCTGTGGAATTCTCTGCCTCAGAAGGCAGTGGAGGCCAATTCTCTGAATGCATTCAATAGAGAGCTAGATAGAGCTCTTAAGGATAGCGGAGTCAGGGGGTATGGGGAGAAGGCGGGAACGGGGTACTGATTGAGAATGATCAGCCATTATCACATTGAATGGCGGTGCTGGCTCGAAGGGCTGAATGGCCTACTCCTGCACCTATTGTCTATGGAGCGAATGCAGGCAATTGGGACTAATGTAGTTGGGACATGGATTTAAATTTTATTAGCCAAGTGGTGCTTTGTTCGCAAGTAACGACACGACATACAGTAAACAGTTAAGAATAAAACATTAAAACATTAAAACATGAAGAATAAAACGTTATAGTTTAAATATGTGAAGAATGAAATAAAACACCAGAGCAAAAGGAGGCCACAGACCGTTGGCCGTTGTGGGCAAGTTGGGCTGAAGGGCCTGTTTCCACACCGTGCCAACCTCGAGTGGTAAGCACAAAATGCTGGAGTAACTCAGCGGGTCAGGCAGCATCTCTGGAGAACATGGGCAGGTGACGTTTCACAGAGTGCTGGAGTAACTCAGCGGGTCAGGCAGCATCTGTGGAGAACATGGGCAGGTGACGTTTCGGGTCGAGACCCTTCTTCAGTCTCAAGAAGGGTCTCGACCCGAAACGTCTCCCATTCCTTCTCTCCCGAGATGCTGCCTGACCCGCTGAGTTACTCCAGCATTTTGTGTCTACCTTCGGTTTTAAGCAGCATCTGCAGTTTTCTCCCTACGCAGGTTGACCCTGTGACTGTGTTTGCTTTGGACAGGAGCTGAGGACGTCGCGGGTCACGGAGCGGACAGCCCGGGCAGCGAAGACTTGGTCCCCAGCCGAGACGTGGGGGCAGGCCCCAGGGAGAAGGCCTTGTACCGCTCCAGCTCAGCCACGCTGCCCAGCGCCAGGCCAGACGCCAGCATGGTGCGGGCAAGCCCCCTGCCCTACAGAACCCTGCAGAGGGTGGCGCACAGACCAGAGGGCAGGGCAAGACCGGGCTCACCGGGCAACGAGATGGTGACCTTGGAGGAGTTCCTGCAGGAGAGCGGACAGTCGGCAGCCGGTGTAAGTAGCGGTCCGATGCTCGAGCCCAGCTCAGTTTAGTTTAGAGATACAGCACGGAAACAGGCCCTTCGGCCCACCCGGTCCGTGCCGACCCGCGATCCCCACACACTAACACCATCCTACACCAACGAGGGACAATTTTTACATTTGCCCAGCCAATTAACCTACAAACCTGTACGTCTTTGGAGTGCGGAAACAGCGCGGAAACAGGCCCTTCGGCCCACCGAGTCGGTGCCGACCCGCGATCCCCGCACACTAACACCATCCTACACATACACACACTAGGGAACAATTTACACTTATACCGTAGAGCCAATTAACCTACAAACCTGCACGTCTTTGGAGTGTGGGAGGAAACCGAAGATCTCGGAGAAAACCCACGCAGGTCACGGGGAGAACGTACAAACTCCGTACAGACAGCACCCGTAGTCGGGATGGAACCTGGGTCTCCGGCGCTGCAAGCGCTGTAAGGCGGCAACTCTACCGCTGCGCCACCGTGACTGCCCTCTCAGTCTCTGGTGTCCAGGGATCAGTGCGGGTGTCGGGGGTTATGGGGAGAAGGCAGGAGAATGGGGTTAGGAGGGAGAGATAGATCAGCCATGATTGAATGGCGGAGTAGAGCTGATGGGTCGAATTCTGCTCCTATGTCTTATAGTGTTATGAAACAAGCCCTCAGTTCAACTTGCCATACTGACTAAGATGCCCCACATGTCCACACATGTCTCTCTCTCTCTCTGTCCCTCTCTCTCTCTCTCTCTGTTCCTCTCTCTCTCTCTCTCTGTTCCTCTCTCTCTCTGTTCCTCTCTCTCTCTCTCTCTCTCTGTTCCTCTCTCTCTCTCTGTTCCTCTCTCTCTCTCTCTCTGTTCCTCTCTCTCTCTCTGTTCCTCTCTCTCTCTGTTCCTCTCTCTCTCTGTTCCTCTCTCTCTCTGTTCCTCTCTCTCTCTGTTCCTCTCTCTCTCTGTTCCTCTCTCTCTCTGTTTCTCTCTCTCTCTCTCTCTCTCTCTCTCTCTCTCTCTCTCTCTCTCTCTCTCTCTCTCTCTCTCTCTCTCTCTCTCTCTCTCTCTCTCTCTCTCTCTCTCTCTGTTCCTCTCCCTCTCTCCCTCTCTCCCTCTCTCCCTCTCCCCCTCTCCCCCTCACCCTCTCCCCTCTCCCCCTCTCCCTCTCCCCTCTCCCCCTCTCCCCTTCTCCCCTTCTCCCCCTCTCTCCCTCTCCCCCTCTCTCCCTCTCCCCCTCTCCCCCTCTCCCTCTCTCTCCCTCTCCCTCTCCCCCTCCCTCTCCCCCTCACACACCCACTCTCCCTGTACCTCCCTCTTGGTCAGTACTGTGCAGCAATGTCAGTGTGGTTTCAGTGTGGTGGCAGTTCCACTAATGTGTGGACGTACCCACCCCTGATCCTGTGACTCACGAATGCGCCCCTTTTCACTTCCTCTTTGTCGTCCAAATGAGACAAGTAACTTCTGCATACGAAGGAACGGCAGACACCGACCGGTTTAAACCGAAGACAGACACAAAAAGCTGGAGTAACTCAGCGGGTCAGGCAGCATCATCGGAGAGACGGAATGGGTGACATTTCGGGTCGAGACCCTTCTTCAGACTCGACCCGAAACGTCACCCATCCCTTCTCTCCAGAGATGCTGCCTGTCCCGCTGAGTTACTCCAGCTTTTTGTGTCTTTCTTCAGTTTGAATCAGCACCTGCAGTTCCTTCCTGTATAACATGTCGGTTTCAAATGTGACCAGATGAGGTTTAAAATGTTTGGCGTTACATTCTTGTGAGGTGAAACACAAACACAAAATAGTCAGAGGGTGGTGGAATCCTTCAACGGCCAAGAGTGCTTTATTATCCAATGTCCCAAACACATCTATGAAATTCTTGCTTGCCTCTCTCTCTCTCTCTCTCTCTCTCTGTCTCTCTCTCTCTCTCTCTCTCTCTGTCTCTCTCTCTCTGTCTCTCTCTCTGTCTGTCTCGAGCACGACAGAATATGTAAACATAATACTCTGGAAACAATATAATAAACAAGAACAAAAATTGAATAGTGAAAGGCCTGGATAGAGTGGATGTGGAGAGGATGTTTCCACTAGTGGGAGAGTCTAGGACTAGAGGGCACAGCCCCAGAATTAAAGGACGTTCCTTTAGGAAGGAGATGAGAAGGAACCTCTTTAGTCAGAGGGCGGTGAATCTGTGGGATTATTTGCCACAGACGGCTGTGGAGGCCACAAGTCAGTGGATATTTTCTAAGGCAGAGATGGATGATTAGTGCGGGTGTCAGGGGTTATGGGGAGAAGGCAGGAGAATGGGGTGAGGAGGGAGAGATAGATCAGCCATGATTGAATGGCGGAGTAGACTTGATGGGCCGAATGGCCAAATTCTGCTCCTATCACTTATGATCTTATGAAATTCAGTAAATAGAATAGATTCTATTCTAGCCCAGACAGAGCACAGAAGGAAGGAACTGGTTGACATCCTGAAGAAGGGTCCCGACCCAAAACCTGCACCTATCCATGTTCTCCACAGATGCTGCCTGACCCGCTGAGTTACTCCAGCACTCTGTGAAACGTCACCTATCCATGTTCTCCACAGATGCTGCCTGACCCGCTGCGTTACTCCAGCACTCTGTGAAACGTCACCTATCCATGTTCTCCACAGATGCTGCCTGACCCGCTGAGTTACTCCAGCACTCTGTGAAACGTCACCTATCCATGTTCTCCACAGGTGCTGCCTGACCCGCTGAGTTACTCCAGCACTGTGTCTTCTCTTGCAGAATCTATCTTCATAGAGAATCATGAAATATCTTCATAAGTGCCTGCTGCTGGTTTTCTAATTGATTCATTGAGTTGATTGGTCATAAGATCATAAGTAATAGGGGCAGAATCCGAGTCACCACTCCAGGCGGTCACGGTGGCGCAGCGGTAGAGTTGCTGCCTTACAGCGAATGCAGCGCCGGAGACCCGGGTTCCATCCCGACTACGGGTGCCGTCTGTACGGAGTTTATACGTTCTCCCCGTGACCTGCGTGGGTTTTCTCCGAGATCTTCGGTTTCCTCCCACACTCCAAAGACGTGCAGGTTTGTAGGTTAATTGGCTGGGCAAATGTAAAAATTCTCCCTAGCGTCTCTCTCTCTCTGTCCCTCTCTCTGTCTCTCTCTCTGCCTCTGTCTCTCTCCGTTTCTCTGTCTCTCTCTCTGTTTCTCTCCCTCTCTCTCTCTCCCTCTCTCTCTCTCACTCTTTCTGTCTGTCTCTCTGTCTCTGTTTCTCTCTCTGCCTCTCTCTCTCTCTCTCCATCTCTCTCTCTCTCTCTCCATCTCTCTCTCTCTCTCTCTCTCTCTCTCTCTCACTCTCTGCCTCTCTCTCTGCCTCTCTCTCTGCCTCTCTCTCTGCCCCTCTCTCTCTCTCCACCTCAGTCTGTCTGTCTCTCTCTGTTTCTCTGCCTCTCTCGCTCTCTCTGCCTCTCTCTCTGCCTCTCTCTCTCTCTCCACCTCAGTCTGTCTGTCTCTCTCTGTTTCTCTCTGCCTCTCTCGCTCTCTCTGCCTCTCTCGCTCTCTCTGTCTCTCTCTCTCTCCATCTGTCTGTCTCTCCCTGCCTCCCTCTGTTTCTCTCTCTGTCTCTCTCTCTGTCTCTCTCTCTCTCTCTCTCCATCATTGTCTGTCTGTCTCTCCCTGCCTCCCTCTGTTTCTCTCTCTCTCTCTCTCTCTCTCTCTCTCTCTCTCTCTCTCTCTCTCTCTCTCTCCCTCCCTCTCTCCCTCTTTGTCTGTCTGTCTCTCTCCCTCTTTGTCTGTCTGTCTCTCCCTGCCTCCCTCTGTTTCTCTCTCTCTCTCTCTCTCTCTCTCTCTCTCTCTCTCTCTCTCTCTCTCTCTCTCTCTCTCTCTCTCTCTCTCCCTCTCTCCCTCTTTGTCTGTCTGTCTCTCCCTGCCTCCCTCTGTTTCTCTCACTGTGTGTGTCTCTCTCTCTCCGTCTCTCTCTGGGAGATATTCCCCGCTGGTGGTCCCGTACCCGGGGTGCCAGTCTGGTGGTCCCGTACCCGGTGTGCCGGGGTGCCTGTCTGGTGGTCCCGTACCCGGTGTGCCGGGGTGCCAGTCTCCTCGCTGTGTCTCTCGGCCAGTCTCGCTGGATGGCGGTGGCATGCTTTAACGGGTGCCTTTTGTCGTTGCCGTTGCAGGCGAGTTCTCGGGACGAGTTACTGAGCGACTATTTCAGGAAGAGGAGCGAGCCGTTGATGATCAGCGGGCCGCCGGGCACGGTGGAGACGGACGCTGGACGTGCCGCCAAGGCGCCGGCGGATGGGAGCGTGTCCGGGCCGGGGCAGTTCATCAGGCCGAGCCCCCAGACCCCCAGGCACGAGTCTCCCAGCGTTTCCCCGTGTGGCCAGACGCCCCCCGGGCACGGGGATGGCGTGGAAGCGGGCGTGGGAGCGGGCTCGGGCGTGGAGAAGGCCGGGCCACCCCCACCGCGGTCGTCGTGCAGAGGGGGACCGCTGACCAGGGCCGTCAGCTTGGCTTCGGCCGACCTGCTGCTTAGGCGGGAGGCGCAGAGGCAGGACACACAGCCGCGGGGGTGCCTGGAGCCCCCGGCCCTGGGCAGAGAGGGCGGCAGCAACGGCAGGGGGGGCTGGAGGTCGATGGCAGACTGCCGGGCCGCGGAGCAGAGGGAGAGGCCGCGGTCAGCCCGCACTCCCGACCCGGACCCGGAGCTGGACCTCCTCTGCCGGACACTCGACCCCCGCCGCCTGTCCCTGGCCCCACCCAAAGACAAGGCCTTCCCCCTCACCCTCCCGCCCCCTCCCGCCGACCGCCGGGCCACGGAGACCTCCTCCCCCGCGCCTGCCAACGCTCCCCGGCCCCCCGAAGACCCAACGCCGGGCCCCAGGAGGCCAGCCACCTCCCCCGACCCCAGCACCGACCCACAGACTGTGTGGTACGAGTATGGCTGTGTGTGACCCAGACAACACCGGGCCCCAGGAGCCCAGCCACCTCACCTGACCCCAGCACCGACCCACAGACTGTGTGGTACGAGTAAGGCTGTGTGTGACCCAGACAACACCGGGCCCCAGACCCCTCTCACGCAGCAACAAACCCCAAGCACACACAAAGAACTGCAGGCGCTGGTGTGCACCAAAGATAAACACAGAGTGCTGGAGTAACTCAGCGGGCCAAGCAGCATCTGTGGAGAAAGAGGATAGGTGACGTTTCGGGTCAGGACCCTTCAGCCTTCACTCGTACCTAGAAACATAGAAAGTATCACAAAATGCTGGAGTAACTCAGCAGGTCAGGCAGCATCTTGGCGAGAGGGAACGGGTGATGTTCACCCATGCCATGAGTTACTCCAGCATTTTGTGATACCTGCGATTTGTACCAGCATCTGCAGTTATTTTCCTAGAAACATAGAAAATAGGTGCAGGAGTAGGCCATTCGGCCCTACGAGCCAGCACCGCCATTCACTATGAGCACGGCTGATCATCCAAAATCAGTACCCCGTTCCTGCTTTTCTCCCCACATCCCTTGATTCCGTTAGCCCTAAGAGCTAAATCTGACTCTCTCTTGAAAACATCCAGTGAATTGGCCTCCACTGCCTTCTGTGGCAGAGAATACCACAGACTCACAACTGTGTACACAATTCACAAATTCGCGTCCACAGAATTACAGTGAAGTTCTTTTTTTTTTGTACACAGTTCAGTGACAATTCACTAGGCCCACTCACACTACGAGTGGAAGATGTGAGACCACACTGAGTCTTTACACAAGTGTCACCATGGTTCACGTTGGGGCCCTTCTTCAAATTGGACGTCGTTCAGTTCAGTTTATCGTCACGTGTACCGAGGTACAGTGAAAAGCTTTTGTTAAGTGCTGACCAGAAAAGACCAGAGCCATCAATGGCCAAGACTCCCCCCTGACCCCCCCAACCTCCCCCTTTAGGATTCTGACCTCTTCCCACTTCCAGTTCCCTCCCCTCTACTCTCAGTCTGAAGAAGGGTCCCAACCCGAAACATCACCCATCCATGTTCTCCACAGATGCTGCCTGACCCGCTGAGTTACTCCAGCACTCTGTGAAACGTCACCTATCCATGTTCTACGGAGATGCTGCCTGACCCGCTGAGTTACTCCAGCACTCTGTGAAACGTCACCCATCCATATTCTCCACAGATGCTGCCTGACCCGCTGAGTTACTCCATCACTTTGTGTCCATCTTTAAAGAAAAAACCCCTTTCCTCTTTCATTACGGACTAGTCAGGAGTTTACTTAAAGACTATTCCAACCGGAAGATAACCTGCACGCCGACTTAAATCACAATCATTTGGAGTTGTGTTTTTTAATGTAAATCGAAGAGTGAAGTAACACTTTATCTGGATATCGAGCCAATAGGGTTTAAGGAAAGGTTGTTCTTGGAATGTGTGCATTGGAACAGGTTCTAATCGGCCTGAAGAAGGGTCTCGACCCGAAACGTCAGCCATCCATGTTCTCCACAGATGCTGCCTGACCCGCTGAGTTACTCCAGCACCCTGTGAAACGTCACCTATCCATGTTCTCCACAGATGCTGCCTGACCCGCTGAGTTCCTACACAAGGGCAATGGTTCAAATTGACTCTAATTCATCGCCCATTTTCACCAAGCAGACAACCAGTTTTAATTGAACCTACACTTACCCCTTGCAAAAGGCGAAGGACATCATCTTTCATAAATCATCCACCCATCTAATGTTCAACGTGCTTGGTCGGACTTCTATCACAAGCTAGACACAAAAAGCTGGAGTAACTCAGCGGGTCAGGCAGCATCTCCGGAGAGAAGGAATGGGTGATGTTTCGGGTCGAGACCCTTCTTCAGACTGGTTAGCGATAAGGGAAACGAGAGATAGGTGTAGGGAGATAAAGGCTGGGTGAGGTCACGTGGGGCACGGGGCGGTGACGTCACCCTTTGTCCCTTATTTGGGAGTGAGGAAGTTGGCGACCTTACTAATATGGGACAAGGGCGGTCCCGTACGGGACAAACTAATTTAGCCCAAGATACGGGATGTCCCGGCTAATACGGGACAGTTGGCAACCCTAGTTCCTTCCTGCACATTTCTATCACAGGCATTGGATTACGGAACCACAGATCACGTTTAGCCCGCCTCTTTAAAATAGCGTTTTGTTAAGTCCTGAACTTTGTTGCTTCCCTGCATAATTGTTTATTCCAGGAATTGGTTCCCTTTTGAGAGATGGGTTAAATCTGCTTTCCCCCACACTACTGGGCAGTGGCACCATGTCATGATGGAACTGCTCTAGGCTGTTTAGTACTTTAAAGCCACCTCCTTCAACGCGGCCCTCCCTCAGAGGAAACTGTCTGAAATGTTACTTCATCATTTCCCCTTCCTCCTTTCCCCCAAAAACATGCACATGCACACTCTACAAGTGTGCAAGGTGTGTCACTAATCCTTGCAATCTCCACAAGTGTGCAAGGTGTGTCACTTATCCTTGCACTCTCTACAAGTGTGCGAGGTGTGTCACTAGTCCTTGCACTCTCTACAAGTGTGCGAGGCGTGTCACTAATCCTTGCACTCTACAAGTGTGCGAGGTGTGTCACTAATCCTTGCACTCTACAAGTATGCAACGTATGTCACTAATCCTTGCACTCTACAAGTGTGCAAGGTATGTCACTAATCCTTGCATTCTATATGTGCAAGGTATAAGTCACTAATCTATGCACTCTACAAGTGTGCAAGGTATTTCACTAATCCTTGCACTCTACAAGTGTGTAAGGTATAAGTCATGAATCCTTGCACTCTATCCAGTTGTGCAATTATAAGTCACTAATCTTTGCACTCTATCCAGTTGTGCAAGGCACGTCACTAATCCTTGCACTCTATCCGTGTTGTGCAAGGGGCAAGTCACTTGTCATTGGACCCTATCCCAGTTGTGCACGGTGTAAATTGATAGAGCTTGCACTCTATCCAGTTGTGCAAGAGGTAAGTGTGGATGAAGATGTTACTGCAGCAGAGGGTAAGGACCAGAAGCGTAGCTGGAGATGGAAGGAAATACGTTGCTTGGAGCAGCGGGGGGCAGTGGGTGGAGAAACCCCATTGTTGTGCAAGGTGTGAGTCACTAATCCTTGCACTCTCTCCAATCGTGCAATGTTTCGGTTACTAATCCTTGCACTCTCCAATCGTGCAATGTTTCGGTTACTAATCCTTGCACTCGACCAAATCGTGCAAGGTTTCGGTTACTAATCCTTGCACTCGACCAAATCGTGCAAGGTTTTGGCTACTAATCCTTGCACTCGACCCAGTTGTGCACGAGGTGCACGCCACTAATACCGTGCCGATCGTCTATCGGGAGATGCAAGGGAGGAACGCTCCAAGGAGGGAAACATCTTCCCATTGTGGCAAGACTTTGAATACGTTTCAACACTGATCCTTACTGCCCTGTGCATTGCTGTTCCTTCACCCTGTAAATAACTGTAAATAGAGAGAGATTAGTCCCACGTGGGATTGCCGCTGAAATGTATATTCTGTAACCAGGCACCACGTCACGATGCATGACTCTGAATGACACAAACTGAAGCAAGCAGGTTCATCTATCGGTCCTAAGATCTGTTTTTTTTAGCTGTATTTTTCCAGGTCTTGATTGTATCATACTGCTTTGTCATTTCCCTGATTTTTATTTGGTGTTGTTGTTGTCGTTGTTAATTTACAAATCTGGGATTCAACTGGAAGGTTAACAGAGATTGTGCTATTTGGGCATTCCACTCCTGAAACAGCCCCACCTGGGAAGAACACTCTCTGTCGTTGGGTGGGTGAGGAGCTGGTGGAGACTGAATGAACTTCAGAGTCTCCACCACCTTCACAGGATCTCATGATCAGTTCAGTTTCGTTTTATTGTCACGGGCACCGAGAGAGTACAGTGAAAAGCATTTGTAGTATGCTAACCAGTCAGCAGAAAGACAATACACGATTACAATCCATCCATTTACAGATACATGATAAGGGAATCACGTTCAGTGCAAGGTAAAGCCAGCAACGTCCCATCAAGGATAGTCCGAGGGTCTCCAATGAGGTAGATAGTAGTTCAGCACTGCTCTCTGGTTGTGGTAGGATGGTTCAGTTGCCTGATAACAGCTGGGAAGAAACTGTCCCTGAATCTGGAGGTATGCGTTTTCACACTTTTATACCTTTTGCCCGATGGGAGAGGGGAGAAGAGGGAGTGGCCGGGGTGAGACTGGTCCTTGATGATGCTGCTGGCCTTGCCGAGGCAGCGTGAGGTGTAGATGGGGTCGATGGAAGGGAGGTTGGTTTGTGTGTGATGGTCTGGGCTGCGTCCACAATTCTCTGCGATTTCTTGCGGTCTTGGATAAAGCTGTTCCCAAACCAAGCTGTGATGCGTCCCGATAAAATGCTTTCCACAAAGCGCTCTGAGGAGCAAGAAATATCCTTGGTGTTGTACATTTCCTTTATGTAGATAAGGTTCAGGAAGGTGGGCTTTGATGTAATTAATCTTGTCAATTATTTCTGGCCTGTAAGATGCGGACCGAAGCTCAATTAAAAAATGTTACTTTTCCAGCTAACATTTAATTATTTGCAAATAAATTTTGAGATTCCAGAATTAAGTGATTCATTGGAGCCTTCCCAGAAAGGACATTCGCTTGCAAAGAAAGTTCATGTGTTCATTGAAATGTAACATGTTCTGCTCATCTCTTATTCCTGGTTAATTAGCAGTTCCAACTGCTTATACAGATTTGATCCTTGAAGAGGGGTTTCAATATCTGAGTATTGAGGTTTGTAAGTAAATGAACACATATGTAAGAGAGTAAGGTCATAAGGAATAGGAGTACAGTTAGAACATTCGGCCCATCAAGTCTACTCCGCCATTCAATCATGGCTGATCTATCTCTCCATCCTAACCCCATTCTCCTGCCTTCTCCCCATAACCCCTGACACCCCTACTAATGAAGTACCTATCCCTGCCTTAGAAATATCCACTGACTTGGCCTCCGCAGCCTGCTGTGGCAAAGAATCCCACGTATAGTATCTAAGAGGTTCCCAAAGCTCTCTCCATGAGTCGTCTTCCCTTGTGTCTTAGTTTAGTTTAGAGATACAGCGCGGAAACAGGTCCTTCGGCCCACCGGGTCCGTGCCGCCCAGCGATCCCCGCACATTAACACTATCCTACACCCACTAGGGACAATTTTTACATTTACCCAGCCAATTAACCTACAAACTAGCACGTCTTTGGAGCGTGGGAGGAAACCGAAGATCTTGGAGAAAACCCACGCAGGTCACGGGGAGAACGTACAAACTCCGTACAGACGGCGCCCGTGGTCGGGATGGAACCCGGGTCTCCGGCGCTGCATTCGCTGTAAGGCGGCAACTCTACCGCTGCGCCACCGTATCTTGGTGCCCATTCTAGGGCGGCACGGTGGCACAGCGGGTAGAGTTGATGCCTCACAGCGTCAGAGACCAGGGTTTTGATGCTGACTAGGGGTGCTGTGTGCACGGAGTTTGCACATTCTCTCTGAGCAAGCGGGTTTCCAAGTAAAAACAGACGTTTCTGCAAAGGTTGTACAAGAAGCTGAACGATGTAGGTCGCTTTTAATAAGTTGGAAGGAACTGCGGATGCTGGTTTACACCGAAGATAGACACAGAATGCTGGAGTAACTCAGCGGGGACAGGCAGCATCTCTGGAGAGAAGGAATGGGTGACGTTTCGGGTCAAGACCCTTCTTCAGACCAGCAAGGGGAAGATGTGCTTGAAGAGGCCAGTCGGCTGAGATTTTAGATGCTGAAGGGCCTGTTTCCGCGCTGTATCTCTAAACTAAACTAATCAAGAATCTATCTCTACCTTAAAAATACCCAATGAATTGGCCTCCACAGCCTTCTGTGGCAACGGATTCCACAGGTTCACCGCCCTCTGGCTAAAGAAATTCCTCCTCATCTCCTTCCTAAAAGAATGTCCTTTAATTCCTCCTTCAGACTGATTGCAGCAGGGGGGGGGGGGGGTGAGGAGAAAGCTGGAAGAGAGGTGGGGGGGGGGGGAAACCAATCCTAGGAAGAGTGGTGGTGGAGGCAGATACGATCGTGGAGTTTAAGAGATTTTAGATCGGCACATGGATATGGTGGGATACGGATTACGGGAAAACAGGCGATTAGTTTAACCTGGCATTGTGTTCGGCACCCACCACCCTCTGTAGAAAAATCTCCTCTTGCCTGGACCTGATTCATTCTCTGCAAAACCATGGAATGAATGGGTTAACATATGATGAGCGTTTGTCGACACTGGGCCTGAACTCGCTGGAGTTCAGAAGAATCAGGGGGGACCTCATTGAAACGTACCGAATAGTGAAAGACTTGGACAGAGTGGATGTGGAGAAGACGTTTCCGTTAGTGGGAGAGTCTAGAACTGGAGGTCACAGCCTCAGAATTAAAGGACATTCCTTTAGGAAGGAGATGAGGAGGAATTTCTTCCGTCAGATTTTTAGATTTAGAGAGAGAGAGAGATTTAGAGATACAGCGTGGAAACAAGCCCTTCGGCCCACCGGGTCCGCGCCGCCCAGCGATCCCCGCACATTAACACTATCCTACACACACTAGGGACAATTTTTACATTTACCCAGCCAATTAACCTACGTACCTGTACGTCTTTGGAGTGTGGGAGGAAACCGAAGATCTCGGAGAAAACCCACGCAGGTCACGGGGAGAACGTACAAACTCCGTACAGACGGCGCCCGTAGTCAGGATCGAACCTGAGTTTCCGGCGCTGCATTCGCTGTAAGGCAGCAACTCTACCGCTGCGCCACCGATGGTGGTGAATCTGTGGAATTAATTGCCGCAGAAGGCTGTAGAGGCCAAGTCAGTGGATTTTTTAAGGCAGAGATAGATAGATTCTTGGTCAGTGCAGGTGTCAGGGGTGATGGGGAGAAGGCAGGAGAATGGGATTGGCAGGGAGAGAGATAGATCAGCCATGATTGAATGGCGGAGTAGACTTGATGGGCTGAATGGCCTAATTCTTCTCCTATCTCTTATGATGTGCCTCTCTAAAAGCCTCTAACTGTTCTAGACATTAGGTGCAGGAGGAGGCCATTCGGCCCTTCGAGCCAGCACCACCATTCAATGTGATCATGGCTGATCATTCTCAATCAGTACCCCGTTCCTGCCTTCTCCCCATACCCCCTGACTCCGCTATCTTTAAGAGCTCTATCTAGCTCTCTCTTGAATGCATTCAGAGAATTGGCCTCCACTGCCTTCTGAGGCAGAGAATTCCACAGATTCACAACTCTCTGACTGAAAAAGTTCTAAAAGTCCTCTTCTCATTGGGTAAGATTTCGATTGCATTCTTGCATTCTGCGTAAAATGCAGTATGAGGCAGCACTTAGGAATTCTGATTCACATTGCCAAGGGTGCCAGCAAATGATCTTTTAAGCTGACCACCACTTAAGTGGCTCAGTGGACGAATAGCACAGGGGACAGGATGACATTTATTCCAATATTTCAGACAAGGAGTCACCACTTTAATGATACACACTGATATGTGCCACACGCCATCTGGCAACACATCCTCCTGCGAGACCCAACTACAGCTGGCAAACATCCCTGGAATAACAGGAATGTTTTCCTTTGAATCAGTCGCCTTATAGGAACAGCAACAACACGTCCAACATTCAATTACATCATGGACTATCTTTTCCTCAGTTCAAATCAGTTCAGAGATACAGCGCTGAAACAGGCCCTTCGGCCCACCGAGTCTGCACCGACCAGCGATCCCCGCACACACCAACACTATCCTACACGCACACGAGGGACAATTTACACGTACACCAAGCCAATTAACCTACAAACCTGCACGTCTTTGGAGTGCGGGAGGAAACCGAAGATCTCGGAGGAAACCCACGCAGGTCACGGGGAGAACGTGCAAACTCCGCACAGACAGCGCCCGTAGTCGGGATTGAACCCGGGTCACTGGCGTTGCAAGCAACACTACCCGCTGCGCCACCGTGCCGCCCATAACACAATTTAGAACATGATTCTGCAATGTTCAATTGAACCATAGCCCCAATATTAGGTTGGGTGGGGGAGGGGGGGGATTCCATATCAGTCAATGGGGGGGGGGGGGGGGGGGGGTAGGAGGGGGGAGAATTCATTCTTTAGGCAGACCCAACCCAACCCAACCCCAAACTGAAGAACTGAAAAATCACCATCCATGTCCTCCAGAGATGCTGCCTGACCCACTGAGTTACTCCAGCACTCTGTGTTCTAACTTTAACATCATTGTTCCTGCCTCTCCATTTCACTAAAGAGCAGTACAGCACAGGAACAGGCCCTTCAGCCCACAATGTCTGTGCCGAACATGCTGCCAAGATAAACTAATCTCTGCACATGGTCCATGTCCCTCCATTCCTGTAAATCCATGCGCCTGTCTAAAGGCCTCATGCACACACAAGGGGTTGCCAACTATCTCACTCCCAAATAAAGGACAAAAGGTGATGTCACCGCCCCGTGATTCACGCAACCTCTGTTAGGTGGCGTCCGGGCCTCCAGGCCTACACTGTCCGGGCCTACACCATCCGGGCCTACAGCGCCCCCCCCCGGGCCTAATAAGGGCAGTCCCATACGGGACAAACCAATTTAGCCCAACATACAGGATGTCCCGTCTAATCCGTGACAGTTGGCGACCCTAGTACACACACACAAACACACACAGATACTTGCAAACACAAGGGGCTATGTGTAGAACACTTTGTGCTGGAGTAACTCAGCTGGTCAGGCAGCATCTCTGGAGAACATGGAGAACACTGTTAGCTGTTAGGCGAAAACGAGAAGCTGATGCAAGTTGGGAGGGGACGGGATGGAGAGAGAGGGGGGTGTGTTCCACACGAGGTCCCAGCATCTGTAGTTCTTTGAGTCTCACAAAGGCATGCAGTGCCCTCCATAATGTTTGGGACAAAGACCCATCACTTATTTATTTGCCTCTGTCCTCCACAATTTGAGATTTTGCACTTTAACCGCAAGTGATTTTTTTCCAATTACAAATCTCAAATTGTGGAGTACAGAGGCAAAATAAATAAACGTTGCGTCTTTGTCCCAAGCATTATGGGGGGCACTGTCTGTCATGTCTGTTCAGATATGAAGCGGTGGAGTTGCTGCCTCACAGCACCAGTGACCTGGGTTTGATTCTGACCACCGGGGCCTGACTCCATGCTGTGTGACTCATCCATCAGTCCTTCAGGCAACACCTACGCAATTCCCCAGATCCAGTCGCCCGAGTCCAAGAGTGAGGTAATTGCCAGTGATTATTCGGATCAGATGTTGTAGTTTACAGTAAACTTACTAACTTGCAATCTGATGGGAATGTACAGATCATCAGTGAGCTGCCAAGATAAGAATGCACGCCTCACCAGGATTCACGGACCGGAAAGGTTTTTTTCGTTTCAGTTAAGGGATACAGCGCGGAAACAGGCCCTTCGGCCCACCGAATCTGTCCCGACCAGCGATCCCCGCGCACTAACACTAACCTACGCACACTAGAGACAATTTTACATTTATATCCAGCCAATTAACCGACAAATCGGCTCGTCTTTGGAGTGCGGGAGGAAACCGAAGATCCCGGAGAAAACCCACGCAGGTCACGGGGAGAACGTACAAACTCAATAGACAATAGACAATAGGTGCATGAGGAGGCTATTCGGCCCTTCGAGCCAGCACCACCATTCAATGTGATCATGGCTGATCATTCTCAATCAGTACCCCGTTCCTGCCTTCTCCCCATACCCCCTGACTCTGCTATCCTTAAAAGCTCTATCTAGCTCTCTCTTGAATGCATTCAGAGACTCCGTACAGACAGGGTGAGAGGGTTCAGAGATGATCTTGCCCGCTCGCTTCCTGGCCCTTGCAGTGTACAGTTCATCGATGGGGGAAGGTTGCAGCCAACAACCTTCTCGGCTGATCGAACGATGCGCTGCAGCCTCCGGATGTCGTGCTTGGTGGCCGAGCCAAACCAGACCATGATGGAGAAGGTGAGGACAGACTCTACGATGGCAGTATAAAACCGGACCATCATTGCCCGTGCTTCCTCAGCAGCACGAAGTACATCCTCTGTTGTACATGTATACATGTAGAGCATGTATTTCCCACGCACCAGCTTCTCGTTCTCACTCAACGAACAGCTGACAACGTCCTGTCTCCCTTATCATCGTTACCATTTTGCGTTTCTTTCATTCATTGTTCTTTATCTCTCCACATCACCGTCTATATTTAGATCGCCCCGATCTTTATCAACGGGGACAGTGTGGAGAGAGTGTCCAGCTTCAAGTTTCTGGGCACTCACATTTCGGAGGGCCTCACATGGTCCAATAACACTGCTGCGCTGGTCAAGAAGGCACAGCAACGACTGTTCTACCTGAGAACACTGAAGAAGTCTGGTCTACCTCAACAGCTGCTGACGACATTCTACCGCTGCACCATAGAGAGCATCCTAACACATGGCATCCCTGTGTGGTACCTCAGCTGCACGGAGGCAGAGAGGAAAGCTCTTCAGCGGGTAGTCCATAGAGCTCAGAGGACCATCGGAACACAGCTACCAGCCTTGGAGGGCATCTACAACACACGATGCCTCAGAAAAGCCACCAGCATCCACAAAGACTCTTCACACCCCTGCAACAGTCTGTTCGAACTTCTACCATCGGGCAGACGATACAAGGCCTTCTACGCCCGCACCTCCAGACTCAGGAGGCCATTTAGAACTGAGGTGAGAAAAAACTCTTTTACCCATGGAGTTGTGAATTTGTGGAATTCTCTGCCACAGAGGGCAGTGGAGGCCGATTCACTGGATGGATGTAGAAGAGAGTTAGATAGAGCTCTAGGGGCTAGTGGGATCATGGGATATGTGGAGAAGGCAGGCACAGGTTACTGATTGCGGATGATCAGCCATGATCACAATGAATGGCGGTGCTGGCCCGAAGGGCCAAATGGCCTCCTCCTGCACCCATTTTCTATGTTTCTATGACCCATCAAGTCCACACTGACCAGTGATCCCCGCACATTAACACTATCCTACACACACTAGGGACAATTGTACATTTCACACCAAGCCAATTAACCTACAAACCTGTACGTCTTTGGATCGTGGGAGGAAACCCACGCGGGTCACGGGGAGAACGTACAAACTCCGTACAGACAGCGCCCACAGTCAGGATCAAACCCAGGTCTCGAGCGCTGTAAGGCAGCAACTCTACCGCTGCCCAACCCCATGCTGCCCTGGGCCAGTGGAAAGACAAAGAGAAACCTTTCAATGTTGAAGACTGTAGGTGGACTGGGTGATGTCAGTGGGCACGTCTGCCTGCAGTCTGCAGGGGCGACCTGACCCTGATTGTCTGCCACTCCTTCAATGCCTTAATGAGATCCAACTGGAACAAGGAGTTCCCTCGGCATTTTGCAATCTCCTGCAATGTTGAATTTCCCAGCTCTCGGTGGACTGACCCCTCATCGTTCCAATCTCCAGAGGAGGTTTACAGGAAGGACCCCATGATTGACTGGATTAATCTACGTACGATGACCATTTCACGGCACTGGGCCTGTACTCGCTAGAATTTAGATGGATGAGGGAGGGGGAGGGGAACCTCATGGAAACTTAACAAACAGTGAAAGGCCCGGATAGACTGAATGCGGAGAGGATGTTTCCACTAGTGGGAGAGTCCAGGAATAGAGGGCACAGCCTCTGAATAAAAGCATGAACTTTTTGAAAGGAGATGAGGAGGAATGTCTTTAGCCAGTGGGTGGTGAATCTGTGGGACTCATTGCCACAGAAGGCGGCGGAGGCCAAGTCGTTGGGTATTTTTAAAGTGGAGGTCGATAGGTTCACGTTTAGAGCGGGTGTCAGGGGGTTACGGGGAGAACGCGGGAGCATGGGGTCGAGAGAGAAAGATAGATCAGCCGTGATTGAGTGGCAGAGTAGACTCGATGGGCCGAATGGTCTAGTTCTGCTCCTAGTACCTATGGACTTATGATGGTGTGCAGTTCTGGGTCACCTCATCACGAGAATACACAATACACAATAGACAATAGGTGCAGGAGGAGGCCATTCGGCCCTTCGAGCCAGCACCGCAATTCAATGTGATCATGGCTGATCATTCTCAATCAGTACCCCATTCCTGCCTTCTCCCCATACCCCCTGACTTCGCTATCCTTAAGAGCTCTATCTAGCTCTAGAGAAGGATGTGAAGGTTTTGGAGAGGGTGCAGAAGAGGTTTGCCAGCCTGTTGCCTGAAGCAGAGGGCGTTTAGTTAAAAGGAGAGGCCGCACACACTTGGATTGTTTACACAGAGATTAAGGGGAGACCTTATCAAAGTATTATAATTTATGAGAGGCATAGATGGGGTAGACAATCAAAACCTTTTTCTTCGGGTGGGATTAAAATACTAGAGGGAATAACATAGGAACATAGAAACATAGAAACATAGAAAATAGGTGCAGGGGGAGGCCATTCGGCCCTTCGAGCCAGCACCGCCATTCATTGTGATCATGGCTGATCATCCACAATCAGTAACCCGTGCCTGCCTTCTCCCCATATCCCTTGATTCCACTAGCCCCTCAAGCTCTATCGAACTCTCTTTTAAATTCATCCAG